>NW_024080694.1:1807002-2389198 GCF_003009895.1 Hyaena hyaena
CTCAGCATAACACCCTCAAGGTCCATCCATGTTGCTACACATGGCCAGATTTCATTGTTTCTCATTGCCATGTAGTATTCCATGGTATAGATAAACCACATCTTCTTGATCCATTCGTCCGTTGATGGACACTTAGGCTCTTTCCATGTTTTAGCTATTGTGGAGAGTGCAAGCATTGAGTATTCTTGCTTGATGGAATCTTCTAGCCTCAGTGGCATAGAAAAGAGAACTAAATGTAGGCCATGCTAATTAAGCACACTGCTATTGCTTTCAGAGACACAGATTGTTGGGTGGGGGTGGGGGGACCAGCCTTGCAAATATTTTTTGATGAAAGTAATGACATTCAAAGTCCACTCATTTGTTTTGGGGTAAACAAGGAAATCTTTTACGCAAAAATTCTTCAGAGTGGTTTTTCTGGAGGTTATTTTGGCAACTGAATGAAACCTGAATTCCAAACACTCCCCGGAAAGATCTTCTGGCAAAGACTGGACTGAGGTGAGAAAAGGATGCCTCAAAGGCGTCCCAGGGGAGCTTTAGCTGCAAGCTGGGAAGCGATCACTTAAATTTATTCTTCAGACAGATTAAGTTAAACTTTCCCCCTACCTGGATTCATCTTCAGAAATCTGTTTTCTGAGAACTTTAGTAAGTCAGAAAATTAAGAGACATGTTTGGTATAGCACAAGGGTTATTAGGAAAGCGGACTCTGGCACCAGACTGGGTTTCAATCCCAGCTCTGCCAATGATTAGCTGGGTGCCCTAGGGCAAGCCTGAGACCTTTCTGAGCCTCTGAGTCCTACCTGTAAAATATGTAAAGTACTGTCTGTAACTACTTCAGATGACTGTTTTGAGTACTACATGAGGTAATAATATGTGTAAAGCATCAGAACAATGCCTGGCAGGTATCAAGCACTTGAGAAAGTTCATCTCATTGGTACAGCCAGACTTATGGTTCAAGTAATGAGGTTGGGTTTACCCCTGGATATTTCACTTCTTTTTAGATAAAACCTTCAAATAAAGCTTGCAAACATGTCATGCTTCGTTGAATGCTTGCAAGTTTGAAGTAGCTGTTTTTGCCCTTAGTGTCTCGGAAGCAATGCAACATTATCCTTCAGGCTATAAATCTTTCTAACCACTTTTACTTCTGACATGACTGAAAAGGTCTAACCGAACTTAATGTAGTATAAATAATCCCTGTTTATTTCTTCCCACAGTTTGGTTTCAATTTTTAACATTAAACTCTTCAATTCATCTGGAATGTATTTTAATGTAAAGTATAAACTTGGGATTTAAAATAGTATTACTGAAACATTAGTCAATGGTTCCAAAGATTTTTCTGGGATAAGCCAACTTTTCCCACTGATGTGAAATCTATTACACATCCAAATCTCATGTGTGATTATAACAGTTGTCTATTTATTGTTGTTGTCTCACTAGAGCTAAATTTCACAAAGAAAGGGAGTTGGTTACTTGGGTTCATTGTTGGATCATCCGAGTACTGTTTTGCTGAGAGGAAGAAAAAAGGCTTTCATCCTTTTTAATTCTATTTCTTTACTTTTAGAGAGAAAGAGAGCGTGCGAGCAGGGGAGAGAGCGAGAGAATCTGAAGCACAGCGCAGAGCCCCAAGTGGGATGGACTCACTCTCACAACCCTGAGATCATGACCTGAGCCAAAATGAAGAGTCAGATGCTCAATGGACTGAATGACCCAGGATCCACAAGGCTTTCCTCTTTGGATGCCTCAATGTGATTATCATGTTATTGATTTCTAACAACAAGCAATTGCTACATTACTGAAACAAACCTTAACTGATCAATGTTACTATTTCTTTCAGTGTGCTGGTGATATTCCTTTGCTAAGATCAGACCTGAGGTTTCAAACATCTGGTTTTAAGTGACAGTGTTCTTAATTCTGGAGAAAGAGAAAAGACACAGAATTTGGTCCTTGCCATTCTAGCTTCATAAAATAAACAGGGAAATTTTCCTTATTTTTCTGTGCTTTGAAGCAGCATCAGAAAGCACAGGAAATACCTGCTCTTTTTGGATTTGACAAAAATGACTGATAAATGTAGAATTTGCACTTTGGAGGAGAAATCTTTCTTTTAATGTTATTTTTACCCATTTTAGCCATTTAGAGTCAATTTTTGAAGGGTTTAGCTTTGTTCATTCATTTTATAGATTGAATTTTTTTGTCAGAGGGTTAAAAATACTATTTTTTCAAATATTTTTTTAAAAAATTCCCTCTGCATCTATATACTTTTTTTTTTTTTTAAGCTGTGACTCTGGATCACATTATGGTTGAATTTCTAAAAAAAAAAAAAAATCAATTTGAATACTTGTCTTTTAACAGGGTAGGGTAGTTATACTGTGTGGTAATGAATATGTTCAGTTTTAATTTAAACTATGTTCCATTGCTTTTTATGCCTCCAAATTGTTTCTCCTTACCACCCACTCTCCCATCCCTTAGCATATTAAAAAGTCTCCATTGGGGTGCCTGGGTGGCTCAGTTGGTTAGGCATCTGACTTCAGTTCAGGTCCATGGTCTTGAGGTCTGGGAGTTCAAGCCCCATGTCAGGCTCTGTGCTGAGAGCTCATAGCCTGGAGCCTGCTTCAGATTCAGTGTTTCTCTCTCTCTCTCTCTCTCTGTCCCTCCCCCACTCATGCTCTGTCTCTCAAAAATGAAAAAACTGTTAAAAATAAAAATTTAAAAAACTAGTTCTCCCAAAATTCTTGGCCAATCAAGAAACTTTTCATCCCATTTCTAGAACAATTTGCTCAGAGCTTTCTTCACCTCTTACTTCTCTACAGAAGCCAACAGTAAAACAGCATGGAGTCTTCTGGCACTCCTACCTCTTCCTCTGCCTGCCAAACTGTCGAAGTATTTTTACAATTGTAGGTCCCTGTTATTATTAGTCTGTTACATTCATTTTTTGAGGAATCACTTATTGTTGGCATTATGGCTTACTACTTCATGAATAACTGTTATTCATAATTAATTCCATACCACTTAAGAAAACTTCTATTATGATTTCTTCCCTTTACTGAGTTCTTTATTCTAATTACTTGTTTGGCTCTAACATGTCTTTGCATTTTTTTTTTTTTTTTCAGGACAAGTACATGAATGGGATGTTTTGCAAGTCATTTAATGTCGAAGATGATCTTTCTGTGCCCTTTCAAGCAATGATGCCCCAGCTGGCTGCAAAATTGGAGTACCAGCCCTCTCCCCTTGATGTCCAATGCGATGCTCCGACGTTTTCCGCATACAATGTTAGTAGGTAACGGGGTACAAATTTATTCTCCTTTTGTGGACATCTTCTCTTTCACTTCACCCTATCCCATCTCCATGCATCTGGATGCTTACAGTTTATCATTTTTTAAGTAAAACAATTATGTTAGAATACATTTAAAAGAGCATTTTTCATCATTGTTCTTTTTGTTAAAACAGCTTTGTTGAGATATAATTCACACAGCATAAAAGGTCTTCGTCATTTTTTGCCAGCCACCTCTGAACCCTCTGAGGTGAAGATTCACGATTCCCTTCAGCTAAAGTGGAGGTGAACGTGTGAAGTTTACCATGTCAGCTCAGGCTACCATCTTGAACCAGAAGTCTGTCTAGTACATCCTGAAGCTGAATGATACTGTCACCTTGCCATTCCTCCCTTGTGTCCCCCAGGCTCCATCTTAGACAGGCATTACGTTCTTTATATTCTTTGGCTTTTTCCTCATATTCCTCTTCTTTCTCCATGCTTTGCTTGGTCCAATCCTCAGCCCTCCTCTCCTCTCATTCTACATACTCCTCTGTGCTCCAACTATCATCTCTATCTGTGATTCTCAAACCCCTCCCTGAATGCTGTTTATGTAAAAACTTTCTCCCATCAGCAACATGTTATTAAGCACGCTAGCTCTCAACTACAGGGATATCCTGAAATCTCAGGAGGGGCATTTATAGCTTGAAGAAGCACTTCTCCTGCCCAGGACCTTTGGTCTGAGACACGTCTGTTCCATCTCTGGTGACGAGCACCATCATCCACTGAGCTGTCCACTCCAGAAGCCTGGATGCCATTGCCATTGGACATGAAGACAGAGATGGTGTCCCTTCTGGTTCACTACCATTCATCAGGATGTGCTGGATAGGCTTCTGGTTCAAGATGGTAACCTGAGCTTATATATTAAACTTCGCACACTCCCTACCACCTTAGCTGAAGGGAATCATGAATCCTCACATCAAAGGGCTCAGGGTTGGCCAGCAAAAAATACTGAAAAGTGCCTAATACATAGCACCACAACAAGTATTTGTTGAAGGTATGAATTCAACCAATCACTAAATTCTGTGGCTTCCAATTGATTTAATTCCCACTCATTGTCTTCTTTCCATCTGTAATCAGTATTTTAGTTAAAATTACTGCTACTGTCTGCCTGGCTTGCTGCTGACATCAGCCAGCCTCAACCCACTTTCCATGCTGAGTTCACTCATTTACCATTATCATCCTGAGTTCACTTGTTACCATCTGTCACCTTAAGGCCTTTTAAAATCAAATCCGAATTTCTCAGCGTGACCTACAAGTCTATAATGCCCTTGACTTTGTACATAGCGTTCCTACTACTTGGGAGTATAACTCCAGTATCATTGTAAGGAGAATTAACTGATGTCCCGGAGCTGAATTATACGCTCATCTGATGTTCTCCTCAAATATTCCACATTTCCCCTACAACTGCATCAGTTCTATGTTGTAATTGCATGTTTCTGGCCCATCTCCTCAATTATAGTGGGTGGGCCACTGTCCTTTACATCGTATCTCAGTGCCCTGCATGGTTCCTGGCACAGAGTAGGCATTTAATGGGTATCCAGTGAATGAATATACCACAAGTGGCCATGCAAGAAGACAGCTTTGGAATTCTATCATGGCAGGGGGGTTCTGAATCCAGTGGAGATCCATAAACAGGCATTAGGTACATGAATACCACAGAATTGTACCCAACATTTTATGTGTATCTACATTTATTGAGGGTAATTTTTAGACCATCTAAACAGTCAATAATCCTAAAAATTTAAGAGATGCTTAATTAGAAAGGACTAACGTGTATTACAGACTAGCAAAAGCAAAATGCAGATACATACACACCACACACATGGCACACAGGGGTTGCCCTAATGCTATCCAGCCTTAAGGTAAACCTTCCACGGAAAAGGGACAAGGTCAGAGAGTAAGGGCTTCAGGAGGGCTGAAGAAAACCAGATGCAACCAAAGAACCGAGACAGAACAGAGAGAAAAAAGGAACTTCTGTCTCCTCAACAATTTTGCATCGGGTCCTCATGCAGTCAGTGTGTGAAAGGATGGCTTCCACGCCAAGGTCTCAAAGCCTGAAGAGATCTGTGTAATTTTGAAAATGGAAAACTTCAGCTTGCCCTAATGCTGCCTAACTTCAGGGAAGTTTGTCTTTTCAGTTCTGGCCAGTGACTGCCCTATCTAGACTCTGACCTTCAACAAAAAGAAAGAGAAAAGGAAAAGGCAGGCAGTGGGTTGGGCTTATGATAAGGGAAGCACAGGAAGGGGAGGAGGTCAAACCCTCATTACATATCTCAGGTGAGCCTCCTTTCCAGGCTCTACTCCTCCATTCATAGCACAGTTCATGCATTTCCCGATTTGTAGGTGGAATCTTGACAATGTATCAGGCACTTTGGTAAAATTATAAAATGTATGTAAGTTCTGAAAAACACAGGCAGTTTTAAAAGTTCTAGGTATTTTTTAAAAAAATAAATGTAAAACCAGGTGCATCCTCCCCTGAATTAATTAAACATTTAATAAAGAAAGGGAATATGATCTTTCTTTTTTTGGTAAATTTTCACATCACCATGTTGGCTGGTTTGCTTTAGAAAATGCTAACTTTTGTCTAAGATGTCACTAATCCACAAAGGTAGGACAGGTACTTCAGAGTGGGGAAGGCTTGATTATTTTGTGTTTCCACGCCAGCTAGCCTAATTTCCATCACTGCAGGGTCTGCAGGCAGCTACTAATCTTATATCTAAGATGGCTCTAGGTATGAAACCAACCACTTACAACAGATGGAAACTGGACCCTGTCCTCAATAGCAGCACCCTGCATCCAAGAGAAATGAAAACCCATTTGGTGAATTGGGTCCAAAGGCCTGGCGAATTCTCTTGACTAGTTAATTAGCATCTAGGTAATCAGGAATGGTCCACACTACCTGTCTAGCAATTCAGCCCCGGATCACCTAACAACACACAGGAACAGGCTCTCGTGATGCACAAGGATGCAGCCTCATGAATTTATCTTACACGGTAATAATCCACCATTGTGTAATTCTGCTGCCGAACTCGAACTGTATAAATGGACAAAATCGTGACTTAAATAGTCCTTTAAGATTCTATATTCATCTGTTCTATCTGGACTTTTTGTGAGGTTTTAATCTACTCACAGAAATGTATTACTTTAAATAGTGACAAGTGAGGACTGCTTATTTAGTGACAAGTGAGGATTGCTCTGGTTAAATTCCTGATACATTTATGGTGAAATTCAGTGATCAGTTATGCTGGTTGAAAGCCGGGGTGAAAGGGCAAGAGGAGAAAGGGGAAAAATTACAGTTTAGTAAAGTCCCACCTGACAGTGTAATATCTGATGCTATATTCACTTAAAACAAAATTCCAGGATTCACTTAAGAGTTGTAATGGGTTTTGCTCTGATATCCTTCTTAGCAGGAAGTTGCTGTTAATGATTTATTGAAATCCGGTTTAAGCTCCGTTATATTCACAGATACCCTGAACATGTCACTGGGAACTGGGCCGTATTTTTTCCATAGCAGTGTGTGGGGTCGGAAGCCTTTTCAAAAGCTACCAGGACTGTTTGGAGGAAAGAGAGAAAGATGAGAACGGAAGAAAAAAATTCTATAACCTCGTTCATTGCCTGCTCTACTTGCATCCTTATCCTTAATCTTGTCGACCTCATTGTGTCTTCCATCTTCTTTAGGTTTCGCTGCTGCAAGAGAGACCCAGGTTAGGAAGTGACTCGAGAATGACACTAGGATCGATGTGGATGATGAGATGAGAGCCAGAGTGAAACCAGAAGAGGCTGAGAAGCTGGAACTGGAAATGAGCTGTCAGAGAGCCTCATAATGTGGCATCTATAATATATACTCCACCCCCTCCATAGAGGTGTGAAATTTGCCAAACCAAACAAGTGATACCCCGAAGAAAAGGGTCTACTCTCACCGAGATCATATAATTTGGTACCCTCTAACTGAAATGTGCACATCATGAAGATGTTCTTAATACACTACTTCTGGGAAGAATTATTCCTATGACGTGTGGAATGGAAAGGAAACATGAAGCACAGTGACATGGATGGCCATCACCTGGGAAATCCAGCAGTCTGCTCCAAGAGATGCCCTCAAGGTAGTATTTACCTTGAAGAGCCTCACAGACTCTGACACCCAATCTCATTGACTGGACCCAGGAACACAGACTCATGCTAACAAAACTCACAAGACACACAAGATGTATTTAAAAAAAAAAAAAAAGACGACTTTATTATTTACAGGGAGCAACAGAAGAATCAGGCATACTGAATGTCCATCAGCCTGATACGGAATTATCTCCTTGGGAGGGAAAATTTACCACGGGGAAGCGTGGTGGGCATGGAAATAGAGCAAGGAGTTAATTACAGAGGATTCCAGTGCAAATGGGGTGAGGCTCCGCAGCTCTGCAACAGGGTTACCCACCTGCCAGGCAGGTTGGATGCCCGCTTCAGCCTGGCAGGTGCTACCGCTCAGACAGTGCTTGGCGGGGTATCACAACAATGATTTGATTGCTTTTCTTTTTGTTTTAGAGACAGACAAAATGCCCGTCTGATGGAGATTTTATACGTTTGCATGGTTTTAAGATGTCAATACCATCAATTAGGGTATAATCGAATCTTACTGTCCAAGGAGTCATTCTGTCTCTTAAGATCACAACGGCTCTCTTGGCTTTAATCTCTTAGATGTTCATTTCTTTGTTTAATTTTCAGAGAGAATTTTCATTTCCCTGCTTTCTGAGATCAAGCGGGGCACCGCACGGTGGTCTCCACATTTGCCTACAGCTTCCACAAAGCGTCAGTTAAATTCAAATCAACCTGTATTCACTGTGCCGACTTTACGCCCACTGCTGTGCCAGATACAAAATAATATTCAAAAGAGCCTCTAAGGAAATGTTGCGTCTACTGGATGCCTAATAGCCTTTTGTTCTTGTTAAGGTACAAGAAATATAAAGACAAACACAACACTGTCTTCTTCCCTTTAAGTCTTGCAAAGGAACAAGATATGTGTGTTTAAAACAAACACACAAACACGGTACTGTGCCAAGTGGCATAAAGCAGAGGGAGTCCTTTTATATTTATGGGCAGAGACAGAAGCCATATCTTTCTGTAAGTCTGACAAAAACAAACAAACAAACCCAAATAATAACGATGATTACTTTAAAAATTTTACAACAGCGAGGCATGAAAAAGAAGTTCTTTCCTTTCTGCTTCCCCACCCCTGTTCTACCTGTCAAGGTTGCTCTCAGTAAGAGTGCCTGTGTGGCTCAGTCGGTTAAGCGTCCGACTTCAGCTCAGGTCATGATCTCGCGGTTTGTTGAGTTCGAGCCCCGCGTCAGGTTCTGTGCTGACAGCTCATAACCTGGAGCCTCCTTCAGATTCTGTGTCTCCCTACCTCTCTGTCCCTCCCATGCTCATGGTCTGTCTCTCAATAATAAATAACAATGTTAAAAAAAAAATTAAAAAAAGGTTGCTCTCAGTAGTTCGGTGTATACTCTTTCAGATCTTTTTCTATGTATATGAAACACACACACACACACACACTTCTGCAGCCCCAGACACACATATTTATATACATAAACGTATTTATATATTATATCAACATGCAATATTTATATATCACCCATCCTACTTATGTAATATACACACATGCGTGAGATCATTTTATATATATATATATATATATTTCTATAACTTCTTCTACATTTAATTCTTTGTTGTCAATTATAACGTATTTTAAAAAGTACACAAAATAAACATGCTGTTTAGAAACTAAACTACTCTGGCTGCTCCCACCAAGTCAATAAATAGAAAATTCTCAGTACCCCAGAAACTCCCTGTGTCCACCCCCTACATATCATCATGCTGAATCTTATGTTAATCATTTTGTAGCTTTCTGTATAGTTTTGCTACCTATGAGAAGGGAAAACTCAAATTCACTGCATCAAATGCCCTTGGGGCAACAGCAGCTCCTGTTCTCTAAACCTCCAAGGACTCCTTAGTTCCTTAGATTTCCTTTGATTTTCAGTCCTTTGCTGCTCTGAGGATGTTTTCTTACACATATTCAATAGTTTGGATTGTTTTCAGCAAGAGGATTGTTTAAATAACCTGATGGGCTGTATTTCCAGTAAGAGAAATCTGTGTTACTTCTCAATTTCTTCCTGTGTTACAGTGATATGTATAAATGTAGAGTCGTACCTACTAGATCCTAACTCCTCAGGGGGTAAGGGAAGCAAACATTCTCAATCTGCCACAGCACACACAGTGAAACATGCAATCGATGCACATGGAGTGAAGAGGAAAGGAACAGACAGGAGGCTGCATATGTAATTACCCCTGTCCCTGAGGGGTTGCCATTTCCTTTTTTCAAAGGAAGAGAAGATGTAGATGCATAAAATGATGTGACGTGACACAACTGGAGACAATAAGGCAATACAGTTCAATGAAATCACATCCACTCACCAACAGGGGAAGTTCTCCAAGATAAACTGTCAGGTGAAAAAAGAAAGTTGTAAGATGGTGTCTGTGTATAAAACAGATCTATCTCTATCTCCCACGTGTGTAAATAGGCATGTGTGTCTGTGTGCCCACATACATTCTTGTTTATGCCCAGAAATAAGACTGTAAAGACACACAGCAGTGGTTACTTCCATGAGCTAGGACTGGGAAGCCAGGAGTTAACTTTTCACTTTCAAGTATCCTATATATAATGCTTTAACATGAAGCAACACACTATTTTTATAGTTAGGGGAAAAAATTTTAAATTACGCTCAAGGGGAAACATATCTGACTAAGGAAATCAAGAAGAAAAAACAGACAGGAAGACATACATTATTGGGGAAGGCTCCTTCACAAAGGCACCCTTGAAATGGGCCCCAGGCTCTGGTTGAGTTCACACTGGGAGTGGTGGGGAAGCAAGGTGACATGGACATGAGCTGTGTGCGAGCAGATGTTAGGAAGAGAGGAGAACGATACCTGAAAAGGACCCCACGGAAGCTCACCTAGCTAAAGTTAACTCCAGTTGACACTGAGAGATGTGACTAAATGGCCATAACAGCATCAAAGAGCTTCAAATGGTCAATGTCATCAATATCAAGAGTTTATCACTGGTTTCATGAAAATAGAAGTCATCACAGTTTACTTTAGAAGGTAGTAATATAATACTAACCTCACGGAATACTTTGTGTACAATGAAATCAAACGTGAAAAATCCCTAGTAATTTGTAAAGTGCTTCATCAGGAATTTTAGGTTTTATTAGGCAAGAATTACATTTTAGGGAGATTATCATGGTATTTTGGTACTGAATGTACCAAACCGGGGCAGCAAACCTCAGGGCCAGGAGATTCCTTAGCAACAGAATACACCTGTAAGGGCTCATTCAGTTTTCACAACCCAAAATGCATGGAAAACTGCTCTGCCTCTCAGGTTTGTTAAGGATTAAATGTACATAAAATGGCATGCTCACAATGTATTAGTTCATTTCTTCTCAAATGCCTTTATAGACCAGATGTATGCTGATAAAGATAAAAACGGATGCTCTGGCCAAGGGAGTGAAAAAGATAAAGCCAGAGACTTTTCTAAATAAATAATCAGTACGGATCTATTTCTGGATGGCAGAGGAAAAGATGATTTCTAGGTTTCCAGCAGGGGAGACTGGGAGAATGGTAATGTCCCTGAGCGAAATCTACCCAGATCTGTGATCCACATCTTTGGAGTCAGGACACTCTTACCACACGGCTCTCACCTCCACTATCTGTACTCCCCTACCCATAACCCTCCTCCCACTTGGGTCTGGGGCAACCTCCTTACATTAGTATAAATAGGTGTTGAAATAATTTAAAATAAAAATGTACTTATAACTATTTTATTTTGGGAAAAAAAGGTCAAGGACGCCTTAAGACAATGGAGACATGCAAAAGTCACTGACTACTCATTTACCGCAATGGGCAAAACTCAGCAGTACCTTAGTACAGATTAAAATGAACTCCGTGTTTGACTTTAAGGAAGAAAAATTCTAGACACATAAAATATGAGACAGAATTAAACATCTTTATACTTTACAATTATTTGTATCACAAGAAGACCTGTACTGCAAAATCACAAAACCAAAAAAAGATCAATAAAAATTAATACAATAAGTGATTCTTATTTACTCTGTTTAAAAAATTTTTTGCCTCTAAGCAGACTCGGACTTCTGAGTTCCATGTTACAACCCTGGGCTGGAGTCTTAGAGTAGAGTTTCTTACTTCTTTACAGTATTCCAGGGGCCTCAGGGGGCTATGCTGTGTTGCCTAGCTAAAGGTCAGAAGCTTGAAGAATATTATATGACAGAAAACAAAAATTCCAAAAGCTTAAAAGTGCTCCTCTATCATGCTTCAGACTCTACTTTTCCGTAAGAGCACATCGCTGCGGAAGATGACAGAGTTGGCAATTGTGTAACTAAGCCTCCAGAACTAGTTACGACTCTGGAATGTGATCTGTTTTGCAATGCACTTGTTCACCATCATATGAAAATCTTGGGAAATAATGTATCTTGTTTACCTGCTAGTTCCTGTCAGAGAATAACTCATTTAAAAGAATGTTAAGAAAATGTCTACATACTTGACAAACTAAAGAGGGGGGAAGAGGAGGAGGAGGTGGGGGAGGAGGGGGAAAGAAATCCGTTCTGCTCTCACAGTAAGGTGGGAAGGGGAGGTAGGAGGGGATGCAGACAAAGCCAAATCGGCTGTCCATCCTCTACTCTGCCTTCGGGGCGCCTCCCCGCAATGCACCACTGTGGCATGTGTATTATTTTGGGCTGGCGACAATCAAGGCCCAGAAGAGTCAGGAAGAGCTTTTTACCTCCCGCTTAACTACCTCTAACAATTTAAATAGAGGGCTTGGTCCTGGAAGAGAATTACCAGCAGAGATAAGCACAGAGACCGTGAGGGAGGTGTGGGGAGCCGAGGGGAGCTGGCAAAGCCTACCTGTTCACAGTCCTTCCTGCGGCCCACTGTCTTCCGCATGGTATGACAAACATTTGTTTACCAAATATCTGCTCTTCCCAGCTCCCTGCGAATTGTCCCTCTTCCTCTCTGAGGCCTCCTGCCGCCTTCTGTTTAGCCCGGGGTGGCATACACGCCTCAGCTGCCTGTGTTTGAGCCTCTCATGTCTCTGTGGGGCTCGTATACCCATGCGATTCAATTTGTCTTTTTCCTGTTTAATCTTTTTAATCTCCTGGTAATCTTGAGTCGATTTCATTAAGAGACCAGTGTAAAGAACCCAGAAGGGTAAAGGATAAAACTTTTGCTCCCTGAACCTACTCTGTATGTTGACAGGCTTCAAAATAAAAAGTTTGAAAAAAGGCACACACCCAGTTTTTCAAGACTGTCTCCTAACTCTGTGTGTACAAAAGGCTATCGCAGTTCTATTAACAGAACGATAAAAAATACACCATCCTGAGAACACCGAGTTAAGATTTCTACAATTCCCAAGGCTTATTTGCCCAACAACAAAATTATGCCAGACAACAATCCTGACTATGCTCCTAACTCTTATAGAAAGCATTTTCACATTCATTATCTCAACAGATCTTCACAATAACACTGTGAGATATGGTGGGTAATGCTGTAATTTATGAAAAAGAAATACAAGGCTCAGAGAAATTAAGTGACATCCATTCATTCATTCACTCATTCATGCAAGCCACAAACATTTATTAAACACCTCGTATCTGTCAGGCAGATCTGACCTGGTATTAGGAATTAAGAGAAGGAGAAAATGTGAAAATGTGATTCTTTCTTTCTAGAGGTGCCTGGTATAGTAGAGGGACAGATTTATAAACAGAATTACATGATGACGTGATGCATGGTACAATGCAGTGATTTCCAAAAACTTTTTTAAAACACGATCTGCAGTAAGAGATAACATTTTATGTTACAAACCGTTGTATATGAACATATGTTTAAATGAACAAAGGTTTTATGAAATGACAGTCTTCTTATGCATGATGCATACGGCATTTTCTTATCTACCCAGTTGAGCGTCTTTTATAATAGGATGCTGGTCACGACCTTGAGATGCTTTAATCACTTTGCTTTTGCAATAAGTGCTGTTTTATGCTAGACACATACACAGCAGCAACGCTGTGAATCCAGACAAGCTACGGAAACAAGCTATTTTCTTGAAGACATGTCAGCAACAGTCACATTTACTAAATCCTCGCTGGGACACAGTACTTCCTGTAGCTTGGCTCCTCCTGATTCTATCTGTAAAACCACCATGAACATTCTAAGACTATATAGTTTATTTTATGACTAACAGTCCTAAATATCTGTTCTCTCAAAAATTTTCTAGAATCGGGGCACCTGGGCGGCTCAGTCAGTTAAGCATTTGACTTCAACTCAGGTCATGAGCTTGAGGTTCGGGAGTTCAAGCCCAGCATCTGGCTCTGTGCTGACAGCTCGGAGCCTCGAGCCTGCTTCAGAATCTGTGTCTCCCCTTCTCTCTGCCCCTCCCCTGCTCATGTTCCCTGTTTTTCTCTCTCTCTCTCAAAAATAAACAAACACTAAAAACTTAAAAAAAAAATTCTCTAGAATAAAGACTTAAAAAACAAGAGACAGGATTACACATGTTAGAATGTAAAATCGGATACTGTCATTTTTATTAACTACCAGTCTACACTGTGATTTTTGTTCAGTGCTTAAATCCTCTATCTCAAGAGTCTCAAATTATTTGCTGTCAATGCAGGGCAGCTGTACCTGGTGTCCGGACAGCTCAGTGAACGAAAGAGCTAGCAAAGGCTGATGGCTCCCAGAGAACTAGTTTCTCATGCTGCTGCCCTCTGCTGTCTAAGAAAGACAGGGGCAAGATCAGGGAGACCCATCAACTTGACTTTGCCTTGCCATTTCTTCCAACAGGAATGTTTCCTTTTTATGTAGGTGTTTTGAGAATCTATTTGCCCAAGTGCTCCAAAGATTCTTTTTGTGAACTTGACCTGGTCTCCTAAATTCTTTGTGCCTTTTATCCGTTAAGCAATAAAGAAAGAAAAGGTGCTTTCCCACATCAGCATGTGATCAACTTACAATGGTACCACTATTCATTGGGTATTCAATAAATATTCATCAGGGATATTGATACTGATGCTGAATAGAAAATAAACAAAAGAAAGTAAGTGAACTGAACTTCATGAGATGGAGAAACTACAGCTGTTTTTCATTCCTACTTCCCCAAAGGGAAATATGCTTTGAATATTAAGGATAAAAGATTTTGCTGGCTGAAGGTTGAAAAAACAGTATTCTTAATTAAAATCAACCAAACTGAACCACCCCCAAAACACCAAACAGCATTTGTGCCTTTAATCACAGAACTGGAGGGTCTTAACAAATGGAAAGTGTTCTGGGCTGTGCTTTATAGATATTAACTCAGTAACAGAGGACTAGCCAGAAGGAAATGAAAATTATACTTTTGAGAAAGTTACTGAAAAGCATAAGCCATCTATAAAGACATTCTGATCTTTGGATGAATTCTCTTTGTTTGGAAAACATATTTAGGCTTGATATCTTTGAGTATTTTAAGGAAGTCTGAACAGGTCAATGAATTACAATCCACCAGGTCTTAAACAAAGATTTTCATGCTTTAGCTTACACAAAAGAGTTATTTTAAGAATACTCACTCTTTAATTTAGACCACCAAGGATGGCATTTTCAAAAATCTGTAAATATTTAGTTGTGAATCAAATGATAAAACACTAAAACAATCAACTAAAGATACGTAGCTAAAAGTGATACAAAACAGACTCCTGGCTTTTTAATCTGTAATTATTCTTTTACAGAAAGTAGAACTAGGGAATAAAAATAACTGAGCTCTATTTTGAGGATAAAGCTGAATTTCACCTGGAATGTAAGCTTGGTGTGATTTTACTTCCAAAAATCTTTAATACTTGCTTCCAACTCTCAAGGAAGCATGTCCAAATGACTATGCTCCTTTAGGTGCCTCAAACTCAGTATGTCCAAAACGAAACTCTAATTTGCTACCTTTTCCTCCTGACAACTTTCCTGAACACCCATTCTTCTTAATTCCAGTGACCTCTAAAATGGATAGACAAAAGAAAATCCACTGGAAAGGAGAGTAAAATAAAATAGTAGTATTTCTGTACTGGATACATACTCAAAAGTATTTACATACAGGGGTAACTGGGTGGCTCAGTCAGTTAAGCTTCCGACTCTTTTTTTTTTTTTTTTAATGTTTTCTTTATTTCTGAGAGAGAGAGAGAGAGATAAACAGCGTGAGCAGGGGAGGGTCAGAGAGAGAGGGAGATACAGACTCTGAAATAGGCTCCAGGCTCTGAGCTGGCAGTCAGCACAGAGCCCGACGCAGGGCTCGAACCCACGAACCGCGAGATCATGACCTAAGCGAAAGTCGGATGCTTAACCGACTAAGCCACCCAGGTGCCCCTAAGCTTCCGACTCTTGATTTCAGCTCAGGTCACAATCTCATGGTTCATGAGTTTGAGCCCCGTGTCGGGCTCTGTGCTGACAGTGTAGAGCCTGCTTGGGATTGTCTCCCTCCTCCTCTCTCCCTGCCCCTCCCCAGCTCACGTACAAGAAAAACAGAGTAACTACTAAAGAGTACATGATAAAAAAAAAAAAAAAAAAAAGGAGTTGAGACCACAGACCTAATCCAGGTCTCCTCAGAGACTTCTCCTTGAAACCATCTGTGATCTGAATTCCTAGTGCTGGAATACTCCACCCAAATCTCACCTCCTCATGTCTGTATTTCCATATTTCCACAGCCACTGCCACTGCCACTGCGGTACACAGACCACTGGTGCACTTTGCTTGGATGTCTGTGGTAGCTGTCAATCTTGTCTCACTCTTTGCAATATTTTTTCCAACTTGCCCTTCACTCTCTGTCACTACAAGCACCTTCCATAGTCAGATAGTATCACTCATCAAAAAACAAAGCAATGCCTACAAACACCTAACAATTTTCAGGGCTTTCTATTCTCTTATCTCCACCTACGAAAGAAGTGTGGAAAAAAAAAAAAAAAAGCATGAATTTCAGGCCTACATTTTAAGTTCTGGTCCTGCCTCTTACAAGCTCTGTGAATTTGGGGGAAATCACTTAGGTCTGCTGAGCTTTTATTTCCATCTTTGAGGAGTGCTAAAAATAGCTCACAAAACTGTCATGTAAATCAGATGAGATTACATATGAGAGGGAACATATTAGCACAGAGCCAGGCACACACTACGTGTGAGCACCAACTGCTGGACCCACTACTGGCTCTGGGTTCCTACTGGCTGTGACTGCCCTCTGCCTCACCCCCAGTACACCGGCCCTCACGGGCCCGTTACACACCAAACCCTCTGGAACACTTGCTTTCTCCAACATGACACGCACTCCCAGCCGCTTGTGGGTCACATTATACTATACTCACAGCCTCACATGCCCTCTGCTGCTTTCTCCAAGCGCAATTCTACCCAAGCCTCAAGGCCCAGATCAGATGTCAACTCTTCCAGGAAGTCTTCCTTTCATTCCACTGACCAGAATTAACCGCTTTTCCTTTGTGTTCTCCCTGCATGCTGCTTGCAGCTTTACTTTAGCATTTGTTTCTGAGTCATTCTAAACCATTATATTTATATTAAATACAAAATTTTGTTCACATATGTGTTACCTGCATAAATTGTAAGCTTCTTGAAGGCAGAAAGAAGGCTTTTCTTCTTTTTATTCTCAGCAATTAACACCTTGTACAGGAAAGGATTTAATAAATGTCTGCTGATTGAATGAATAGATGTAGCAAAGCATTTTCAAAAGGAGTACATTTTTACCAGAACAAAGCACCAACCACTTGTTCCAACTTTTGAAGTAATTTTTAAAAAACAACTTCCCCTTGAAAAATACACCACTCTTTAATCTTTAAAATATATGCAATTTTAAATAACAAAGAAATGACCTAAAAATGGTGTATTTTGATACTCTGGACTCGATGCATAAAACATTATTTTTACACTACCAATCTGGCTTTAAAAAATGATAATGTTCCTTATTATCCACTGACAGACTACTAGTGAGTATTAACAGAGGATAATGCTTCAACAAGGAAAATCCTGGCACATTAATAAAATGGAATATTAGGCATCATTTTAAAATCACGTTGTCAAGTATTTAATCAGCTTACATTATACTGAGTGAAATAATCAGGACACAAGGCTGATCTCAATTTTGCAAGTGTGTATTTTATAGGAAAAAAGACTAGGGAAATACACAAGATGTTTGTATGTGGCTATCTCTGAGTGGTGGGGGTATAGGTAATTTTTATTTTTTGACCCTTACACTACTCGAATTATCTAAAACATACACAATTATATAGTTAGCAAAGTAATTTTAAAAAGAATAAACATAAAGAAAGAAATTCTAATTAATGTTAAATCAGATTTTCAAATACTTAGGAGTCTTACTGGCCCAAAAGAAGACCTCCTGCTTTTTAGTATTAGTCTCAATGTATTCATGTAGACATAATTAAAAACCAAAAGTTAATGCCATAGTTTTGAAAAAGATACTAATAAAAGTTTTCCTGAATCGTAAACAGAAAGTGGTAAGTGAACACCTGACTAACAGCAAAGTACCAGCTCTGGACAGGAAAGACTCTTGGCCACTTGGCGGCTCTGTGATTTGCTGTCACTGAACCACGGTCACCCCATCCACAAATTAGGGACAAACCCCCCTCCCCCCCCCCACTTTCTCTCTGTTCCCTTCAGGAAAGATGGAAACACCATTTACAAAATCTCTTTCACAGTCTAGGACACGGCAGGTGCTCTCCTGTCTCGTGTCCCATGGATCTGGGGACTGTCCACCTGACTGAAGACGGATGTACAGGGGGGCTCACTGTCACTTAAAGAGAACACAGGGACGCCTGGGGGGCTCAGTCGGTTGGGCGTCCGGCTCAGGTCATGATCTCACAGCTCGTTAGTTCCAGCCCCTCGTCAGGTTCTGTGTGGACAGCTTGTTCAGAGCCTAGAGTTTGCTTTAGATTCTGTGTCTCCCTCTCTCTCTGCCCCTCCCCTGCTTGCGTTTTGTTTCTCCTTTTCTCAAAAATAAATAAAAATTTAAAAAAAAAATTGAAAGAGAACTAGAGGGTCTGGCTAAGCTTGCTGGGCAGCCAAGGCTGATTCTGAAATAGGCGTGGAGTGACCACCAGCGCCTCAGACTGCACCAGCCATGCCTGGTGGCAGATATACCTCTGCAAGGGGGACGGGTTCACAACGGAGCCGATGAGGGTGGGGATTGGGAAGGACACAGAAAGATGACGGAGGGAGAGGAGAGAACACGTTCAAAAAGGGCAGTGCCTTCGAAAGGGCAGAGAGAAGAGAAAGCCAAGGGAGAAAGCAGAAATAACCAGACTGTCAAATAGGCAGGAGTAAGGGAGAGGGAAAGTGGTCTCTTCCTCTCCTTTATGTTCACCACAAATATTCTCTCCCAACCCCAACCGCTGCATCTCCAAAACGACATCAGTATTCTCAGGAATGACCCCCCCACTCCCTCTCTGACAAGTGGCATGCCTTCCTCCAGAGTCAGGAAGAGAAAAATCTGGGCAGACACTAATCTAAAGTGGCTGGCAAAGCCCAAGCTGGCATCCCAGCCCCCAAGGCTCCCAGGCGTCAAGGATAAGATCTAGAACAGATCCCAGCTACAGACAGGAGGGGGCACAGTGCCAGGAAGGCAGCCGTCCACCCCTCTCCTTTCTGTTCCTGGCCATCCCATGTCCTCACTTGCACTGTCTTCAATTACAAAGGATGCACTGTCTTCAATTACAGGAGACCCACGCGAATGTCCCATGATTAGAGTTCACCATCTGATAACTGTATGGTCACCTTCCCTTTCCGGTGAATTTATAAAACGTTATTTTAGAAGTCAGGATGAGACAAGTTTAAAGGAAAGCTCACACAAAAATTGGGGCACAAGAAATATTTAGTCAGGGGGCGCATGGGTGGCTTAGTCGGTTAAGCGTCTGACTTTTGCTTAGGTCATGATCTTGCAGTTCGTGGGTTTGAGCCCCGCGTCGGGCTCTGTGCTGACTGCCAGCTCAGAGCCTGGAGCCTGTTTCAGTCTGTATCTCCCTCTCTCTCTGACCCTCCCCTGCTCACGCTGTCTCTCTCTCTCCTAGAAATAAATAAAAATATTAAAAAAAAAAAAAAAATTTAGTCAGGAGTCACCATGCCCTCAGGGTACAAATGCCATTTCTTTCCACAGCGTGCATCATCTTGATCACCAACATGTTAATTTAATGTGGGAAGGAAAAAGCTCAAGAGGAAATGTTTGATTCTGGTTCTCTTGAAGCAAACTGTATGTACTTTATTTTTTTTCAATATAAAGTTTGTATTGAATCAAAAGTGTAAATAAATGCCAAGTGTTACATATGTGGGTGCTAAGTGAGGGTGGCTTCAGAGACTCGATGATACATTTCCATTAAGCTGTAACAAGTCTACTAAAAACTCAGCTTTTGGAAATCATCGCTTGAAAAATTAAAAAAAAAAAAAAAAAAGAGGTGTGAATATTGTCCCTGGAAATGCATGTATACCTACGAGGCAGAATGACAACTCGCCTACAGTGGCCCAAAGCTGGGCTGCACGAGGTGAAAACTACAAGGTCCTTGCAGACAACTCTGTTCAGCAGGTGAGGACAGTGTGCCGTGTTAAGAGAAAGCCCTTTCCTATAAAATAGGCCAAGACACTAAAAAATACCCCAATACCAAAGAAAAGAAATGCCCCTCAACGCACTGAAACCAACAAACACAAAATGCCAGGGGGCTTCCCTGGAGAAGGGTCTTTGCTCCTGGGCCCTGGAGGCCCTGTTCTCAGGGGGTGCTCCGCCTATTGGGCAGGGGCGCAGGGCGGGCCACCGGGTGTCATGTCTGGCACTTCCTCTGCGGCCATCGGGGTCTTGGACAGGGCCAGGAAAGGAACGAGTGCTGCAGGGTCTGAGTAACTGCTGAGCAGTGGTGACAAGAAAAAGAAAATCGTTGGGTCGGAGGTGAACGGACCTGACCGGACAGAAAGAGGCTGTCAAAGAACTTAGAAGAGCCGCAAGGCGAGAGAAGGGGCGGTTTACTTTGAAGGAAAAGCTTTACTTTGATCCGAGTTGTTTCCAGGCGCTGCTCTCTGAATGGCAGGACTCAGCATGGGCTTCAGCATTTTCGTCTCTGAGGTCACGTGACACAACATGGAGTCCTCGACTCGGCTCATTTTAGGGATCGGCACATATAGCCTAAGAAAGATATGCTGGGTTCGTGGCAAATTGCTCTCAGATTCACCTATATATGAAGGCACTTTGTTTTAGCAACAAGGATTTTAGCAGAAGTACTCCAAAACAATCACTCATTTTGTTTTTTAATCTAATGCTCCACAAAAGAGACGTGTACTGACCTCCCACTTTCTCTTACTTATTCTAAGAGTTCTTTCTTTTCCCTCAGTAAAGCCCATCAATAAGGGACAGTTTATGTGATGGTTAAAGGCACGGACTCTGCAGCCAGATTTCCTGGGTGTGAATCGTGAATATGAAGTTGGGCCAACTGATCAGCTCTCTGAGCCTCAACACCTTCCTTTGTAAAATGGGAAGGATACCCTTACCTCCACCTCACAGCACCCCGAACAGAGCTGGTACACAGTAAAGGCTCAAGCAATGTCAATAGTTGTTACTGGCTTAAAAATTTAAAAAAAAGTTACTACTGCAAGGTCATGACATCCTTGTACCTAGACTTAAACAAAAAAAGAGCACACAATGAATGTATTTAATAATTTGCCTAACTGCCTCCCCAAGTGAAGACTGTACTTCTTAAAGGCTTATTAATTTTTTTATCTCAAATATCTCACACGTTTCTGGTGTAAATTAAGAGCTCAATAAACATTTGGATGCAGAAATGAAGGAAGGGAACAGAACAAAACTTGGCTGACTAAATACGGTGAGCAGTTGTAATAATGGTCATATAAGTAAATCCAGATTTCATGAGCTTTTATTGAACACCTACTTTGTGCTGGGCCCTGCATGAAGACTTTAGGTTATCTTCGTACACTCCTATGGACAAGACCCATCTACATAATTAACAATCAGAGTGGCTACTGGGCTATGCTGAGATTTATCTGGATTAGCCCTCTCAGCTTACAACCTGAGAAGCGTTGGTTAACTAGATCTTGAGTTAATTTTCCAGCCATACAAATAACTCGTTTATATGCCTCCAAAACGTAGCAGCAGCAAGTCAGTGTGACCATGACACAGGAGAATGCTATGGCAGGACCTATGTCCTGCACCTTAATCTAGGTCCTCTAGCTCTAAGGCAGGGTGATAGAACCCCTTTGGGATACAAAAAGCACCTTGGGGAGATTTTTAGCACCCACAGGGTCCAAGCCAGAAAGCCCGGCTTTAAAGGTCCTCTTTAACCATAGAATAAGGAACTACATTTTACATTCAAGGTTTGGCAGCCACCCAGTTTTCAAATGTTAGGTTTTCATGAAATCACTGTATGTCTTGGGGAAAATTCATATTGATTTCAGCTCTTTTGCTTTTTCCTTTATTGGGAAGTAAATTTTAAGCCGGCATAAATGGATGGATAAGTGGATTTCAGTCTTCTGAAAGGGCTTTTTGGGTGTGGCTGAGATAGCTAACTTTGAAAACTTAGCAACACAGGATACATTATGAGTAAGTTCACTTTTTTTTTTTTTTTAATAATGATGCTAACTCACCAGATCCTTCTGAAAGAGTCCTTTTATTAATTTCAATGAAGTCAAGTAGAGAACAAGTTGTAATATGAAACACAATTTATGCAACTATGTTGAAATTCTCTGCCAGAGTTGCATCTCCCAATGTAAGAATTTTATGGTAAAACAGTTTCAAAATATGATCAAGCATTAGGTTAGGCTCATTTTGGTTTCAGGCTATCACAGGAAAACTCTCTTTCTAAATCATTGAAATCCTAAGGCAAAATGATAGTGACTTAAATAGAAAAAAAACACAACACCATGTTCCCACAGATTATAATAAAAGAGTTGAAACTAAGCCTCAATTGAAATTATACTGTTAGGCAACTCCAAAAACTAAACACAAAAACATGTTAAAATAAAAGATTGCAACACCATGGGAAAACCAAACTCATAGATATAGTTTTAGATTCTCAGCCATCCTGACCCCAGCTCAGATGAGACCAAATGATTCTTAATAGGTTTCCTACAATTGGCCAATAAGCTGCTAACTCCCTCCTCAGCCACACAGTTACTTGGGGAAAGGCATGCAATACATTTATTTAAAGGGCCAATAGAAATCCCGTGGGTGGGTTTGGTCTGCCTTTCAAAACCAATGAACTTCCCATTATATAATCTCTAATAACAAGAGAGAACTTTACAAGTTATACGCCCAGCTTAACTACAAGGCAGGCTATGTTACATACCTCACCGCATTAAAAAAACGAAGGAAGGAAGGAAGGAAGGAAGGAAGAAGAAAATGGAGAACAAGCTTTCAGGATGACACGTTTCCATCTTGTCAGATAATATCAGAAAACTAATGTCTCCTACTTGGTAGTACTACTAAGCTCATTTTTATAATGATTTTCAGGAAGTATGATGTTTTTGATCAGAAAAGCCCAAGCATCTAAAACAAAACCTCCATGACATTTTATTAATTCTTTAAAAATAAAGTAAGTCTTTTAACCACAGGAGAATTCTGAGAATCTAGCTTTTCCAGAAAGCCCAAGAAAAATACTTCAGTTTCACCATTCTCAAATTCATTTGACTTTGAAACAAAATAAACATATTACTCTATTTAATATCGTTGCACAAGCGAATTCACAAGAATGAAATCTGTTCAGAGTTCCTAGAAAAAATGTAGCAATACAGGCTGCCAACTTGTTCAATGTCAAGCTCTAGGCAGTATAGCAGCACCAGCAGTAAATGACTCAGAGTGAGTCACGCTTAAGCTATTTTTGCTTTTAAAGTACTGCCAGGCACTGTGTTAATATTCAACCCAGAGTAAATTTAGCCCAACAAGAAAACAAGTGTTTCCATGGCTGCTTCTTCACTGTGTTTATGGTATATATGCAGCCATTAGGCACAGGAATCCAGCCAGATAAATTAAGGAGAAATGCTCATCTTTCATTTACATCAGGCTTTGGAACATTGGAAATACTAAATGGAACTCAGGCTATTCTTCCATTTCCTTCTATTTGTTCCTCCAGAGGCCAAATAGCAAATACATAGTGAGTACAGCATTAATCATTCATATAAAAGTCTGTGTCATTAAAGTACCTTCAGTGGATTGCTGTTCTTGGATTTCTTTTGGCTCTATATTAGGAGTCATAAACACTCACACATCTCTCTGATAGTACAGCCACAGGAGACTACAATCCTTAAAAAGGATATAGCAAAAAACAGTAGAAAATGTGGACTATGGATGTCAAGTGGAATTATTACATGGTATCGTGTACAGTGAAAGGTCAGATTCTGGTAATGTAATGTGAACACTCAGAAGGTGTGCAAAAGACTTTGATTGTGGGAGATGAATGGCTAGCATCTGATCTAAAACTATCTCAATTTTTCAGAACATGCTAATTTCTACTACAAATGTACATGGAGTTAAACTTGAGTAGCACAATGAAGTAGAAACAGATGCTAGGATGGGCCGCCTGGGTGGCTCAGTGGGTTAAGTGTCCGACTTCGGTTCAGGTCATGATCTCACAGTTCGTGAGTTCGAGCCCCACGTTGGGCTCTGTGCTGCCAGCTCAGAGCTGCTTCGGATTCTGTCTCCCTCTTTCTCCATTCCTTCCCCGCTTGCACTCTCTCTCTCTCTTTCAAAAACAAAGACTTAAAAAATAAAAAAAGAAATAGATGCTAAGACTTTTCCCTAATAAAACGCACCTGTCTGTTTACAGCTGTTAGACTCCTTGGCACTATCTACAGACTCTACGCTCCAGTTCAACAGGGTGGTGAGGTATTTGGCTCAGTAAAAAATATGAAAGCTAACTATCTCAGCACAGATTTCAAAGTAAGATGCATGCCCTGTGGTATGCAAAATCTTACTATTTAAAACTATCTTTTATTTTAAAAAATGAGAAAAATATTAGGTTGCACTAATAACGTACAGACTGTATGCAGAACATGTATAAATACACAAAATATTGGGAGGTAGAAGCTCCCTCTGATAGGGGAGGTCAATGAAAATTGCATAGAAACCCCTGCTTTAAGGAACACAGCTTTCTGAAGGAAGGAGCCTTCTCTTCTCTTCATGGTCTATTCCAGTACAGTTTTTTACATGTACATGGTCACTGGCATAAAGGAAGTACAGGGGAAAAGGCTAGTCAGTAAGCAACTGGAGAAGACAGAGAAATGGGAATCTGAGTGAGCTGAGTCTGGAAGACAGCCACACAAAGAACCTTGGCGCAGCGACAGGACAGGGCACACCGACAATCACACAGCCTGATCACGCTCTGCACAAAAGCCGACCAGTCCAGTGCTCTTATCAAGATACCTAGAACCGCAAAGACTCCCTGGAAATGATCATGGAGGTTCAAACGCTCTGTTCAGTGAAGAACTGGGAAAGTCTAGCACAAGCGTAGTTACATAACAGGCGTCTTTCAAAACAAAACATGTGTTTCTTGGAGAACAAGTGCAAAAAGGGTTCCCTGGTGCAAAAGGTGGAAGCTCTTAAAACAGCCTCTAACATGCTTGAATGGTGGCTCGCATCCCCATGGAAAGCATCTAGTGCAGGGGTTGGCATGCAATAGGCGTTTAATAAAGCTTCATGGAACAAACAGATGGAATACAAAACTGCACATCCACAAACATTGAACTTAAAACCCACACATTGAAAAGCTCTGTATTCATTACCTCTGTGTTTACTGCATGGGGTAACTTTTAGAATCTAAAAGCCCAAGGGACCATAATTTATCAGAATTTTCTGCTTTCTGAGTCCCTTGATTATGGCTTTCATTACCTCTCCTAATAGCTCTGGGATCCTACTTACCTTTACCTGAAAGCTTACCTTAGTGGAATATAAACAGTAGTTAAATCTCCACCGAAGGAACATATTAAAATCTAAGCAGAAGCAAAGACAGCGGGGGATGAACAGTTGAAGCATGACACTTTCAGGGCAGCAAAACTACTCTATGTATTGTAATAGTGCATGCATGACATGAGGCGTTTGTCAAAAACACACAGGCCATCTGATCCAGTAATTCCAATTCTGGGTATAAAAAAACTGAAAGTAGGGACTCAAACAGGTATGTTTATACCCATCTTCATTAGCAGCATCATAGCCATGAAGCAGAAACAGCCCAAGTGTCTACTGACAGATGAATGGATAAACAGAACGTGGTTTATACACACAACGGAATGCTATTCAGCCTTAAAAAGGAATGAAATTCTGATACACCCTACAACACGATGAACCTTGAAGACACTGCGCTAAGTGAAATAAGCCAGACATACTTAAATGAATGAGGTACCTAACAGAGTCAAATACACAGAGACAGAGAGTTGAACAGTGGTTACCGGGGTGAGGACGTAGAGTTACTGTTTCATGGGTACAGAGCTTCAGTGTGGGATAGTGAAAAAGTGTTAGGGCTACAGGTGGATGGTGATGATGGCTGCCTAACAATGTGAGTGTACTAAACGCCACTGAACAGAACACGGAAGAACAGCTGAAATGTTAAGTGTTAGAGATATTTTACCATGAAAATCCCATCACAGAACAGTATAATACCATGAACTCGAATGTAAATGTAAATGATGGACTTTAGTTAATAATACTGGATTAATATTGGCTCATCAATTAGAACAAATAAACCGCATTGATCTGTAAGATGCTAAAATTAGGGAAATGGGGAGGAGAGGGAAGCATATAAAAAATCTCTCTACCGTCTGCTTGATTTTCCTGAAAACCTAAAATTGCTCTAAAAAAAAAAAAAAAGAAAATCTGTTAATTAAATAAGAAAGAGCTAACCAAAGGAGGCTGTTCTGTAGCAAATTCCTTTCTTTCATGTAGTGCCCTCTATTGTCTCCCCAGAGACCTTTATCCTCATCTGGGACCCAGGCCCCCACCATGTAGCCTCCGAGCCTATTCTGACCTCCTCTCATACTAGTTCATGTGTGCACCAGGGCCCAGGATGCTATTACTACTCCAGTCTGTCTACCTGCTATGACCTATGACCTATGACCTGTCATGACTTTACTGTGTATATTCTGGCTGCAAGTGACTGGCCTACTACTGACCCTTGGTACTCTAAACCTTGATACAGTTCCCTAATTCTACCAACCCAGTATTTAGTTTACTGTAAGGCCCAACCCAGCCTTATACTAATTGAATCTGAGGAGTGCTGGCGGGAATGATACTGGTTTGAAATGGTAATAACATTCAAAAACATTTCTTAAAACAGAAATAAGAGTTCTTTTATTTTTTTTTTTTTAAAGAGTTCTTTATTCGGTGTGAAATGTTTCTCTCTAAAGCTCTGAGGGGCAGAATTTTAGTTTACCTTCCAATCTCCTGCGTTAATTCTATGTTCACAGAGCAGCCTAAACATAAGGCGAGAACTGCACACTTGACTGCCCACCGGGGAAAGACGGTGAAAGTGAACCAATGGAGGACAGACATGAATGGTCAGAGCAGGGACTAACAAGACGCACAATTCTTACCTAAAAGCTCTCAACACGGTGTGAGCCAAAGAAAACTTACATTTCAGGCTAATGTGGCCTGCAGACTTCCAGACCTCTGTGTGGTCTACCAAATGGTGGGAAGGGGAGAGGGGGAGAGGCGGGGAGGGGGAGAGGAAAGGGGAGAAAGAAACAAGGAAAGAAAGGGGAAGTATGAGTGCCTTATGTAGGCTCAACTATTTATAACAATAAATTTGAGCTGAATCACTCCATAAAAATGTTTGTTGATTAAAAGCCCAGAGACAAGCTTAGGCCTATGAAAGATAAGGGCATTCAAGTCACATTTCAAAACAGCTGACCCTTTGGCCAGGTGAGAACACGCTTATAACATGGTCTCATGTACACTGTTGAGATGCAGACAGCCCTGTGAAAGGGCTGATTCATTTTACTCCCAGTCTCCTCGAAGGGAAAATCGCGTGGCAGAGAATAAAAGCTTAAAAAGAAAAAAAAAAAGCACAAATCTCCAAGATTCTTTTCTCATGAAGGGGCCTACTCTTACAAAGCCAAACAAGTTCTTCTCTTTCCTCTTCTCGTTTTCTACAAGAGAACTGAAGTATGACCGGTTGTTATTATTTACTGCTAAATGCAATTTTTGGGTTAGAAATATTGTAATACGTTGATTTTTTTTTTTTAACAGATTACATGAGGTAAAAGGAAGAAAGCACTGGCTTGACTTAGCAGATGAATCAGGAAAAGGCACATGGGGTACAGGCCTTGGAGATCAGAAACAGGCCAGCATTTAATCAAGCCTTGCCTCCTCAGTCATGTGTTTTGTGCGGTGCATAATGAAGTACACAACTGTAAGCCAGCAGCTGAACTGTTACTTTAATAAATGAATTATTCGGATTCTGTGAATCAGCATCTCTTTCTCTTCACCTGATCAACCACCCCAAATTTACAAACTATCTAACACGTCAAAATATTTCACACTCTTGCAATGACCTTGAATGGTTTGATAGGGAACCTCTGACCCGAATCCTCTCTCCTTTCAAGTACTTTGGCCTGGCTAACAACTCCCCTACCCACTCTGTTCTCACTTTGCCGTCTGCAGAGGTGACCTCGTAGCCTGGTTATGGGCCAGACCTCCCGGCCCAGCTCCCACCTGTGTCCCTGCCTCAGCTCTGCGGGGGCACTCTGCTACCTCAGCCAAGTCCCTGTGCTTTTTCATGACCCCAAAAGGGCATCTTTTGAGAGATTCTTCCCACCTTCTCACCCAGAGTAGAGCCACAGTGGATCCAGAATGGTTTTCTCTAGGCCTTACTAGAAAACAGTAAGATAAACTGTTTTCTAGTAAAAGAAACCATAAAATCCTATTGGTATCCTTGAGTGAATTTGTGTTAGCATCTGTAACAGGGTAAAAGTCAAGAGCAAACAGGCTGGGTTTGAGCACTGAAAATGATTCATATATATCATAACAGATGCTAATAATGTTATTTAAAATATCCAACACAAAGGCAGGAACTAGTGTAAAATATTTAGAAAGCCATAACCCTCTCTTCTTTAAAGTGACATGGATAGATTACTTAGAGTAATCAATCTACAAACATTCACAGAGTACTAGGACGTGTAACTGAGGGGAAACAGTACAAAGATGGAGAACAGAATGACTCTGTCTTTCACACCAAGACCTGGGAGTGACAGGTACATGTTCATGGGACAGAACGTCAGAAACAAGAACTCTCCTGAAAGTTAAGAAATACAGACTTGATGAAAATATCAGATTATCTGAAACTGCAAAGAACTGATAATGCAAGGGAAACAGACAGAAATGTTTGAAAGGATAACAAACACTAGGAAACAGAGTAAGAATAGTTTATTTGGGACATGTAAGTGGCAAAGACCCAAAAGGTTTAATTAAACTTGAGCTGGCCACTATGTAGTAAACGGGCTCTCCCACACACTGTTGATAGAAATTTAAATTAACATAATCTTCATGGAGGGCAATTTGTCCTCCACAGTACAATTAAAAAATTCACATCAGCTTTGACTCAGCAACTTCACCAGCATTTTTCTTACAGATATAGACCAACTTGTGTGGAATTTTGTCTGTAGAGTGTAAGACTATTGCAGCAATGTGGGTAATAGCCAATTATCTTCATCATCAGGGAACTGGTTAAAAATTATCATGTAGCATTAAGAAGAATAAAGAAGCCTTAGTTGTACTGATAAGAACAGAGATTCAAAGTATTTAAGTGGAGAAAGCAAAGTAGAACAGTATGGCTAATATGCTACTACTGAGAAACACACACACACACACACACACACACACACACACACACAGAGGTGTTTCTAGAGGGATACAAAAGAAACAGGCAACAAACAGTAACTGCCTCCAGGGAGGCAAAGACCCTACTTTTCATCACATAGTCTCATGTACTTAGAGGATTCTACACTACATGCAGATATAACCCAATCAAAAAGATAAAAACTTTAAAGAAGGGCAGGGAATATATGTGTATATTTCATTTTTTTAAATGTTTATTTTTGAGAGATAGAGCATGAGCAGGGCAGGGGCAGAGACAGGGAGAGGAAATGCAGAATCCAAAACAGGCTGCAGGCTCTGAGCTGTCAGCACAGAGCCCGACGCGGGGCTTGAACCCATGAACCATGAGATTATGACCTGAGCCGAAGTCAGACGTGTAACCGACTGAGCCACCCAGGTGCCCCTGTGTGTGTATGTTTATGTAGAAGAAGTGTTATCAAAAGGAATAGGCTATCTTGAGCAGAAGTGTGGGTAACAGAGGTTTCCCACAGAAGGCACCTCTGAGTGAAATTGGCCTGAGGAGGTGGAGATGGAGGTGATCAGGGAAGGCTGGGACTTACCCGGGAGGCCAGCCTGGAGAGGAAGAACACAACACGAAGCCAGTTTTTGTCTGCAAAGTGGCTCAGAAAGAGAGAGGAACATTACACAGACACTGCAAAGCTACCCCTTTCCCCACCCTTCTCTTCCAGTACCTTTCTCTTAATGGGGGCATGTGTATGGACATACAATATAATCCAGCCACTTACTGAATGTCTTTTGTGAGCCAGGAATTCTGCAAGATACTGAGGACATGAAACTCAGTGCAGCCCAGTCTTTGTCCTCAATGAGCTCTCTATCTGAGGAAAATGCAAAACTTAGGAGAAATTCCAGAGAGAAAGGGCCTTTCCTTTGAAAGGCAGTGATAGACTAGCTAACGAGGTCTGTGTCCTGTAAATGCTATTTAAACAGTGAAATACTGCCTTTGACTTACTAAAATAAAAATTATGATATTTATATTCTATTACTAGTTATACAGTGAAGTTTAGCCCTTTGGCAACTAGTGTAAGTCTAAGTACTGAACTATTCAATTAGCAGTAGGTAAAATGGATTATAATCAATCCTTCTCCTTCTCAAAATAGTTTAAATTGTTTAAATAGGACAAATGACAATAGAAAGATTGAAGAGCAAATTCACCTGTCAAAGTTAGGAAGGGAATCTCCTCGATTTCCTTCTACTGGCTCAGCTCTTATATGGCTCCGGACACACTTGCAGAAAGTACCAGCTGACATTACTCAGTGGGGGTTTCCTTACTTTTGTTAACTTTGGATTTCCTTATCAACAAGAACACACAATATTTGTTTCTATTTTTTAAAGCAATATATGACTAAAAAGCACTATTCAATGAAAACAAAAATGTTCAGTGCTCTTAATGAAGTACAATAAAGATTCCCTATTCAATTTTCCAACCAAATGGCACAAATATCTGATAAAAAGATTAAGCCTTGGCACCATAATGTTTCCGAGTCTTTCTACCGTATTATCTCATGCTCTTTAATATTTGCCATGCCTTTAAAAGGCTCTCTCTTTAATTAAATAATTATCTTCTTGGGAAAACACAACTCAGCCCTGAATTGAGTAGGATTTTCGCCTCTGCACTTATTCAAATTCTCCCTCTTCTTCAAAGTCTCGTTCAAAACTCATCTTCCCTCTGAAGCCATCACCTGTGGTTTCAAAGCGCTCTCCTTCTCAGGTGTTAATTACATGAATCACACATCCTGGCAGTTGGTCATGTGCCTCCTATTCTTTTCCTGATTCAATAGCGCTCAGTTTATATTTCTCTCATGGAACTTATTATTACACTTTGAATTACGGTGGTTTTAAGTATCAGTTCATCTGCTCCACTAAAAAGACTAAGACATGTCCATCTGTGTACAATCGATTAAAGCCCTGTCTTTGACACATTAATAATAAATACTTTTGGGGTTGAACGGGCATACATTTTGCTCATCCTGTAAGAATGAATACAAACTTGCTGAAAGAAGATTATGCCACGTTTCTTTTTTTCTCTGTTCATAAACACCAATCTCGATGCCGGGCACCAAGGAGCCACTCAAAGCTATTCGATAAAAATAAGTAAGTAAAACAATTGTAGTCTAGTTTTACTTATGTTCAATTATCTTTTCAGTTGCTTTGGTATCTGAATAAACATGCCCCTGATCAAACGGATGACTCACAAAAGTGAGGTTACTTCAAATACCTCTCGCTTCTGAGAGTTGCATATTGCGAAGAGACGGTTAGTAACACACACACACACACACACACACGGCCAGTGCTGTTCTAGTAGCTAAAATCTGATATTTGAGTATAAAAAATGGACACATGTGAGCTGGTGTGGCAGACTGGAAATGTGGCCACAGTTACTTCCGTCTCCTCCCATGGAGGAGAGTCTATTCCCCGACCCCATCAATCTGGGCTGTCTTGAGCCTGCTTTGACCAATTGTCTGGCAAAGGTTACACTGTGCAGTTTCTAAGCCGGGGCCTCCAGAGACTTTCTGCTTCTGCCTTGAGGCTCCTCTCTGCTTTCTGCCACCATGTGAACCTGAGCTAGTGTGCTGGTGGATGAGACAACAGGGAGGAGAGGAAAACTGTCCCACCTAAGGGTGCCCTAGACCAAGAAGCTCCGAGCCAATCAGGCAGCTGACTGCAGATGCGGCGGTGAGCCTAGATGGACCAGCAGAAGAACCAGCCATCTAAATCCAGCCCAAATGTCCAATCCACAGAATCACAAGCCAAATAAATGGTTATTTTAAGTCACTAAGTTTTGGGGTGGTGTGTCTCACAATATTAATTTCTATCTCACAGCAGCTTCAACTTTACAGTCAATGCAAATCATTACTAGATGTATAATGTTTATTTTTAAATATTCTTAAAATTTTAATTATTAAATAAAATATTCTAGTTGTGATTAAAGCACAACTTCTAAATAGTAATTGTAAATACCAGCTTTTTGATGGATTTTTTAAAAAACCTATTATCTAATATAAATGATTACACCTAATTTCCATGCCCCTATCCACCGTGAGAATTGTTTCAAACTACACAGTGCATTTCTTGCTTACAAAACTGAACAGGGGAAGTCAGGTGTGAGCTCCACTCTTCATTGCTTTATTTTTATTTTATTTTTTAAAATTTTTTTATAGTTTTATTTTTGAGACAGAAACAGAACATGAGCGGGGGAGGGGCAGAGAGAGAGGGAGACACAGATTCTGAAGCAGGATCCAGGCTCTGAGCTAGCTGTCCCGATGGGGGGTTCGAACGCACAAACCATGAGATCATGACCTGAGCCGAAGTTGGATGCTTAAATGACTGGGCCACCCAGGCGCCCCACTCTTCATTGCTTTAAGTTCCCATATCTGGGAGGGTCCAAAGTATCTGTTAATACTTCCAACAAATAGAAACACAAAAAACAAACAATGGCCAATTCCACACCCCCAATCTCATTAGATTATAAAATTTAGTTTATGAATTTTGAGACATGAAAAATATAAATAATTTTCCACTCTGGACTGAGAGGTTTGTGAATCCTTGGTAATTAACTGGGAATTCAACTAAAAGAAACAAATGATGTTAAGAAGACAAACTCTCCCTTTGATGCTCTGGCCTGCTGCCCATAGGGCCCCCTCCCAGCCAGCCATGTGTTCCTTGCTGGCTCCTCCTCTTCTTCCTCTCCTTGACTCTCTGGACTCCTCCCCTTGTGCGGCTCATCTACTTCCCCCTCCAAAGACCACCTGAGAGCATGTGGAAAGCCTTTCTCTCCTCTCTCTAGCCGTGGTCTGACATCAAAACTTTCCTAATTTCTAACCGCTTGTCAAAGATCTACGCCAAAACCCAGCACCTTAAATCCAGTGTACTTGACAATGTCATTATCCCACCAAAAGACCAGCAACTATTGAGACATCTTGCTACTTTTAATGGTATCACATCTTGCCCCGTTACTCACACTAAAAACCTTAAAGCACCTTCGGCTCCTGATTCCCCTATGCCTGTTATTATTTTAAATGAGATGACAAGTCCTGCAGATCTTACCTCTGCAACACCTCTTGCATTAATTCTCTTTCCCTAGTCCCCTGTAGGAATTCCGGATATCATTAGCACTTGACTGGAGCACTGTAACAAGACCTCTTCCCTTCCCAGTGTATCCTATGTACCACAACCAGATCTACCTTCTCAAAGTCAGAATCTAATCAGATGGCTCACCTAATGAAAAACTTAACGCTCCTCATGACTTACCAATTCAACTGTCTTATTCGAGGCAACAAATAACTTTATAAATCAGCCCCAATTATCCTGGTCATCTTGTCTCCCATGTACTTACAACCTAACTAGCTTACCTGCTGGTCTTCATGCCCTGTACCTCTTTCTACTTCATTTCTTGGCTTACAGTATTTCCTTACCTGGTCATGGTGATCAGACCACATACACAGTATCTATACTCCTCTAAAATTTAACGTTATGAGGAAATATGTTCTGAACATTTCACTTTTTTGATTAATGATTTCACAAATCTCAATTGTTTCAAACTCTCCTAGTGAATACCACTGAGAAATATCTTTGTATATTAAGCATTTGCATTTTGGATTATTTTATTAGAATCAAGCCCCAAAAGAACAATCACCAGCAAAACATTTTAAAATCCTGACACACATTCTGCACCTTTAAATATTCGGTTGACATAGTTGTCTCAAATTGCCATTGTGTTATCAAAGCTTAGCCTCATCCTCAGAGGTGCCTTGTGTGTTTTATTAACTACAATCTGGTACATACAACCTGGAATTCTAAAACACTTCTCGTAACCCTCTGCTCCTTTAGGACCATCTCTTCTCCAACTGTGATCTCCAGCCTGTGCAATTATCAGAATTCAGCTATAGGCCAATGGCCATCAGAGCGAAGCCAAAGTATAGCTAGCTGCTTCTCAAAGCTTGGAATTTTGAAAACATAATAATACACTTTCTATTTTTGGAGGTGGGGCTATGGGGGAACTTGCTCTTCAGGTCAACTGAGTCAGACAGGATGAGAAAGTTAATGTATTTCAGTCAAGTATGTCTGTGCTGGCATGTACTATCACCCAAAGTCGTGCACATATAATATTTTATAAAATTTTTTTTAATGTTTATTTTTCAGAGACAGAATACAAGTGGGGAGGGGCATAGACAGGCAGAATCCCAAGCAGGCTCCAGGCTCTGAGCTGTCAGCCCAGAGTGAGACACAGGGCTCACAACCCATGAACTGGAAGATCATGACCTGAGAAGAAATCTGATGCTCAAATGACTGGGCCACCCAGGCATCCCTAGAATATTTAAAAAACATTTTTTAATGTTTTTATTTATTTTTGAGAGAGAGAGAGAGAGAGAGAGAGAGAGACAGAGCATGAGCAGGGGAGGGGCAGGGAGAAAGGAAAACACAGAATCTGAAGCAGGCTCTGGGCTCCGAGTTGTCAGCACAGGGCCCGACGCGGGGCTCGAACTCACAAACAGCAAGATTATGACCTGAGCTGAAGTCAGACACTTAACTGACTGAGCCACAGGCGCCCCTAAAATATTTTATTCTGAAGGATAGTTTTAATACCTCTTCAAATATCATATAATAAATCAGGTCTTTTTGTATTGTCTTCTACTCTGCACACTATTCAAACAAATAATGAGCATATTTCAAAGTCACCATAAACTTTGCTTCAAATTCTTCTTGCAAACAACTGCATGTTCTAATCCTCCTAATTTTTTGATATTAGATACCACTCTCCAGATTAAAACTTCTTTAGAGGTGCCACGTTGTGGATATGCCCTTATCCTACCACGGGGAAGATCCCTGGAAGTCGGGGATATCTGCATTAAGGCAGAAAGATGGATTCGTCCTAACCAAGTCTGACAAGAGACAGAGACAGAGGGGTAGGCGGAGGGAGGGAGGGAGAGAGAGCGAGAGAGCGAGCACAGAGAAAGCAGAATCCTCCACAAAGAGATTAGCAAGTGTGAAAGTCCGCAGGTGAAAGAGTACACAATACCCTCTGGAAATTGCCAAGTGTCTGGATCAAAGTAGAGTGGTGAGAAAGTGAACAGAAACCTGGTGCGAGAAGGGTCTTTTTATTCTGGAAGGCTTGGGGGGGGGGGGTCTCCGAAAGACCACATGGCAAACAACCATGACCCTATCTTAGGCTGATCCGTCGCTCTGGCAGAAAGCAGGGGAGCAAGTCTGCGGCAGGGAGGACGTAGGAGGCTGAGAGGAAAACTGGAAATAGAGCAGCGGTAGCAGGGGGAGCAGAAAGAAACGGGAGAGAAGACCGGTAGAGCTTTTTAGGAATGGGACTAGACAGCACGTGTTGTGAACTGGCCGATAATTCCTATTCCTCTCTTTGTAGAAATAATTTTTAGCATTTGGAAAATGTAAAATAAAACCATTGTGTTGTGAGGCAGAAAGTATACCTAAAAAAAAAAAAACAAAAACAAAAACAAAAAAACCCCACTACTACATTTTCTTCGCTCCACATCATCAACCGTAAATAATGTGTTAATAATGCGTGAGGAGGGAAGTCAATGCTACCGCATAACAGGAGAGCGAGGTTGTACAGGCTGATGGTTGGGGAAAAAATTCAAAGCTCTAGTGTCTAACTTGGAGGTTTCCTGCTTTATGCAATGAGAATGAAGTCAGAGTAGTCCCCACCTCCATGTCCCCCAGCCTCCCACCCCAGGGGCGGGGGGAGGGAGGAAGAGAAAGAAAGTACTTTCCATCAGCGAGCACCCAACGGTGGAAGTGGGCGAGAAGAGTTGCCAGGACATCTGGGAATACCCCCTGCCAATTGGCAGGCACACGTTGGACCCAGAGTAGGTCATCGGCCAGGTGTGCTAAAGCAATCAGGGTGAAAAGGGACATCACACCTTACCCCATCCCCCCGTTACCAGGGCTGGCACGCATCACAGTGTCTGTTTTGGAACATGTGTTCTCTGGAGAACATTCACTCAATTCCCCAAGTATATATGAAGCACCCGTCCGTCCCACGGGGTGCTATTTTAGGCACCAGAGGTGGTATCAATCAAGGCAGACAAGGACCTGCTCTCACTGAATTGGCATTCTAATCAAACTGCATGATAAACACTAAGGAATTCCAGAGTAAAGATAACTGATTAATGCATCTGACCCTGGGATCTTTATTATCACTTTATTATCATTATCTTTCTTTTGAGAGAGAGACAGAGGGAGTGTGAGCAGGGGGAAAGACAGATGGAGGGGGAGGGGAGAAGAGAGAGAGAAAGGGAGAGATAGAGGGAGAGGAAGAGAATCTTAAGCAGGCTCCACACACAACATGAATCCTACATGCGGCTTGATCTCAGGACCCTGAGATCATGACTTCAGCCAAAATCAAGAGTCAGATGCTTGACCAACTGAGCTACCCAGGTGCCCCAGATCTTTATTATTTTATCAAATAAAATAAAATAAAATAAAATAACCACATTTATGCTGAAAAACTCTACTCAACACTTTTCATCAACCCTCTCGCTCACTCTCTCGTTTCTTCTCCAAAGTTTGCACATCAGGCTCTGGCCCTGCAATCACAGGTGACCAGTTTCCTTTTTCTGTCACTCCCAAGGCATTCATTGCTTGCCTATGTTCCTCAAACCGACCACAGTGCTCTGCATCTGGGGGTAACTGTTTACTAAAAAAACAGAATTTGAAATAAGTCATTGGATGATCTATTAAACACACACACACACACACACACACACCTAACTAAATAGGCTGGCTCACTAAGTGTCCATCAACAGATGAATGGATCAAGAAGATGTGGTTTATCTATACCATGGAATACTACATGGCAATGAGAAACAATGAAATCTGGCCATGTGTAGCAACATGGATGGACCTTGAGGGTGTTATGCTGAGCGAAATAAGTCAGGCAGAGAAGGACAAATATCATATGTTTGCACGTATAGGAGGATTAGGAGGAACTTGACGGAGGAACAAGGGGGAGAAGAAGGGCGGAAATGGTGGGGGAAAGGGAGAGAGGCAAACCATGAGAGACTCTTGAATGCTGACAAAAACTGAGGACTGATGGATGTGGGGGGGAGGGGGGGATGGGCATGGAGGAGGGCACTTTGGGGATGAGCACTGAGTGTTATGTAGAAACTAATTTGACAATAAACTATTTGTAAAAAAAATAAATAAATAAATAAATAAATAGGCTGGCTCAAACAGCACAGCTGATTTTCTCCAGTGAAATCTAATGTGTGTATGTGAAAGCTTCCCGAATACACTAGGCCCATGAGCACACAGGGAAAGACACGGCTCTATAACATCTGCTCCACTGTGTTTGTTGGTAATGAATGTATTTCACCAGATACTGGGGGGCTCCTTATGTGAATCGTGCTGTTCCTGACAACTGACTCCCTGCTTCCCTATCACAAAAAGGTTGCCAAAACCAATAACAACATGTTACCTTATCAACATGTTTTGTGTTCGCATCCTTGTCAATGACAGAAGCTTACTTAACTACTAAATAGTCTAAAGATACTTTATCTTTCATTTAATCTCTTAACACTTCAACAAAGTGATTAAAACACTCTGACCTTACTTCCTTGCACTTGAGAATTTATGCCTATTGCTAGTAACGTAAAATGTATATCCTTTAAAGTAAAAATGATTGAAGTAAAATGCCACTAAGCAAGTTTAAAAAGATCAGGTAACGATGGGGCAACTGGGTGGCTCAGCTGGTTAAGCGTCCTGACTTCAGCTCAGGTCATGATGTCATTGGGTTCGTGGGTTTGAGGCCCGCGACAGGCTCTGTGCAGACAGCTAGCTCAGAGCCTGGAGCCTGTTTCAGATTCTGTGTCTCCCTCTCTCCCTGACCCTCCCCTGCTCATGCTGTCTCTCTCTCTCTCTCTCTCTCTCGGAAATAAATAAAACATTAAAAATTAAAAAAGATCAGGTAACTAAAACATGGGGAGTATTTTACAGTTTATAAAACACTTCCACTTTTCATTTTTAAATAGGACTTAATCCTCCTACAGCTCTGTGGGCTAGGAAGTATTATTATTATTATTACTATTATATTACCCATACTTTACAGAAAAGTATAATTCCATTGATCTGATTAAAAAAAATACCCTATTACCTGGTTGAGCAAGAATCTCAATTTCTATTTTTTGATTCCAAATTCTAGATCTTTCCATGGGTTGGACAGTTTCTACCCTTACCACTGTTCTCAACATACCTAGGTGATTAAATACATGAGTTTAAGAGTTAGCAAGAAAATAGGATTTCCTAACAAATTTTAACAGATATAAAGACAGTACTTAAGTATAATAAATATACAAATATGACCATTAAAGGCTATCAATTATGCACATGAATAGATACCTTTCAGAACTACTAACAATATAAGGAGATGCTACCAAGGTGCCAACAATTAGACTGTACACCCCACGAGCACTGGGGCTTGTATTTCTGGTTCACTGCCCTAATCCCAGCGTTCCCAGCAAACACCTGCCGAATGAATGACGTAAGAAGTATTAACATGGAATATAAAAATGAAGCTTACAGATACAGAATAAAGTTAATTTATATTCAAACTCAGGAGACCAAGTGCCATCTAAGTCATCAGGTAACCCCGAGTAACCTGTAGGTAGGGGCCTGTAACTATGCTGTGCACGTGGCTCTTCCCTGGTAGTTTAGAAGCGGCATGAGGCCTGGAATTAGAAGTCAGACATTGTATCCACTAGGGTGCCTGGCTGATCAACCTTTACTAGATGAGTTATTGTCATTCCCGTCTGTACATAAGCATTATACCTGGGGAACCTACAAAATGCCTAGAGAGCCCTACTGGACACCAACTAAATCCAAATCTCTGGGGGGTGGGGACAGAACGGATTTTATTTTTAAAGTTCACATTTGATATGATACCCAGTGATAGGTGAGTGCCACCACTATAAACAACTGGTTCTCAAACTCTGGTGTACAGGAGATTTGGAGGGCTGGCTAAAATTAACCCCACCCCCAGAGATTCAGACTCACTAGGTCTAGGGTGGTGCCTGAAAATGTGCACTTTTAATCTATTTCCTGGTGACCCTGGTGCCGGGAGTGGGAGGCGCACACTCTGAGGATGACTGCTGTGCACATCATCTACAACGTCTCTGGAATTAAAGAGTAAATGTAAGGGATGTGTGGACAGAAAGACATGAAAAAGTACACAAAATTTACATATTAAAAAAAGAACTTCATGCTCCACACCACTGATCATTATAAAAACATAAATAAAACATAAATGAAGTTCATGATGAGATACCCCTACATACTTATTAAAATGGCTAAAATTAAAAACAAAACCAAAACAACCCCAGTGCTGGTAAGGAGGCCCAGCACACACACCTCCCCTGCACTGATGGGCACAAAGGGGGGGTATACGATATCAGAAAGGAGTCGGTCAGGTTCTCAGAAGGTGAACATGTACTTCCCATTCTAGCCCACAGCCCCATGCCTGAATATTTGTCCAGGAGAAATTAAAGCTGAGATTCACATAAAAACCTGTACACAAATGTTTATGACACCTTGATTTATAATGGCCCTAACCTGGGAACAACTGAAATGCCCTTTAGCTGGTGACGGGATATAAACTCTGATACATGCACGCAGTGAACTACTACTCACAGTGCACAATGCAACCAACCATGGATATTAACACCACTACAGATGAATCTCAAACGCATTCTACTCTGTGAAATAAGCTACTTAAATAGCTACATACAGTAGTAGTCCTTGTATGCAACATTCTGGAAAAGTCAGAACTCTATATATACAGAGAAAAAAAAGCAAGAAAGAAAAACAGTCACTGCCAGGGTCTAAAAATGGGGAAAGGTGTCAACTACAGAGGCCCGCCCATTGTATCATTATACACATCTAACCACCATAAAACGGAAATGACTGCAACCTCAGGAAGTAATAACTTGACAAGATAATTATTTTCTTAAGTGTGATGTACGTCGTCCCCGGGACACATGATTTGGTCCTTCCTATCCTAGGTTCACACTGCTTTCTAAGCACAGATGGCATCACACACTCTCAAAGTAAGCCACCAGCAGAGAAACACCCGGGGCTCACAGCTGGTGTTTAAACTTGCCACTGACTCATTTCACCCTTGGTAACTGAACCTCTCTGTCTCCTAATAACTTTAAGTATAGCCATCTCTCATCCTAAAGCTTCCGCTTTCCTCAGGAGTATATTTGTTAGCCTTGTGACCTCCTGACTGTGAGACACTGGGTAAATACGTCACCTCCAGGATCCAGTCTGCTAAGAACAGAGCCTGTGTTTTTTGTGTACTCCTCCCTCACCCGTGGATGTCGTGAAGACGAGGAGAGATGATGCACGGGCATGGGGTTACTGCTGTTATGCTTAAAATAAACTTCATGGAATCTGTCCTCAACTTGTAAGTATAATAAATACCCTACTCCTCTCTGTGAACATAGCAGCTATTCACACCGGAAACAGCATCCTTAGGCACTATTTCCCGAATGTACTGCCAAACCCACAGCATCTGGAAAAAGAGGACCCAGTTCTGAGTCTCACTCTGTAACATATTTTGTGACCTTGAGTAAACCACTTACCTTCTGTGAGCCTCACTTCAAGGACATGTTTCTCTAGCACATACTTTGAAGGCAGTATGAAGCACACATAAATAAACTACTTACTGTATAATGTCTGCTATGATTCCTACTCTCTGACCTCTGTGTGGAAGTGACCGAGCAAGCGATTCACTCTCAGCTGGATGCTGCAGATTACCCCAGCGTCCTCAGGGCAGAGCAATGCACATCTATGCCTTGGAAGATTCAAACAAACTGTCTGCTACCCGAGAGCCTTATGACAAATCAAATCTTCAAGAGATAAATGAAACGTGTGAATGGAGGGAAAAGGAAACCAAACAGGGGTGTGTCTCAAAGAGTTAGTGTGGTATGCAGGGAAAAGAACATGGGCTTTGATGTCACCCAAACCTGGGTCTGAATTTCAGCATTTATGAACTTAGGAAAGTTATATTACTTTTCTTTGCATATTTTCTGAGCTATAAAACGGGTAGAGTTACCTTGTAGAGTTGTAAGAAATAAATGGTAATGTAGGCAAAATATACTGGAACTATACCCAATGCACAGGTAGGCATTCAAACAATGCCTCTAGTTATGCATTAATTTCAACAATCATTAAGCATCACGTATACTAAGCGCTTTACGAAGCCTGGCTACCACTTTTAGCATTCCTATTTTCCAAATGGATTAGGACAAATCTAAGGCGAAGGAAAAGCAGATGGTGTCTTTATTGTCCCGTAAAAAAGGCCTTTCTCACTGCCAAAGAACTCCCTGATAGTTTAGTGCATTGAGTAAAACAGGAGAATCAATCTTACTTGAATGAACCTTTTTTTCTCCTTTTTTCCTTCACTTATTCAATTATTTATTTGGCATTGCAAATCCTGCCTTAAAATGTAAAACTTCTTGGAAAGTAACAACTCTAAACTAGAAGGAGGACAGCTACACCTGATAAATGCTCTCACTTTATCCCTGGCGTCTCCTGGCTTCCGGTTCCACTGTTTACTAGCTTTGTGACCTAGGGCGTATCACTTACCCTCTCAGAAGCTGCTTCCTCATGAAGGTGGGACCACTTAGCTTCAGTGATGCAATAAGGATGCACGGGAAAGAGAAACTACTCGGGTGGGAAACACAAAGCAGAAGGGAAGAGAGACACAGAAAGGAGTCAGAGACAGACACTGACTCAGAGAAGAGGAAGAGGGAGAGAGGCAAACACAGAGGAATAAAAAATTTGCAAAGGACAGAAATCTCACTCAATGAGCATAAACCCTCAGGCAGGGATATAACCCAGCCTGAGAAAGTCAATCTCTGTTGTGAAACTTATGATTTTTAGCATTTCCCAACAATTAATGGTCATCTGGCAAGTAAATGGTAATGGCTTGATCAATATCACCAAGGAAAATCTGAAGATCAACTGAGGGCCACGGAGATGATAAAACTATCTAAGGAAGAGCCAGCAAACTTAAGTTTTTATTAAATGCTTCAATGTTTCAAGAGGTCCTCTTAAACCGAGCCATACTTCATTCTTAAGCATGATGCTACTTGACACTAAAAACTGTATAGTACTATATACACCATATGTTTGCCCCCATTGGTAAAGGGTTATACACACAAAAATCATTTACATTGAATTTTTGAGCAATATAAAGGATTTTCAAAGACAATATAAATTGCTAACATTTGCTGATTTTAGGTCCCAACCCTCTGAATGCTAATAGTCTTCTTCTTCTCTTCTTTATGATGAGGTATAATTGAAGAGAAAAGGCGTCAGAATGCTTTAACTAGGTTCTGACCCTCTTTTTCTAGTTGAATAATTCTGTTCTATAAATATTAACTGAACTCTGATTACGTGAGGAGCAAAAGGAATACAGGGATGATTAAGAAACTCCTGCCGTAATGGCTCTTGGGCTTTTGGTTAATGGCAGGCCAGCAATGCACACCGGACAGGTGGTTATAGTCTACCATGTGACAAAGAGATTTATGTGTTGAAGAGTATCAGGACTGAGTCAGGCTGGTCAACCCTTTGCCCAACTGAAAGGCACTCACCATAGTTCTAGGCACAGCCAAACATTCTGCCTGTTGGCACCACCTTTGTTTCTCGTCTCTTTCCTTTCAGGTTTCAACACCTACACAGGCCCATTCTCAGCCTTCCGACCTTCCCCACCTAAGAGCTCCCAGATCGAGCCCCTCACCACCACAAAATCTCCATTTGCTTTTCAAGAGAACCCACCAGGCTTCTATCTACTCCCAAATGATGTGAAATGCACAACCCAGCCTTAGTATAGAGTATCCTGACAACAAAACCATCCCCTTCTCTGAAGAAATCACAGCCTACTGTTAATTGGCCAAATTAATGCTGATGTTGCTCGTCAAGGTCCTAACAAGGCACTGAAAACTGGTAGTATGAGAAGGTAAAACCAATGGTCACAAACCGACAGTTTTGTTTACACAGTGTCTTAACAACTGGTAATGGAAAATAATCAGCTGAATTTCTTGGGTTTTCCCCCGTAACCTGAGGATCTGGCCACAGTCGGTCCCCACCTATTCCCAGGAACAACAGACAGGCATGGGTGGCAGCGGTCTCCTTTAGACAAAGTATAGGCTCTCAAGTATATGATGGTCTCTTGAAGGTTCTTGTGACCATTAAGGACCCGTGCCATAGACACCATGTGCCTAGACATCGGGCTGGAGTTCAAGGACGAAAGCAGTGAGCAACACATCGAAGTCCCTGCCCTGGTGAAACTGCGCTGTGGTTTTGAAGCGATACAGGAGGGAAAGGAAAGCAACCCACTAAGAACAGCGAAGTGAAGGCGCTCTCATGTTCTGGAGGAGCTCCCCACTCAGTGGCAGCTGGGTGAATCCTCTGGAACGTGACTGGCCACTCCCTATTCTATCAGTTTTGATATTAAGTGTGCTTAAAGTGAGGGTACAGAGTTGATTTGTGAGTCCATGTAATTACAGGATTACAGTATCAAATGTTACCATCACTGAAACGATTTCTAAGTTTGCTTGTGGATTCCATGATCTCCACACCTTATACCCTACATATCTCCTATGTGACCAAAACACACTGTCTAAACTTCTGGCGAAGGTCTTCAGATTAGCAAATTATCATTAAATACATGCTTGCCTTTACTCCAAGCATTTCAATGTGCTAACAAAATTACATTTCAGATTAGGTTTTTTTAATGCTAAAGATCACAGATTCAGTCAATTCTATTTTTGATCACAAAGTGAACCATTATATTTGAGAGGTTTCTAAACATCGAATTATTGTCTAATGTCAATTTCTGCTTTGCTGAGCTGCACTAAAACTTCTTGTGCCTGCTGATTATATAGTAGGTGAATGAATAAAGGATGGCAGAAAGATTGCTTGAGGACTTGAGAAAGGGTCCATACAGGGGTACTGCACATTCTAATTAAGTTCTCCTGATGTGAAAGTACAGGAAACCAGGAGTTGGAATAATGAAGACAGTTCAAGTAAGAGAGTCAAGGAAGACAGAAATCACCTGAACGTATTGTTTAGGTAAATGAAAATCATTTTACTCAAGAAAACGGTTACATCGGGGCGCCTGGGTGGCTTAGTCGGTTAAGCGTCCGACTTTCGCTTAGGTCAAGATCTCGCGGTTCGTGGGTTCGAGCCCCGCGTCGGGCTCTGTGCTGACTGCCAGCTCGGAGCCTGGAGCCTGTTTCAGTCTGTGACTCCCTCTCTCTGACCCTCCCCTGCTCACGCTGTCTCTCTCTCTCTCCTAGAAATAAATAAAACATTAAAAAAAAAAAAAAGAAAACGGTTACATCTTCCCTAAACCAAGTCATATTGCTGGGTTTCACAACTTGGGTTCATTAACAACATGATTCTCATTTAGGGAAATGGAATCTTTTTTCTTTGGAATTGTTCCCTAACTCAGTTGTCACTGCCACGACCAAGTGTAAAAAGCATCTTCAATCCGTCTTGATTTGTACGACGCCAAGAATTACAACTAAGAAAAATGGGTGGCACTGGCAGCAAAACCAAGCTACACGTTAAGTGACTCGAGCCCAGGTCTTCTAGCTGCTAAAATCATATTCTTTCCACCATGTTCTACAGCGCTTTTCTCAATAATAAGTGAAATCTAAAGCAAGCTTTCAGTTTTCAAAGATCCACTATCTTGATCTTGGTAATAATCTTGGGAAGCTGGGAGTGACACAGTATCTCTAATATATAACACAGTGGGTCCCCAGGTACGGTATTTATGGAAAAATCTGAAGTTAAAAAAAAAAAAATCCAAACCAAAAACCTACCCTTGTTTCTGACTGGTTTAAATGTTTATTTATTTGTTCTGAGAGAGAGAGAGAGAGAGTTGGGGGTGTGGGCACACATGCACACTCAGGTGAGGGACAGAGAAAAGTAGGAGAAAGAGAATTCTGCACTGATGGTGCAGCGCCTGACTTGGGGCTCGATCACACAAACCGTGAGATTATGACCTGAGCTGAAATCTAGAGTTGGACACTTAACTGACTGAGCCACCCAGGTGCCCTTGACTGTGGTTAGATCAGGGGTCGGTAAACTGTCCAAAGAAGTTGTATCCAATGCCTTGTAATATCCTTAAGATATAAATAACTACTAAAAAAATTACTGTGTGCAATGTAAGATGTTACCTTTTGAGTAACTGTATCTCTAAATGAGCACAGCATACCTGTTACCTTTATATTCTCGGGACAGCAAATACCAGATTTTGGTACCATCCCTACTCTTTCCCATATCAACTGCCAGGCAGTATTATATTAGCCCTATAAATAAAAGCTGCATTCTTCTATTCTGACTCTCTCCTATGTTGTGTAACAGCGGTTTCTTGCAATTTTTCTTTGCTTTTGATTTATTTCTTATTAACAGCTGTCACATTATTTCATGCTTGCATGTATTATCTTCTCTGCCTTTTATTTATGTCGGAGCACCAAATGCAATGATTCACATACAGCAGTCACTCAAAGTGTTTGTAATGCACCAAAGACAAATGTATGGTATTTATGGAAAAATCTAAAGCTAAAAATAAGAAACAAACACCCCCGCCCCCCATCGCCTGCCCCGCAAACTGTCCTTGTTTCTGATTATGGTTTAGACCAGAGGTCAGTAAACTTTTTCTGTAAGGTGCCAGGTAGCAAATACTAAAAGCTCTGTTTGCCAGATGGTCTCTGATGTAAGCACTCAACTCTGCCACCACAGCGTAAGCATACACACACATGTGGAAATGAATCAGTGTGTCTACACATTCCAACAAAACTTTAGTTTGGACGCTAAAACCTGGATTTTATGTAAGTTTCACATGTCACAAAATATTATTCTTCTCTTAAATTTTCCCCCACCAACCTAAATATGTTGGGGGGGGGGGGGACCATTCTTGGCTTTCACGAACTAGAGAAACAGGAGGCAGGCTGGACTTGGCCCACAGGTTATAGTTTACTGATCTCTGGTCCAAATTTGTGGTTCTCAAAATGAGAACTTCGGGTGGTCTGTGTGATCCTTTCAGCAAGTCCAACTACCGATGTGTGGGGCCAGATTTTCTCTGTAGCCTTCAACCAAAACAACGTACTGCAGCCGACTGAAGGAGGAAGCAAATATGAGGGTCCAGCTGCCTTCTATTAAAGCCACAAACTGAAGAGATTTGCAAAAATGGAAAACAATTTCACGCCTCTCACTCGTTTTTCATCATGTTTGGAAAATACGTAGTTATACTTCATAATCCTCTTTACGGTAACATGTTGGGGGTGGTTATAACTGATTTTTAAAATGGGTTAATAACTTTAAGAATGTCTCAGTTTTGATTTCTAAGGTGATAAATGTCAATTGCTATAACCCATGTAAACAAATGCTCTCTGGAGGCCCTCAGCAGATTTTTAAGATGCAGATTTTTAAGGGATCTTGAGACCAGACCGTTTGAGGACGAGCAGCAGAGCTACAGCTGGGTTAACTTGCTGCCGCAGCGGGGTGCGCAGGGGCGGCTTGCACACCACTTCCTCAGGCCACCGGACTTCAATCTCCATCTCGGCTCTTCCACCTCCCCACCCCCCCCACCCCCGCAAAGGACTTCCTAGTCCTGTGATTGGGCCCCCAGTGGGCAAAATTTAATCCCATGCAATTTACATTTGTGTAAATAAAGGTGGTGAGAGCGTGGTGTTGATTTTCATGGAAGAACCCTTCCGATTTGTGCTGACCAATAAAACGGTTTCAGCCCTCCCTTTGCCAAGATAGGCAACTTGAAGCAAGAATCTCTCCCTGGCCCGTAGTTTCCAGTCTTAAAACAAAAGATTATTACTGTAATTCCTTGCCTTTAGGACATCTCTCGAAACAAACATTCACCGGCTCCTGTATAAACCCCAGTCCCTCTGCCTTGGCTCCACGAACACTGGGGGCTCCCGATGCTAATCATCCTCGCGGCAGCATTAGAGCTAAAGACACAGAACCCACTGCACACAGTACTACTTTGACAGTACGAATCACGCACTGAAAACCGCATCTGCAAGTCACACGTATGTGCTCATCTTACAGAGCTCTTTAAAAAAGTATTAATATTTTTGCTTGCTCTGTCATTTGAGATTTAAAAGCTTTTGAGAAGAGTATTTTAGGAGAAACAAAAAGGGAAATTTGTCTTAATACCAGTGTAAGATATATAGGGAAACCTGGATAAGGAAGCATTTCTTTCAGTATAAATCTACTGTGTCATAAAGTTTAACCGTCTATCCGAATGACGTGTAGTATTGCTGGCCTTTGGAAACCACCCCCAACACCATCCCCTGACCATTTTAGAGAGAATTAAAGGAATAATCACGATTCCAACATTTATCATTTTGTTGAATTGAACAGTCTTCATTAGAAAGTGTGTCCCCGTGAGTGTATGATTCTAAAAGTCTTTATAGCGGTCTCTAATGGAACAGTAACTTTGTAAACAATAACAAAGGAGGAAGAAACTTATAGTTTTGGATATTTAGCCTTCAATATGTATTATAAGATATCTTTTTTAAAAAACCAAGAATTATGATCGGATAATTTGTCATTATTGGCTCCAAGCAGAAAAATGAAATACCTGTGGCTACTCTGACCAACACCAAAAGCTGAAATTCACTAGCATCTTTAAGATCAGAAAGACACTAGCAAATTATTATATGACCCATTTGGGGGATTCTTACCCATTTGGGGGGGGACCATGCAATTTATATTAGAAGGATTTTGGTAGCTGTGATGTTCAAAGAAGAACCAAAAAAACAGACTAAAATGTGGAGAAAATGCTTACTGTTTAAATCCACATTAAAGCAAAAGTCTCATCATGATTGCAAAACATTCCAAATTGTGAAACTTAAGTTACTTGTGAGATAGACAAAAGTAAAGCTGCTTCCTCGGTCATTTTTTGAGATCTCAGCATCAATTTAAAGAAAATGCTTATATTTAAAAGAAAGCTTATTTCAAAATACGAATCCCTCCACTCAGCACAAATAAGGACATGAAGTAAATCTGCATGTGGTACCACAGTGCTCCGAACGTATGCAAATGAAGGTGATGGGAACCTAAAGTTTACAAAAAAGTTATCTGCTTCCCTATCCAATTCTGTAAGGAATAAGAGAGTCATGAGGCTAAAGGAATGACAAACAGCGCTGACATAAAAATGATCAAATCACATAAAGTTGGTAAGTGGATTATGCAGACAAAGAGGAAAAGGACAGATGCACTTCTCTGTACAGAAGAGACAGATTTCTGTCAAATACCGTCTAAAAAAATTTTTTTTGGATAATGAATCATTTCCTTTCCCATTTTTAAATCAAAATTATGTTGGAGTCCAAATCACAGTCACGTGGCATTTATGCGACTACTGAGACAGAAGGGATCAAGAGGACTCTGGTCCACAAGGGAAAAGAAAATACGAGTCAGAGAAAGCGGTGCTACTCCTCCTCCAAAGCAGCAAAACCAGAATCAAACTGGTTGTTTTAAAGCGTGGCACAGCAGTTTATAATTTGAAAAACACGACTGCTATTTTAATAAAACAGTTCCGTTTTACTTTCCCAATTCCTCTCCCCAGCAGTGGGACAATTCCGCGTAACTGCCCTCTAGCTGCTGGGGAATTTTCTTAACACTTTGTGGAAACTGTTGGCTTTCAGAAATGGACAGGCTGATTTGAACCAAAAGTTAGACGAAATACAGAATTGCAACAACAATAAAAAGCAATTTAGAAAGAGGATCAAGCCAAGCAGATAGGCAGACTTTACAAAGTCAGTTTTCTGGGGCAGTGTATCAGGTCAGTTCCCTAAATTCAAAAAGCCAAACCAAAGCAAAGCATGTGGACTTACATTGCTTCTTTAGTTCTTTCAGCTGTTGTTTAAACTGTACAAATTTTGCATTACTTTGCAAGTCTGTGTCACAATTCTTATTCTGTAAAGCCAAAAATTTCTTCTCCACTAATAATTTTAGATCCGGTATTTTCTCGGGACGTTCTTCTTTTACCTGAGGAAGACAATACGATTACATTAGTTAAAGGTTAACAATGACACCGTTTTGGTAACATTATTTTTATCTCATTTCATTCGAATAAAAATTCAGTGATGTAGAAAACACAATCCCAGCAGAACCTGAGAGCCTTGTTCCAGAACAGAAGGCTGGTCAACAGTTGGGGAGAGCCATTCACCCCCATCTAATCACCACTTTCTTAAACTCTCGCTCCAGCGCCCTACTAACTTGCTGTCTCCTGACAACTACTAGGGAAAAATCTCACGCCAGCGCAACTCTGCGGCCTCCAACTTCAAGAGAACCTGAGCCTTCATGGCTTCCTCCTTTACCCCCAGGTCTGCTCAGTCCCTTCGCCTCCTCCCCAACTGGTAATTCCAGCTCTCATTCTCCCCAGGGCTCCTCTGACTCTCTGCCCCAGAGGGACAGAGTGGCTCCTACTTCATAAAGAAGCTGAGGCTTTAATCTAGAACTTAGCCGTCTGTGGCCATCTGTAGTCACAAGTGTCCCCTGTTCTGTTCAAAGCTAAACTCTCAATCTACATTCCTTTTGTCCCTCCCAGTATTTTATTACAAAACTTCCAAACATGTGGCAAAGTGGAAAGAATTATATTTTACCATTCATCTACCTTCTAGATGCCACAATTGACATTTTCTATGTTTGCTGTATCACCAGAGCAACCTATCTATCTGTTCTTTCCATCCTTAATCTTGCTTTCAAGTTCATTCCTAATTCCATCTTCACCTCTGTCAGGACAAACCTTCCTCTCTAGAAGCTCTTTCCCCCAGGGGCGCCTGGGTGGCTTAGTCGGTTAAGCGTCCGACTTTCACTCAGGTCATGATCTCACGGTTCGTGGGTTCGAGCCCCGCGTCGGGCTCTGTGCTGACAGCCAGCTCAGAGCCTGGAGCCTGTTTCAGTCTGTGACTCCCTCTCTCTCTGACCCTCCCCTGTTCACGCTGTCTCTCTCTCTCTCCTAGAAATAAATAAAACATTTAAAAAAAAAAAAAATAGAAGCTCTTTCCCCCAAAACCTCTGAATTGGCTCTGTACTTCCAAATTTAACAAATGACCTCCTCTGATCCCTGCTCACTCCCCTCAAGTATTTTCTCTTTGCAGTCCAGCTCCTTGGAAAAATCATCTGTACCCACTGTTTCTACTTCCTCGACCTCAAACTTCAGCCACTGCCATCAAGCTGCTGTCCCCCAGCCCCCAGGCTGCTTCACTATGACTGCCCTTCTTCAGGCCTTCATATTCGGCACCTGGCATGCAGTAGGTAGTATTGAATATATGGACTCGATAGATTTCAAACAAATTAATCTTACATGCTCCAAATACACCTCCTCACTAAAACCCACAACTGATCGACTTAACTGTCATTAGGAGAGCTTCGAAGCTGGAAGACAACTCGGAGGTCATCTAACCTTGATGTCTACCTCCCTCAGGTTCATAAATAAATAAAACTATATAGAAAGAAGTTAAATGACTTGTTTACTATAATCCAGTTGGTTGGAGGCAATGTTAAGACTGCAGACAGATACAGAAAATTCTTGCTTTTGGTTCCAGTCCACGGAATAGATTTCTCTCTCTGAATCTGAGGGTCAACTCATGTGAAGTCAAAAGACTACCTGCAATTTATCTGTTTCAATTACCCTTTGTCATGGAAAAAAGAATTGCATAATCTTCTTTTGTTTAACTGCTATGCATTGTAATTAGCTAAATCAAAAAATGAAAATTAACCATGAAACCAAAATGCCTACATGTAATTTATAGCACAGAGTGGGAAAACTGACTATCTTCTCATTGTAGGGGTGATATTCAACCAGTGCTGGACCCATCATCAAAGAGAGCTGTGAGAAATATGGAGAGGCTTTAATGACACATCTTATATGTAATTAAAAGTTTTAAGTAAGTCCTGGAAGGCTAAAGAACCAATAAAGCCCAGTTTGGAAAAGAGAAGGTACAGAGGCAATTTAACAATGCCTCATGTCTCAAGAAAAAGCTGTTATACATGGTGACTAGCTATCCTCTACCTCTATAATGGATAGAACAGGATGAAACAAGTTCAAGGCTGTGGCACAAAAAGTTCAGAGTAGATACAGAAAATAAATGACAAGTTCTCAGAGAAGAATTATAGTCTCTTTTCTGGATTTATAAAATAAAATGGACTCACACCAACCTGAGATGTAAATGGTGCTATTATAAGCAGGTATGAAGGTGAACTTCTCAAGGGCTTTTATGGGCTGAAATTATTATTTAATCGGGGTAATCAGAGCAGAGCAGAGCAGATGATCAGTAAATGCAAAAGTTCTCTAACCCACTCAACATATTTAATGTCTTCAGCTCCATTACCACCAAAGCAGAGGGGAGCTGGCTGGAAGATGGGGGCGGTGGAGGTGGAGGAAGGATAGGCATTTTGAGGTTGACAACATGGCGACCTGAAATAGGACTGGGAAAATCTGAATAAGCCAAATTTAGTGATTCAAAATACTCGCTTTCTCCAAGGCCAGACCCTCAGTAGAACTGCTGGAAAGCACATAAATTCACTGCAGCAAGCATCTTCTCTGGAAACGTGATGCTCAGTTGGCACGGCCATGCATGCCAGAGAGAACTTCCTGTACTCGAGCTACTAAAACGAGAGCCTGGAAAATACTGAACTCCTTATCTGTTTAAATCAATGCAATAAATGGGGATTAAGGATATTTGTCATGGACTCTTGCTTTGTTTGAATCTTCAAGAGAAATAAGTTGAATAGTCCCAAAATGGGAAGGAAAAAAGCCATTCTTTGGGTAGCTGATCATAAATGTCATCTAGTCCAAAAAAGGGAAGGATGGCCCTCCTTTCCCCAGGACAAATTTCAAATACTTCAAAGAAATGTGAGATGGTAGGAGAGATTTTACTGGATCCTCAGTCCATTCCTTTCCCGAGGATCAAGTCCCTTGATGCAGGACTTAAAACCTAAGGGAATTAAAAGACACTGGGTATATTAATTTCTATAGCTGCCACAACAACATACAGATTAGGTGGCTTCCAGGTGGAAATTATTTTCTCACCGATCTGGAGGCTGGAAGTCTTTGGCTTATAGACGGCCATCTTCTCCCTGTGTCATCCTTCACATGGTCTTCCTTCTAGGTGTCTGTGTCCAAATTCCCCTTTTCTATAAGGATACCAGTCACACTGGCTCAAAGCCCACCCCGATGACTTCATTTTAACTTAACTACCTCTTTAACAGCCCCATCTCCAAAACTGTCGTATTCTAAGGTACTGGGGTTTAGGACTTTAACATATGAATTGGGGGCTACACAATTCAGCACATACACTGGGTTAGTAAATTTTTGAAGCAGAAGTTTTTTTTTGTTTTTTGTTTTTTTATGTTTTATTTTATTTTTGAGAGACAGAGCATGAGTGGGGGAGGCCAAAGAGAGGGAGACACAGAATCCGAAGCAGGTTTCAGGCTCTGAGAATCTGAAGGAGGCTCCAGACTCTGAGCTGTCTGTCAGTGCAGAGCCTGATGCGGGGCTCGAGCCCACGAACCGTGAGATCATGACGTAAGCTGAAGTCAGATGCTTAACCGACTGAGCCACCCAGGCACCCCTGAGCAAAGTTTTTTAAAAACACTTCACAGATTATTAATCTTTATGGCATTATAATTTAAAAATGATAGAGACTATTGAGAGGTACACTTAGCAGACACCCTACTTACATAATGGGAATCTGATACTGCCCTGGGGAGAGAAGAAGTCAGGTTTTATACGGCACCCACTTCCTCCCCTCCAGTATTCACTGAGTGCCTTCTGTGTGCTAAGAACTGTGGCTAAACCAGAGAGAAACCAGACAAGTTGACCAGGAGCAGATGGTGAACAGCTCTGAAAGTGAGACCTGGTCTCATGGCAGCAGGAAAGACAATTTTAGGAGGTTTTGGAGAGTAAAGTACGAATACCATAAGAAACCTTTTTTAATCATTGCTACAGTTCAAGCATATAAGATGCACCCCAAACAGGGAGGGGGAAGGAAGTTCCTGCTGTGCGTTAACTAATGGCAGAGGCCCTGGCAACCTGACCACCTCATGATGCCATTTTTAAAGCACAATGGCCAAGTCTTTTTGCGAGAGCGGGACAAGGGATTGATGGTGACTCCAAGATCTTTAATAGGTAATACGGGCCACCAAGGAAAGGATCTTTTCTTGAGGAAGAAATGAATGTCCGTCCTGAGTGTCTGTCTGAAGGGAGAGATCTGGTACCCACCGGGAGAGATGTTTCACATGAGGAGATGGGAACAGAAAGAAAAGAGATGCAAAAGGAACTCTAAAGGAAGCAAAGAAGAAAACCAGGGGTGAGGGAAGCCACAGAAGAAAGAAAAGGGGAAAGTCTTCCTGACAGACATGCTCGTCCTCGGGGGAAAACGATGCAAGGGAGCTCAGGTAAGGTAAGGTCTAAACAGAAACTGGACTGCGTTAGCAGGGATTTTGCACCCTGTGGTGGAATGATTTACCTGTCTCAACCCACCAGCCTGTGAAGCTTCTCTCAGGCAAGGACTGTTTGCCTGGTCTAGTGTACTTCCTGTTGTACGGTAGGTGCTCAAAAGATGTTGAGGAACTAGTGAACTATGGGACAGCCAAATTATCCTGTACTGAGATGAGAAAAGAGATTAAGGGAGTTCTGCATTAACAGGTGAACCACAGTTTGGCAGTAAAGGAAGAGAGAGATGGGAGTAGATCATGGGAAAGAGACTTGTTTATTTGCACAGAGGTTAGGAGTAGCTTGAAATCAAGGTGACATAGTGGAGGAAAAAGAACATGTATCCCGGGGTCAGACAGATCTGAAACAACCCTGTGTGTGCATCTTGGGTCCTTCCAGGCCTCAGATGTCTCTTACCCCTGATTCAGGAAATCAGGAACACCCACTTCAGTGCTGTAAGGATCAATTAACCCATGCCTGTGTTTAACTTTGGCGTACCGTGGATGTTAAAACCTTTTTATCCTTTTCCTTTTACCTTTGGCATACAGCCTTGAACATGTTTGTGGTCTAAGGAGGAGGAGCCAGTGGGGAAACATAAATCACCAATGCTAAGAGAAAACAGGTAACAGATTTCATTTAAGAAAATCATTCAAGTACCAGGGCAAAAACTACAGAGGAAGACCAGCTGGGAAAGCACGACAATAGACTTTACCAGGTGTCATAAATGCCTCCAGGCCTAGACAAGCAAAGCTCTGAGGAAACCCCCAATAAGAGGTCACCAGGAAGTGGTGAGGGCCATGGTAAGTAGACAGGACAAGCCCCAGGTGAGAGGAAGCTGCTACACAGCTCCAGATGTCTGTGGCCCTGGGACAGAGCAAGTCCAAGTTCTTAAAGGAAAATCAGAAATCTAGATGTTTGTGACACGTTTTCTAGTTTTCAAAACAATGCATAATCCAGACAATATATCAGGCCCACGAGTTTGAAACCTCTATTTAATGCAAAGGAGATATTTTAGCCATGAAAATAAAAGTACTTCTGTGATCCACAATATTTACAGATAGAGTGCAATTCCCAGATTTCTACTTGAGGGATGAAATATGGTCCTTTCAAGCAGGACAGAGAATAATGGAAAAAATCATGAAGAAGAGAGGGGAAAGTAAACGATTCCGTTTTGATATGCTAACCCAAAGGATTCATGGTTAAAAACTCGGGCTCTAGACTTGAAATTAAACGTGAGGCTCTGCTACTAACTGAATGACTTTGGAAAAGTTACGAAGTGCATCCAGCCTGAGTTTCCTCACTTATTTGCCTCACAGTGTTGCTGAGAAAAATAGATGGAATGAAGCAACGCAGCATTGTGCTGTCGACCACAGGGAATACCCAATAATGAGTAGCTGTTATTGTTGCTATTATTGGTGTTATCATTATACATGTATCTTTGGGGTGCCTGGATGTATAGGTCAGCAGCTCAGCAGCCTGACATGGAAACACCACACAGAAGAGTCACTGTATAGACTGTAACAGAAACCATGGAAATGAACAGGGTTCCCAAGAAGACCGAACAAAGAGAAACAAAAAAGGACCAAGGGCTGACCTAGGAGAATACCACATTTATGAGGCAGCTAAAGGAACCTAAAAAGAAAAAGGACAAGACTTAAAACGACAAACTAAAGAAAATACCCTTGAAGTCCAAGAAGGAATTTCAAGATCTGTCAAATGCTACAATAGAAGAGTCAAGCTATATTAAGGATTGAAACCTGTCCACTGGACCTGGTGACTCGGTCACTGGGGACTTTAGCGAAAGCAGAGATAGGCACAAAGTACGTACTCTGAAAATATACAGATCTTTTGTTTAATTAATTGTTTCAAAAAGATGGAGCCAGAACAGGAAAAAAACACAAATACCCCAAAGTTCCACTGGCTCTCCAACGAATTGCTCAGTTTCTGCTCAAAATCACTCATGAATGTTTAGCTACATTTAACTGGAACCCAACACTCCCGTGACTGCAGTATTTCTCTCTGTCAGCAAAGAGAAGGCGATCAATGAGCTGTCAACAAACTACGTTAGGTCTCTGGTGGCTCTTTCCCTTACGAAGAGGCTGGCTGTTTTAGGAAGAGTGATTACGGTAGGAACAAATGCCAGAATTTTGTCCTTACCCGTATCATTTCCAACATGCTTTAACATAAAATTTTAAATATTTATATTATACCTCATTTCTAACAGTATTATATACATACGCAATTACTCTAAGTATGTCATTTTACTGCCCTAGGGCAAAGTCAAGGTTTCCTCCTCCTCCAATTATCATTATTGCCTTATAGCTATCATTTCACTGGGAGGGGAGATCATAGGAGCTAAGGATATTAATGGGCTGAGTCATTCACACACTTTTGAATCATGTGAGAATCTAGTATAAAATTAGTCATTCTTGCAACTAAACCAAGACTCAGATAGATTTACTCTCCAAAACAGCCACTGTTAGATGTCTGGCTCCCAAAATAACACATACCTGATGCTTTACATTTTGGAAATCACACAGCCGTCAGAAGTTTCTTATGCATACACAGTGGTGCCCAGCAATTTGCTTTGTGTTCTGCTTGGTGCACTTGGTGTACTCCAAGCTCCAATCCATAGTCAGCTTGGTCTAAGGCTACGAGACCTGCTTTCATGCTTGGAGTCTAGAGGGAACTGCCTCTGTTGTTCCTCGAACATTCATTCAACAAATATCTACTAAACCCCAGTTGGGTACCAGGCATTACGCTAAGCACTGAGACATTTATGGAAGTTGGCCTACACTTTATGACACACCACCAACCTAACTAGTCATGCACAAGGTAAGTTTATACAGGCCAATACTGTCTCCATCTTTATATGGCAAAAAAGCTTGGTAAAGTTTTTATGGAAAGGCATGTCCAGGCCAAGAATCATTATGCTTTCACTGGGGATAACCTACTTGTATGTACATACGGAGATACACTATATTTTTCTACAGAGTCTACTATACTGTCTTTGCCCTGTTTAAAAAAATATATATTTAGGGGCGCCTGGGTGGCTTAGTCGGTTAAGCATCCGACTTTCGCTTAGGTCATGATCTCGCGGTTCGTGGGTTCGAGCCCCGCGTCCGGCTCTGTGCTGACTGTCAGCTCAGAGCCTGGAGCCTGTTTCAGAGTCTGTATCTCCCTCTCTCTCTGACCCTCCCCTGCTCACGCTGTCTCTCTCTCTCTCTCCTAGAAATAAATAAAAATATTTAAAAAAAATTAAAAAAAATATATATATATATATTTATCATACACAGTAATGATGACCAGCATGGATTATAGCCTTCATCTCATGACAGTTTCTGTTGCCGGTTGCACAATCTGCAATGAACTCTGTTGGACCCAATCATTTGTAGTTGAGTGAGTTTCTTAGAGCCATCATTTAGTTTGACTTCTGACAAAACACTTAAGAGAAAATACTTCCTTGTTGAGCATTATGACACATCGAATGGACTTCATGGTTCGTCAAGGTGCTGTAATACACCATTATCATTACTGAGCAGACAGACATGGGAACATCTTTCCTCCTTCAAGGCTTTCAGAAAAAGTTTCAAAATGGAACTTAAACATGTGTGAGAGAGCTGCTCTTCTCACTCTAATGGACCAGTACTGCTAGGATCGTTGTCTGACAGATGGCAGCTGAATGAGGCAACGTGCCGTGTGTGTGCATCTGTTACTAGACATTTATGCTGTTGAAAATTACTCTAATAAATTTCTCATGGCGCCTTTCCCACCATCAGATTATGACCAACAGGAATCACTTTTTCATTTATATGGGATACAGCATTAGATTCCCATATGCAGGACGTGGGGGAACTACTTTCCTAATTTTGCCTCTCAAGTATTTTTTATTTTTTGCTTTATTTTTGGGCAGAATTCATGGGAACACGCATTATTTATTTATTCATTTATTCATCTATTCATCCATTCAATAAATATTTACAGAACACCTAACCACACACATGCACTGAGCTGGGCACTGGAGATGCAGCAGTGGACAGACTGACCTATACCCTGCCCTTCTCATGGGGTTTGGGATCTAATGGAGGAAACAAGCGTTATTCAAACAGTCAAATACACTCTCACCAACTGTGAAAAGTGCTGTGAAGGAAATGTATCAGATGCTGGGAGAGCACGTACAACATGAATTTTGAGGACATCATTTTCATGGGCAATCTTTTTAAGCACCACTCAATTTAAACACAGGTCACAGGGAGGGAAGGGTGAGGATTATGGTTACTCACAGACACTGTACACGCACACACCTTTCACTGGAGGGGTTCACAGCTTTCCATACACAAGTATCATCATCCCAGTTTTACAGATGTGAGGAATAGGTAGCTATCAGCAGTTAAGCATCTGGCCCAAGGTCATACTGAGTCAGTGACCAAGGGTTTGAACTCATTCAAATCCCTTTTCAATTTAATTTTGCTTTGCTTGTGCCTCCAAGTAACAATTAAGAATGAACTTTTATACCCCATCTGAACTTTATGAAGACATAGTTGATTTCAAGCATATATCCTCAACCTTCAGTGGTCATTTGCTAGTTTTTATATGAAGGACACTTACTCTGAATTTGAAATTGCCTTTCTTGTCCGCCATGCCTCTGTCATCCACAGAACTATTCAATGCTTTGTTTACCTTTATGGTATTTCACTCAGGATTTTGTAGTGAAAGAACTACAGCAATGGGTTGATGCTAATGGGATTTTCTGGTCGTACCAAGTACCCCATGATCCAGAAAGATGATCTTTCAGAATGCTAAATCATTTACTGGAAATTCAGTTCCTATGCTATGTGGGAGATAATACCTCATGAGGTTAAGGTCCCACAGGATGCTTGTAGCCAGTGAATAATATATGACGTTCATTCTCCAACAGCCAGAATATGTGGGCAAGGAACAAGTACACACCTTCTCTTCCCTGCCATCACACCTAATGACCAACTTGCATTCCCGCCCCCCTCCCCCCCCCCACCACCCCATGGCTGCAACTCCCATTCTGCTGGTTTAACAGTCTCGGTACCCAAGAAAAGAATGCTTTCACCGAGGGACTTAACAAAGCCTCCACTGATTTGGAAGCTTAAATTACAACCTAGCAATTCTGAGCTCCTTGTGACACTGAAAAGACAGTCAAAAAATGAGGTTATACAACTGGCCGGAGCAATGAATCTTAATTTTCAAGGGCAGAGAGGGTGGCTGCTCAGGAGTGAGAAAAGGAAGGTGTGTGTCTGGAACCTGAAATATCTTCCAGTTTTGCTATTTCTAGTGGTAAAACATAATGCAAGTCGGAAATAACGCCATATAGGCAGGACCATCAGGAACACAGATACCCCAGGAATGAAAGTTGAAGTGTTCTAGTCAGATAAAAGCCTACAGTCATCTGTGAGTTGCTGAGGGCAAAGAGAACATGGAATAGGTAGTGGAGAAAAGGAGTTAATACCAACTGTGGGTTCAGGACCAATGGCGAAAGCTAAGATAGAAGTATCCATTCATATTTCTTCCTTAGTTTGACAAATACATATTTATGTTTTAAACTAATTCCTCCCCTTCCTCTGTTCCTAGTATTTTAGAAAATGTAAGTTGGAACAGAACTCCCCTATGACCCAGCAATAGCACTGCTAGGAATTTACCCAAGGGATACAGAAATGCTGAGGCATAGGAGCACATGTACCCCAATGTTCATAGCAGCACTCTCCACAATAGCCAAAACATGGAAAGAGCCTAAGTGTCCATCAACGGACGAATGGATCAAGAAGATGTGGTTTATCTATACCATGGAATACTACATGGCAATGAGAAACAATGAAATCTGGCCATGTGTAGCAACATGGATGGACCTTGAGGGTGTCATGCTGAGAGAAATAAGTCAGGCAGAGAAGGACAAATATCATATGTTTGCACGTATAGGAGGATTAGGAGGAACTTGACAGAGGAATAAGGGGGAGAAGGGGGGAAATGGTGGGGGAAAGGGAGAGAGGCAAACCATGAGAGACTCTTGAATGCTGACAAAACTGAGGACCGATGGATGTGGGGGGGGGGGAGGGATGGGCATGGAGGAGGACACTTGTGGGGATGAGCACTGAGTGTTATGTGGAAACTAATTTGACAATAAACTATTTGTAAAAAAGAAAGAAAATGTAAGTTGGTGGTGAGGCACCTGGGTGGCTCAGTCAGTTAAGTGTCCGCCTCTTGAGATTGAGCCCCATGCCGAGTGCAGAGCCTGCTTGGGCTCCTCTCTGCCCTCTCTTGGCTCTCCCCTCACTTACCTGCTCATGCGTGCTTCTCTCTCTCTTTCTCCAAATAAATAAGTAAATAGATACATAGATATTAAAAAAAAAAAAAAGTCAGTTAGTGGCTCACTAGTTACAGAGTACCATAATAGAACAGTAACACAAAAGAGTAAGTGTGGACCAAATATTCTGGACTTAGAAACAGTAACTAATAAGATATTTGACCGCTCCACCTTTGGAGGAAAGAGCATCTGATGAGAGACAGCTGCAATATGTCAGTAGGGCATATTTTGTTATTGTTCCCATTGTTTGCAAATTTAAGTCTAGGAGAAACCTGTATACAGAGGTGCAGCAGCCAAGCCCACTGGTCTAGAACCTTCTGAATACTTTCCCTATGTTTCAGGAATGTCCCACCTTATGAGAGTTAGCTCCCTGGGGTCAGAACCCAAAATTTGCTTTGCTGGCCTCCCTTGCAGCAAGAACACAGATATCATGCTGGCCCCTGGCCTTTGGAACTTCAATGCTTGTGAATGACATGAAGGAGTGGGAGTACAGAAGGTGCCCGCATAGCCCCTGGAACCAGATTTACCTGGAGATTGGAGCTTCCAATCTCCGCTCTGCCTCCCACTAGCTGTGTGACCTTGAACAAGTTACTTAACTACTCAAAAAACTAATTTCCTCCTCTATACTCTAACCAAGTCAGAGGGTGTTGTGACTACTGAATGGATTAATATAGTTAGAGAACTTGAAGCTTTGAAATTCAACTATACTAGCCACTGGCCACAGGTGGTTATTTAAATCTAAATAAAATTTAATATTTAGTTCCTCAGTCACACTGTCACATTTCAAATGCCAATAGTTAGCTAGTGGCCACTTTTCCAGAGAGTGCAGATACAGAACACTTCTACTTTCTATAGGAAGTTCTACCAGAATGCGATGACTTATAGAATACTTCCTGGCACTCAGTAAGCACTCACATGATATTGCTACTGTTATTATTACTAGTACTGTTATCACCACATTGTTGTGTTCTTGTTGTTCCTTTACATTACACCCCCAGTACTTATTTACCTTATATCTTCATGTCTGTACCTCTGACCCCCATCAACTACTCCCTCACCCTCCATTCCTTTCCCTCGCATTTGACAACCAGGTTATCATTATTATTACAAAAGCAAGTTTTTAATATTGAGTGGAATTTAAACTCTGGGCAGGGAGGAGAGACAGACAAGTAAAAAAACAACTCGAATGTAGCTGGGTAAGAATTAGCAGCAGTTATTGGTAGCAGTAACTGCTCTTAATTTATAGTTTATTATGGGCAAGATACCGAGCTAAGTGCGTCACATGGCTTATTTAATCCCCCCTCCAAACAACCAACCTGACAGGTAAGAACTAACATGCCCCTACATTACAGATTAGGAAACTGAGGCTACGGAGTAGTCTGACTGCAAGTAGTCAAACAGCTCACCAGCATTGGGGCCAGGACTCACTGCACCGGCAGTGAGTTCCACTACTATGTCCATGACTTAACTACCACCTAAACTTCACCAGATCCTACTGAGTGCCCACTAGGGGCTGTGCACTGCTCTTGGTGCGGAGAAAACAGTGGTAAGCTAAAGACACCAAGTCGCTGACCTCATGGAGTTTACAGTCTAGCTGGGAAGAACAGTATTAACCACATGATAATGAGTGCCACAGAGAACAACTGAACAGGGCGGGGTAGGTGCCTTCACCTATCATGGGCAGTCAGGGAAGGCTTCACTGAGAAAATGACATTTCAACAGAGACCTGAGGCAGAGTAAAAGGAGGTGAGGTGAGAAGTAACGATGGAGAGAGGGTGGGACAGGTCAAAGAGCCTCTCCTCTGTGAGACAGGAAGGCTTGGGCAAGAGTGAGAAGATCTGATTTTCTGTTTAAAGGGTCACTCTGGCTGTTGTGATAAGAAAAGATTTGGGGAGGAAGGGCAGAAACAGGCCACCCAGTCATCTACGCAAGGGTGCCGATGGCCGGATGAGGGGACAGCAGCAGAAGGAACAAGAGGCGGTCACATCCTAAACACAGTCTGCAGGTGGAAACAACAGGATTTACTGATGGGCTGAGAAATAAGGAACTCGGGATAACTTTGGTTTTTACCCTGACTGGATGAAAGAGTATAGCTGTCATCTTCTGAGGTGGAGAAGTCTGGAGGGACAGCCGATGTGGGAGAAAACACATTAAGAGTTGAGTTTTGGAAGGCTGAATGTGAAAGGCCAATGGGAAGGAAACGAAGTGGAAATGAGAAGACAGCTGTATACACGAGACACAGTTTTGGAGAGAAGGCAGGGGTACAGGCACAAATGCTACGAACGATGATCAAGTGCATGGCGCTGGAAGAGCACACGAGGGAAATCCACTTGACAGACAGAAATTGGGCCCCACCAGGGAGGGCTTTCAAAGTGAGAGAAGAGCACTCCCGGTAGAAAGAGTAATGTGTACTGAGGCCAGAGGCATGAGAACGTTCTAAGAGCTAGCATAAAAGAATGGTAAAAGATGAGACTAAGCAGGGGAGCATGTCAGGTAAAGACGTCTGTATTCAGTCCTGAGGGTAGTAAGGAATAAGTGAAGAAGGTAACACGGGGGGGGGGGGGGGGGGGGGGGGGGGGGGGGGGGGGTGCAAAATAATGAAAGTTCCCAGTTTAGAAAGATCGCTTGGGCTACGAGACCGAAAACACTGGAAGAGAGCAAAGCTTTGAGCAGCAAACGCTCCCTGGGAAATTTAAGACGGAAGGCGGGGAGGAGTCCAGCGAGCCAACCTGAGTCGGTCAAGTCCGGAGCTGGCCGACCGCCAGAAGGAGCTCCGAGGAGGAAGGACGAAGAGCGGCCTTCTGGTGTGCGAGGCTGAGCGGACGACATCGCCATTTACCAAGCCACAGCACTTCAGAGAAAACCAGGGGGCCAAGTTCTCCCCGACGCCTGCTGACCCTCAGGCGCACACGCAGAGTGGGGGCGGCACAGAGAAGGGCCAGTCCGTCTGTGTGTTTCGCAGACGAGGGCCCGGCCGTGGAAATGAGGACGCAGGCCTCAGCTTAGGAAGGCAGTGACTCGAGCTACGAGCCTGGATGCTCTCTCGGGAAGAGAGTGTGGTGTGGGAAGAGAAGAGGGCCGGAGAACGGGTAGGAATACAAAGGTTTGGCGGGAGGAGAGACATCAAGGAGGGTTCACTAAGGACACTATGGAGAAGTGGCCTAGGGGCTAGACGGAAAGAAAAGCAGACGCGCACTGTCACAACTGGAACACAGCAGCTCAGGAGGGAGGGGGTATCAGTGGCAGAGAAGTCCCGTGAGCAGCTGACTGAGCAGTACCCGCCGGATTTGTCGTAGGTGTGGAAAACCTCGGGCGAGCCCCCCAGCTGCCGCCTCAGCTTCCTCATCTACCCGAGAACGTTACTCCGCTTCGCAGCTCATCGCGAGGATATGCAGCAACGTGTAAAAAAGTACCAGGGCAGCATCGGGCACACCTGACACTAAAAAGCTGCTCTATTTTTATCGCCACGTCTGTCAGACAGGTCATGGCAACAAAGAGAACAAGGGTAGGAAGCACGGTACGATGGCCGCGACGTGCGTTGTGCAGTTTGGCAGAGAGCATGTGGCAGAGAAGAGCGACGGTCTTTTTCCTTTCCTTCCGCCCTTCTCCTTCCTTCTAGATGCAGTTTAGAATGCAGTCATTCCCACGAGCCTGTCAAAGGGGCCCTGTTAAGTTTCTCTCAGAGTTTACACAAAGGACCGTGTTTTTGCAGCCTTTTAAGGAAAGCATCATGAGTCTGTGATATCGACGCTATGTTCTTTAGGAGGGCAGCTTCAGCTCATGAGCAGTTCCACTGAAATTACATCCATCGATTTGTGATTTCAAAAATTCTCCTGACAGTTTTTGAAATGATAAGCCAGGTACTGTTTATCAAATGAAACATTCTAACTACAAGATTAAGGGGACCTTTGAACAACCAAACGGACTTTCAGGTTAGTTTCGACACTGGCCAAATGAGAGTCACAGAGGAGTTTCCCAGATGGCACATGTTTTCCTATCAAGGACTGAGGTACTGCCTTTCGGGGGGCAGAGAAGACAGACTGAGAAAACTGTCTCCAACACTTGCATTTCTAATGTAAGAAACACCGTGTTTTACATGAAAGAGTTCCACTGATTTTTTTTTTCCTATTATAACCCTTCCCATCCCATTTCTTCCACAGCCTCTTTGCTGTGGTATTGACTTTGTAATTCCTTCAATGCAACTCTCAGTACATGAAGCCTGTATTATATGCTCCTCCCCACCTGGTTATTCTGTGTCCCATCCATCAAATTCAAGGCTCCTGGAAAAGCCCTAATTACTGAGGATCTCCATTTTCTTACACACATTTACATAAACTTTCCTTTCCTATACAACTCAGCGGTCACTGGCGACACTGAGGCTCTCTCATGGCAAAGGGACACCCTGCTTTAGAATCTCAACAAGGAAGGAAGTATTCCTTGCCCCAGTCTTCGCGTGAGTGTGTGGGAGACAGCATGGGAAGGGATATACATACTTGGGGTTCTCTCTCCTGAAGAAAGCAGATGTGAGAGAACAGGGAACACTACATTTCACAGAAGGGCTTTCTTTCTGAGCATTCAGAAGGAAGACAACCAGCCTTTAGCACCTGGAAGCAGGGGAGCAAGAAGGTGTCTGCCATGTTCCATCGCTTCTCTGGGTATTCCGGTCACACCCTCCATGAACTAGAGGATCTTAATAACTGAAAGAATGAATTCACCATTTCTGTTATCATCGAAAAGAAAGGGAAATGCAAGTTGTCTTCTTCCTTCTGTTCTTGCTAAGTATCCATCAGAAAACCCATTGAGTATGACTGTAGGAACCCAAAGGCGGCAAAATGTCAATTTCAGAAATACCACATTTTCTGCCCCTCTCAATCCATAACCTCTAACATTCTTAAGTGCCACAAAGATTCTAGTTAACAGACCTCTGATTTCAAGTCCGTTGTTTTTATATCCGACTACATATCTATAGCATGGAATGAGGGGAATCCATAGATTTGAGGCTGGATCTTTCCCTCAGTTATCTCATCTCACCCAACACAATAAAGACTCTGGAATTACTAATGCTCCACTAGTTCATTAATGCTTCTTTATCCTGACCTGTTCCATTCACTCCAGTCTAGCAGCCTATCAAATTCTCGGATGCTGCCTTCTCTATAATTAATATGGCTTCCTGATATTTGAAATTACTTCCCACTACTAAAGCTCTCACATTGCCTTTTGCCTTCCAATTCATCTCTTAGGAGAAAGGTTTCCTGACTAAATGAAAACAAGTTCTGTCCATCCCAAACCTAATCAGAAAGCTACTACACCCAGGAAAATTAAAACAATAACCAAGACAAAACCGGTCAGATGCTACCTAGTCTATATAGAGTACTTTTTAGAATAATTTACATAATCTGATTCTCAGCACCCTGAGATTAAATAACTTCCTTGAACCAAACACCTAATAGGGGCCAGAGCTGAGGCTACAGGGTAGCCACCAAGTCTGAAACCACACATAATACTATTTCACAATGCAGTGTAATATGATATAATTAAGCCAACTAGGTGTTGTGTGTTCACCTAGATTTCCAGACTTGGTGGCCACCCTGTAAATCCAGATCTGCTAGCCCGAACTTATTTTCCTGGATTCTCCCACACGTTTTGCTCTGGAAGTGCTAAAGAAGGGGGCAGGCAATGGAAAATACCATCCTACACTGCGATGATATTTAAACATTTATAAACCAGCTTTCGTATTCCGTTTCCCAATTTAATTTCACAACCTTGTGCAGAGATTAAAAGAGGTAACTAATATTTTCTGAATGCCTACTATGTGAAACCTCACTTTCTGTGAAGGCATGAAGTATTTTAGCTACATTACCTCATCTAGTACCAGCCCCACGAGGTGTCACCCTCTTTTTACAGATAAGGAAAGTGAGGATCTCAACAAGACACATCACTAGCCCCATGTCATACAGGCAGGTACTGGAAAAGCAAGGATGAGTCTGGGTCTTCTGATTCCACCTGCAGCGTTCCTTCCACTACCCCAGGGAACATTCTTCACATGTTCCACAGCATGCTGCACACGGACCACGGAGAGGCTTCTCCCTCAGTGCCTCTGAAAGTCAATCATGAACAAATCTATAGGCTAACTTGGCAAGAAGAAAACAGTTACTCAACCTGAGTTAGCTGAACACAGTGTAGAATGCTGGGAGGTACAGAGCAAGCAAGAGAGATGCTGGCTAGGTTTACTTTTGTTATGGAAAGGACAGAATATTTTAATTACATAAACGTAAAACATCTATAAAAACTAGGAAAAATATAAAAGCTATAAAATCTAGAACAAAAGATTCACTCCATTTTTATCTCAAATCCCTAAAATTCCTTCATATTCACTCCACTGCCACTTTTAAAATATAACAGAGACAAAAAGTTTTAGAATGATCAATACTGGTTCCTCCTCTAAAGTCTTTTCTAATATAACATTCGAATATAAGGCCTTTCCTAACATAATTATTTTCTACTATAACAGTCCCATATAACAGTATTCTTTTCCTCAAATAGTTCTTATTATTAGCAGAATCCCTCCCTTATGCATGTCAAATCAGTGTGAAGAGTCACTTTTTGTTTAAACTAAATGTTCCAAACCTTTACCTTTGGGAAATTGGTAATAAGACCTCTGTAAGATCAGAAGCATACTTTGTAATTGACACTGGACAAAAGCATTCTTACTCCCTAATGAAATCTACAACTCAAAGTAAACTCAATGAATTCTGTCTTGAGGCATGACAATAACCTTGAATTACAGGTCAAAACACAGAGGTTCCAGGGCACCTGGTTGGCTCAGTTGAAGCAGCATGCGGCTCCTGATCTTGGCGGTCATGACTTCAAGCCCCATGGGGGGGGGGGGGGGGCTCCCAGACAAGCTGACTCAAACCCTCCGGGAGGCTGAGAAACTTCCGGCAAGATGGCCTTGATGTTGGGGGGGGGGGGGGGGTGTAGAAATTATGTAAGCAAAGAGAACTTAAAAACAAAAAGTATCAAGGTTCAGAATAACCTGAGAATAACCATGTGAGCCCAGCATGTCCCTTAACCTCTCTGAGGCTCAGGGTTCATCACACCTACCTTTCCTAACCCGGAGGGTTACTGTGATCATTAAAGAGGTCTAAGAGCCCAGATGGCTTCTCACCCTTCACCCTGGGCAAAGGAAACTGGTTTCAGACTTTAGCCGAAGGCCCAGGGGACTCAACAGGGGACACTTCCAAATCTGGTTTAATCAAACTATCAAAAGCCCTAGGCAAATATCAAATAATCTGGGAAGCCAAAAGAGACATAAATTCATTATTTTCCAGACCTAGGCTAAATCTTCCAGGGCATTTTAAACATAAAATGATACTCATACTACTTTTGGGCTTTGTTGCAGTTTCACAGACTTTGGATCAAACTATTTATGGTTAAATCCTTTTTAAAAATTTGTCTAGATTGGAACTGCTATTAGTATCAGAGATGGCGTTCCATGATTCAATTCAGAAATCCAAACACTAGGAACGGATCTTCCTCTTCCCAGCTCTAGGAGCTAACAGAGACTCCCTTCCCATCCCTTGTGGCAGAATCAGGAAGTCTCCATCACTCTTTAGTCCTGTGGCCATTTGGACATGAAATGTCAGATGGGGACTGTCAGGATGTAGTTAACTGTAGAATAATCACCTTTCATCTTTTTGGGGGGAAGGGTCCACAACACAGTACTGTTTATAATCTCATTTTTACCTACCACTGAGGTATGCAGGACAAATACTATTATTAGTCTGACTTAGAAATGAGGAAGCTAAAGTAAAGAATTAGCACGACTTTTCCAAGGTCACAGCATGGCAGGGCGAATATCAAAAGCCACATCTTTATTTCCCAACCCAACACGATTATCAAACAAACACCAACTGCTCAGGGAAGGGGGAGAAGGAAGTAAAAAGTGACTGTGACTTATTTAGACTAATTCTTTAGACTAATTTTGCCTGGCTTTATGAATTTTCATTAATTTCCTTCTTCATTGTTGCCTGATGAGTTAGTCACTAAGACTATCAGATCAGACATTATAAATTGTTTAAAATTATTTCCTCATTGTTATATATAGATACTCCGCTTTAAGCGTTTCATAATAAAGTGACTCAGGGACTCAGCGAGCCCCATCTACATGAGTCACTTGTTGAACTGTTACAAGAGATTTATGCAAAACTCTTGGGAGGTGGGTGGGGAGGGGAGACAGAAATAAACATTTACCAAAAAGATGACTAAATTAAGGACAAAAAGTGAAATGTAAAACTTACGCATTTTTCCTTCCAGTTGAAGCTGTGGGATGGGAAAATAATTGTGAGGAAACGAGTCACCCATTACCACTAATACCCAGTTCAGGCGGTTTAGAAGAGTTCGCCAGGTTAGTTCATTCCGTGTAATGAACAGTTTTGTGTAAAGAGAAAGAAATGAAAAGTTTACAGGACAATGCTAAGACCATGCCTTTACATAGCACTTTGCCCTCTCTAGGGCTCTCACGTATGTTATATCTCAGCGTGTAATCAAGGAATTACTCTAAGATAGGAATGGACAGATACTATCAAGTTCATTTTGCAAACTTGTTGAAGGTCACGCAGCTCTTCAGTAAACAGGTATTGAAGGAAACGCAGCAATTAAATCCAACACCGAACAGTTTACCACTGTTAACGGGATCACGCACATTTTTATGCTAGAAAGGCTAAACACCTGAATTCCATATTCTGGTAGAGCAATTTCACCACTATTACAGAAAATGTGGTAGGCCATGTCCTAGTTTCATCTGTATTATTTATAGGTGCTTTTAGTAATATCTTAAGAATTTCTTCTAAGAAAACACTCAGCATGCGATGTTTCTGCTAGGGCTTTTTAAAACACGGTGTAACCATACTGCGCAGCAAATTTAATTTCTAATTTTGCAAGAGAGAGAGAGATGCTCTAAGCACGCCCAGGATTTAGTCCATTTAAAGTTCCTATTTTGTACTTCGTGTGATATTTTTGGCTTCTGTTACAATGTTGGGGGCTAAAATAAACCTCAGGGTGACAGGGAACAGAATGATGGGTGGAGAGAGCCTGCTCCTTGGTACCAGTAACATTCCAAGAACCACGAATAGCTGTGGCATTGAGGAGGCAGGTGCTGAAGCGTGTGAGACCCTGGGTGTCGGTAGAGGGGAAGGTAAGCAGCAAGCCAAGTCAGGGACGTGGAGATGAATCATGTGATGCAATCATATTATTCTGGTTATTGTGTCCAATTTTAAGTAATAGTGATTCGGTCTTCCTACATTTCACTTTCTAGTGGAAGATAACGAAATGATTACTTTAAGAAGAAATACAGGATAGAAGAAATAATTAGAAACGGTTTATCGACTGACTACATTACTCTAGCCCACGAGAAATGAACACAAGGATTTTCTCTATTTTAAAGAATGCTATATTATGTGACATCAATTTTTCTTTAAAAGAAGTGGGGAGGTGGCACCTGGGTAGCTCAGTCAGTTAAGTATCATCAACTCCTGATCTCAGCTCAGGTCCCGGTCTCACAGTTCATGGCACCCAGCCCCATGTCAGGCTCTGCACTGACAGTGTGAAGCCTGCTTGGGATTCTCTCTCTCCTTCTCGCTCTCTGCCCCTCCCCAGTTGCATGCATGCTCTTTCTCAAAATAAATAAAAATTTTTTAAAATGCCAGAAATCAATGAAGTTCAAAAAATTCCAGTGGTCAAAATACCAGGTTGGCCATCTCACAAAAGAATGGAAGATAAAGTGGTACTACTGTCAGAAGCTTGGTGCGTTCAGAGAGGCACAGAGTAAAAAGACTGGTTACTCTCAACGCCAGTTCCCTGGGCACTGGCTCTACTTCAGAAAGCAAGCTTGTCCTTATCTACACAACTGCAAACTCACAACGGGCTTGAGAAAATAAAACCCATTTATATTCTCTCCACTTACACTCTATTCTCTCACTTGTCAACAATTTACGGGGATCACGCATCTGAAATAAAGCTGACAACTTGCATATATCAGAGCAATAAATCCATGCACTTTTCTCTCCCAATATTTTTTTCAAATGGGTCCTATTAATAAAGTAAACACAAATTACTTCAAGATGGAGCTGTAGCTCAAAGACTATTTCTTTGAGCACATGCGCATATAATTCTGCTATTTATCGAACTATCTTGCTTACATCTTTAAGTAATTTTTGGTTATCTAAGAAGACATAAAGTAATTCCTGAATTACCAAAGTTTTTACTCAGTTGTCTGGTTCTTACCTCAAGTATGACCCCCTTTCATCACCACTAACTAGGGGATAATCTCTTGTAACTCATTGCTACAGACATAAATAGACTTCGTGATCAGGGAACTTCAAACTCAACTGGGCAATGCCATGCCACTAGCTGGCCTCCTCAAGGGCCCTGTCCCCCTAATTCTGCCCACTCCTTCCTGGTCACACCACCATGGGGACTAAACTCCCTCCAACCTCCACACTGTCGCCACCACCACCAGACGCCTTCTAAGGAGAGAGGCCCTGCCTTCAACCTCTGAAGGAACATAATCTCTGGCCTTTCTCAGTGGTTTTCTATGGCCTCATCTCCTCTCTGAATCTTAACTCAAAATTCCCTTTCAGATGCTACGTAAATTTGATCAAAGGAAATGACTTCTCCTTTACAGAACGCTCTGGGCAAGGCTATAAATTAGTGTGAAGAAACTATTCCAGGTGCTATCAGGCGATCATTTTCCATCATTAGTGGATCTAGGACTAATAATAGCACCGTACTTTAAGAAGAAACTGAGGCTTGGGGCTAGAGTGTTAGAAAAGCCAGAAAAAAGGAAGGGGAAGGAAAGGAAAGGAAAGAAAACGTTCTTTTCCCTTACTCTGAATTTCTTAAGTAGTTATTATGGTCTCCGTCACACTATTTCACTGTTAACATTATTTTGTAGCTATTCTGAATATACATGTCAAGAGGCTTTTGTGTCTTCATTAGACAGAACATACTACTGGCAGGAACTGAACGGAATCACAAGGCTGATAAACAATTGCTTTCAGCTCCACACTATGAAAAGGCTTTCATTTTACCTTAACATTTGGTGACCCAGTCCCCCATCCCATTTCCCCACCTCTTTTCTCCTACTCCTGTCCGTTCACTGCCCGTTAACACCGGCCCCTGCCCCGGCCCTTTCCCTGCCCACCACACCTCTGCTACACAATGGGGAACGCCGGAATCTCAAGCTCTTCAATACTTACCAACTGTGATGAAGAATCTGATATGGAAGGAGCTAAAGTGACTCTAAAACAAAGGTTTGGCGCCACGGGTGGGCAATGCTCAACGTCAGAAATAAAACAGGAGGTGGCTAAGTCACAGAACATTCACATTATTTAAATAACACAAGTAATTAGCTGCCAGGACCGAGTGGGGTCAGAGGCCCGGGTGCTCAGCATCTAACTGGGGTGTCGTGGTGAGCCAGGCCTTTCGAAGGTCGGCTCCCGCACACATCCCTGCTATGTTCCTTCTGCCTACTCTGTACCCTCCTGGCTTCCTCTCCTTGGAAACATTTCCTTCCGTCCGCTCTCCTGAACCGATGCTCCTGCACACAGGGCTCTTGTTTACTTCACGGATGGCCAAGCAATCGCTGCATATTTAAAAACAAAAAACAAAAAACAAAAACCACTTTTCCTTCCTCCTTTTCGCTGTTGGAATAATTTGCGTGGTCTTTTCAGAGGCCTGGCCCTTTCCCGATCTACACAGTAACCTCTGCCAGGCCCATTTCAGAATTTCAGGTAGGGAGTTTTATGCGCTCCCCAGTTCGCTGGATGCCACAGAAACTACCTGAGCCTGCTGGGCCCATCTCTTAGCTGCCTCTGTAACATCAGCAGGTGGAGACTATGGAAGCACTTCCCAAACTGGGTTCTGTGGATGATCAGTGCTTCCCCCAATGAGATTTTCTAGTTAAAGAAGTTTAAGAAATTACTAAATATACTTCCTTTGGAGAATCACAATACATAAAAGCATATTAAAGGCTTTGGAGCCTTTAAAGAAATTCTTTTAATCAAGCATTCCCCAAACTTATTTGACCACAAAATCCTTTCTTCCTATTATACTTACTCACATCCTGATTAATTGGTATTATGGAGCAAACTTTTATTTTTTATTTTTTTTTTTTTAATTTTTTAATGTTTTATTTATTTCTAGGAGGGAGAGAGAGAGAGACAGCGTGAGCAGGGGAGGGTCAGAGAGAGAGGGAGTCACAGACTGAAACAGGCTCCAGGCTCTGAGCTGGCAGTCAGCACAGAGCCCGACGCGGGGCTCGAACCCACGAACCGCGAGATCATGACCTAAGCGAAAGTCGGACGCTTAACCGACTAAGCCACCCAGGCGCCCCTGGAGCAAACTTTTAAAAATGCTGCACTAAAGACTTACATTAAGGCCAAGTAGAGTGTAAACATGTTATAATTTTGAATAAAAGCCAACACTTAACACCTATAAAACACTCAGCTAGATTTCTAAAAACCACCCATAAAAAGCATCTATAGTAAGTACTTGGTGACCTAGAAGATTTAGATCTAGATTCTTTCCTACAGAAGCAACTCAATTAGTGAAATACTATATCCAGATCTAACTACTCTCTCTGTGTGTTAGACAAAATGCTACCAAACACAACCTTAATTTGGGAACAACTGCAGAGGGAGTTCTAAAGCACCAGAATAGGGGCGCCTGGGCGGCTCAGTCGGTTAAGTGTCAGACTTTGGCTCAGGTCATGATCTCACGGTTTATGGGTTCGAGCCCCATGTTGGGCTCTGTGCTGACAGCTGGCTCAGAGCCTGGAGCCTGCTTCTGATTCTGTTTCTCCCTCTCTCTCTGACCCTCCCCTGCTCACGCTGTCTGTCTCTCTCTGAAAAATAAATAAATAAAACATTTTTAAAAAATAAAAAAATAAAGCACCAGAATAGAAATTACCTATAATCACAGAAACAGACACATTCTGGGTCAAGTGGTTGCAGAGCGAATACCTAAAGTCAACTTTTCCCCCCCCTCCTTAATTCCCACACCTGAGCAATATTCCTATAGACAAAAAGGCTCTACATGAAGCATTAGGAAACTTTTTACAAGAAAAATGGTCAAAGATCACACACCATTTTGCTGTGTCAAGTAGAGTGGACAGGGAATGGAGGACAGGGTCTTCTCCAGTAGTTTCTCAAATGGTTCCAAAAGATTTTCACGAATTCCACAGTTATCTCTCACTTTCTTGCTATTCTGCTGACAACAGTAATTTCTCTCATGCTCAGGAATCTTCTGTCTTCAAATTCTGTAACCCCCAAAGTAACTCCCCCTTCTCTTGTCAATGACTCACAATGGAGTACACTTTTACGTTCAGTCAGGAGATGATCAGAGCTAATAAATTACATCCTCTGGCTTGAAACTTCTTTCAGATACTATAAAACATTCACTTCCTAAGCATAAAATGGTCCCCAAAACTGGTTAAACTAAAACGACAACTCCCAAGTTGCAAGATACCTTGTTAGATTTCATGTTGAAGTAGTGGACGTTAAGGTAACTTGAAAGTAAGATTTACAATAGGCAAAGCTTACCAACTGATGAAGGGTGAAGGGTGAGAAGGCATAGGGAAGTGATATGTCAAAAAACATTCTAAATCATGTAGTTGCATAATGACAAGGCTGAGGTAAGCTATACCTTTGACCCACCTTGTTCTTTTATTATATCTAAGATTGTGTTAGTTTCAACAGCTTACGTGAGGTGTATTTCTGCTCTTCTGACTCTCACCATATTAGTTTTAAAACACGTGGAGGCAGCACACTAAAAAAACAATATACGGGTAAAATCTGACAAAGAGTTCAAGTCTGTGAAAGTAACATTACACAGGTAAGCATCATGACAAAAATATAAACGCCAGAGTATAATGTGAATCTCCACTAAGCTTCTAGGACTGGACTGCACATCGAAAGGCACAGAGGACATGTATTTTATCCCTGGCTGCTAATAATGTGAGTAACCATCTGAGCCTGTTAGGATGTTTATCATTCAGCCCCTCGGTGCCCATCCTTTTTCTCTAGAAGAATTAAGGTTACAAAGTTGCAACAATCACAGGCACGACAGTGGCTGGACTCTAGCATCTCTTATTTGAAACACACCCCTGAAAAATGGCTCTGAAGATTTCTTGAACTAAACTGGTCCCCACCCTCTAGAATCTGAAGCCCCAAGATGGGACTACAAGTTTAATTTAAAACAACCACATAAGCACTGAAATACGCAGTACAGAGATGCACAGTATTACCACCGTTTATTCAAAACCAATTCGCCGTCGTCTCCCTTTGAGAGCGATAACCCCTGCTCGGCTAGTGAAATGGAGGGAGAAGCAGAACAGCAGTAACAAAATTATTCTTAAATCAACCACTGTGATGACCTGCATCACTACTCAGTTCCTGGCACACAGTAGGCACTCCTATCTGTGAAGGAATGAATCATTGACCAGCCTTCGGTACATTACACAACTACTCTATACACTTTAAACTTTCGATATAAGTAGGCTTTCTCTGGCTTAATTTCTCTAATTGTCTGAAACTCTGACATTAACACAATCAGTAAAAGATGCTTCTATTTTATGTAGAAATCGCAAAGACAGAGAAGCTATATATCATGTGCCCCACGTTGAGGCTCATTTGACCTTCGTCTTAGATTAAAAACCACTTCCTGAGGAAGGAGTTCCCACCACTCAGCAGTATTATGCCTCCTGAGTTATTAATTCTCCTTGAGCACTATATTTTCCCTTTGTTGTATACAGCACAAGTCGTTAATAAGATCTGCATTGCTCTTTAACGTTTGTCCCTCTCTAGACTTTAGACATCCTGAAGGTGGTGGTCACGTGGACTCTGGTGACCGACCTATTTCTTGCACCTAGCCTGGCACATAAGTGTTTGGTAAATATTTATTCAATGAGTGTTTGAAAACAAGAAGCTCCTTTCTGAGAACAACAAAAATAACAGACTTCAATATACTCAAATGATAAAAGCTTGGGAATCAAAGGAAGAAACAGGAGGTCAGCAAAAGCGTCATGTTCAGAACCTCACTGTCCTCAACATGAAACTGAGAAAAGTTTCTCCCTGGTGGTCACGGTGATAAAAGAAGTAATGGTACCATGCGTGTCTGTGTGCCACTTTACAGGGTTCAAAGTGCTATCACATGTGTGGTTCATGACTGAAAGTCTCCAAAGAGTTCATACACCACTTTCTGTGGTTTAACATGAATGTTTTAAAGAGCTGTGACAGGTGTACAATACACCCATATACCCTGAAAGTTTTAATAAATGACTTACAAACTATGAAATTTCTTTTAGGGTTTGCTGTATAATATTCCCTCTTAAACCAGCTGGGACAAAGTCTTAATTTTTTTTTTTTAAAGTTTCAGAGCACTGAAATAAATACTGATTCTGAATAAAATCTTCAGGCATTGTAGATTATAGGAGCTCTTTTTTTCTCAGAGGACAAAGAAAGGCAATCCGAGAGCTTGTGCTGTGTGCCAAAGGGACTTCCCAGAGATTGTTGGTACATGGATCCACACCTCTAAGTTTCCAAAGTAAACTTTCTAAAACCTTTTCAGAGGTGTCTAACCTTCAGAATCCTGTGAAGGTGAGAGTAGGAGACAGACAATAAATTTAAACAATAAACTCTAATGCTCTGTGATGATTTAAAGACTTTTTTTTTTTTTTTTAAACTTTCTAGATCTGTATGAAAATTCACAAACAGAAAGACCACCGGGTGGATCACAATTTTGGCAAATGTTATAGTGATGGAAATATTGCTTGCCTTTAAGATCCTGCTCCACCTTTTTAAGGAATGTTTGGACATCTGAGTTTGCCAAAACCCAGTGTCTGACGTCTCCATCAACTTTTAGGAATGTCAAAGGTTTGATATATAGTCTCTAATCTGATTCACACGATAATCTTATGAACCAGGCAGGCCCAGAGTTGTATAGATGAAGACCATGAGGTTCCTAAAGGGTAACTTACTTCACTCGGGATCTAACTTAGAAAATGGAAGGACTATAGGTGGAAGAGCTTCCGATCCCTAGACCATCGCTATTCCTAAAGAGCTACACCATCCTGGCCCTTCTCAAACCGCTGTTCACTCTTTGCTCTTTGCCAAAGTAAGCAGTAAGAGAGCAGTGTCCATAACTTCAAGTGTGTAAAAAGTACATAGTGTATGTAAAGTGTAAAGTATTTCCCTCAAAAAAATAATGGCCATATCCCCACTCTATCCCCACACGGTTTCAGGTCTCAGAAACCTCATAAAATTATTATTTGCTATTCTTGGTCTTGTATCAAGCTTATGTACAAGGCACAACTTTGCATCAGAAAAAAAACAAGAAACATGTTTTCTCCTCTTATGAAAGACCAGAATCACTAACTACAAGTTGCTCCATATCCAGTGTAAGGTTAGGGCTGAAAAGTAGGGTAAAACTCAAAGTATAATCTTTCCTGTTTAGTAGGTAGGGTGAGGAAAATAAGGTTAAGGTCTCAAGAAGAAGAAATGCTAACTTGTTATGCTAGCATAACTTGAAAATAACGTTAACTACTGAAAGAATATTGGAGATTTCTTTCTCTTTGTTTTCTTCTTGTCTTTTTTTATTTTTAATGGGTGACTTGGTTTTATGAGGGGGAAGAGGTCGATTTTTTACATAAAACACCTTAAACATCTGTGAATCGTTCAGTTTAACAGAGGAAAAAAATCACATTAAGTTCTTTAACTTCCAAAATCTGTTTTCTTATCTATATTGTACCCTGTGCTATTACATTTGCACAACATCAAAGTTGAAGATAGAAAGGCCTATCAAATAACCTCCATTGAATGTAAGGGTCAAAGCAGGATTGATCCATATAATAGACCTAACCCTGATCTTGGCTGAAAATATACTTTAGTCTATAAAGTCAGCCTTGTTCTTTTAAGTCAGTGGTCTCAACCCTGAATATATATTAGAATGAGTTTTTTTAAAATACTGGTGCCCCAATCCTGCTCCAGAAATGAAATCAGAATCTCATTAGAAAAGGAACAGGCTGGTTCTGAGGGTCAGCTAGAGTTGAAAACCTCTAGTCTAATAAGCATTTTTTGTGATCCAGTTTCAAAGGCCCCAACGTCATGTCACTCTCATATTTTCCTATCAAGGAATACTTAACAGTCCTAGGAGTAACAGCCACAATGGTAAGAAACATCATACTTTCACAAGTTCAATGAGTTCACTACTTCTTGGATAGAAACAGATATTCTTAAATCACAAATACTACACTTAATAAATACTAACCATTTAAAAAGAAAAAAAATATTAATTTTTTTAAAAACTTCATATCACTATGAACATACAATTATGTCACGTGCATTTAATTAAAGCTTAAGCAATAAGCTATTTTTAAAAATGTATCTTCCACTGAATAGTAGCCAGTCTTATAAAATACTTGATTTTTGGAATTTTCCCATAGATAGAAGAAAAGGCAAATAAAGAAACCAGAAGTACAAGACACCCTATTACACAGGTATCTGAAATCAGTTCAAAGGGGAGTTTCCACTGTTCAGAGGACAAAGGACTTCTCAGAAATATTACTGCAATCCTATTGCTCATTTCTTACTCAACCCAGTACTGCTGAAAAGGATGTTGCTATGTTCCCACCTTAACTGCTTTAGGTGTTGTTCCTGTGGCAGCTGGAGTCAACAAAGATACGTTTGGCTTCTGGAAAAACCAAACTGTCAGCCTTCTTTATTTTTAAACTTGCTCTCAATCTCTCCTGCATTATCTGATCCTATGAATTTGACATTCAGCTGCATATTCGTTAAGGCTAGAAGAGGAGTAACTAAGCCTGGTCTAAATTGTATGCTGAAGGAAACATAACAAAAAAAAAAAAAAAAAGATTCTATGCAATTTTTACCATTTTATAAAAATCTACTAACATCCAAAGGGGGCTTACACTAAAGATTTCAAGACCCAAAAATGCAAGAAAATCTAAAATAGGCATAACATCCTAATGTTTTTAAAATTTTTTTATTTTTATTTATTTATTTTTTTTTTGAGAGAGAGAGAGACAGAAACAGAACATGAGTGGGGAAGGGGCAGAGAGAGAGAGATGAAGACACAGAATCTGAGGCAGGCTCCAGGCTCTGAGCTGTCAGCACAGAGTCCAACGTGGGGCTTGAACTCATGAACTGTGAGATCACAACCTGAGCCAAAGTCAGATGCTTAACCAACTGAGCTACCCAGGAGTCCAAGGTGTAATATTATAATTAAACCTAGGTGGCCTAGCTATAAACTTCTTAATTAAAAAGAAATGTACAGTTGCTACAGGAACTGTAGCTAATGCTACGGAAATATGAAAGGATGGAAGAAATTTTGATTTTGTGTTTCTGTTTCCAGGTCAGTGAATTGTAACCAAGTATTACCGGGTGAGTAGTATACACTTACATGATTTATCGCAGACTGAACGGCCTTTACGTAGTGGGTTAGCTCCCGATCCATCATGGCCAATTCAACCATTGCCTTGTCCATACTGAATTCACTACTCACTTCAGCTGAAAGAAAAAGAAAGCAATTATTTTTTTCCATTTAAAAAGCCATTTTTGGGGGCGCCTGGGTGGCTCAGTTGGTTAAGCGTCTGACTTCGGCTCAGGTCATGATCTCACGGTTCGTGGGTTTGAGCCCCACATCGGGCTCTGTGCTGACAGCTAGCTCAGAGCCTGGAGCCTGCTTCGGATTCTGTATCTCCCTCTCTCTCTGACCCTCCCCTGCTCATGCTCTCTCTCTCTCTCAGAAGTAAATATAAACATTAAAAAAAAAAAAAAGGAAAAGAAAATGCCATCTCTGAAAAAGTTGCTCCGATATAGTCATTATCGGTCAATGATCTAAACAATTTTATAAAAGGTAGTACATGTTGTTTAAAGACCTCCTTAACAGAGGCCTGCTTCATTCAAAATTCTAAGAATACACTCAGTAGAAGAAGGCTCAAAAGTTGGAGTGGAAAACAAAGCCGGTTCAGACTTAGGGGTCTAAGAGTCCAGAGTTCTAGACTGTGCCACTGATTTGTATGATCTGAAATCAACCACAACATTACGCTCAGCCTCAGTTTCCTTTTCAGTTAAAGCAGCCCAGTCATGTTATCTGCATATGAACCTCACAGGATTATTACAGATCAAACAAGACTTCCATTTCTAGTAGGTGAGGTTAGGCGGGCCAATTCTACTGAAAATTACAAAACCACTCAGATAAAATAGGAAGGAAGGAGGGTGGAAGGAAGGAAGAAAAGACGGAAGGAGGGAAGGAAGGAAGGAAGGAAGGAAGGAAGGAAGGAAGGAAGGAAGGAGGGGAGGGAAGGAGAGAGAATTCTCCTTAAAAATAAGAGAGTCACAAGATAGAAACAATCAGGGCAAAATCTAAAGAAAACAGAAAAAGAAGCAGAGCACAGAACGCCCAAGTCTCACAGCCTCCCCGCAGGCAGGCAGCTGGGTCTCTACTCCTCAGAATACAGAGGGACCGGAAGTAATGCCACTGTGTCCTTCCGGGCAAGGCTGGCCTTAGCCACTGAGCAGGACAGAGGTTAAGAGGGAGAGAAAACAATCCTGTTTGTGACAAAGCGTGGCCACCAGCCAGCTCTCCTGGTCCTGCAGCCTAGGCTGCCCCTGGGACCCCAAGCCCGGATCCTGGAGTGAGGTAGTCTCCCACTGAAAGCACCCACAGGCACCCCCTCTGAAGGAGACACTTTCATCCCCAGCCTCAAACAATCCCTGCAAGTAACTACGAAGGAGAATGAGCAGATCGCAGGGGGAAAAGGTAAAACAACAAAAAAAAAACCTTACAAACACAAGAAAACAAGACACCAAGAGCAAGAATCAGCAGAAACAGATCCACAAATGTTTCAGAGATTGGAATGATCTACTAGTTAGAATAGGAAACAACTATGCTTCATATGCTGACAAAAGTAAAACACCTCAATGCAACAGGAGACTATGAAGAGTGACAAGCACATTGGAAAATCGAGGTAATGTTCTTAAGTGCTTTTAAATTGTTTTCTTTTGCCCCAAGCTCTAAACATACAATTTATAGGTCAAGAAAAGATCAAGAACGTGAAATAATGCAAATTTTCACATTAAAAGAGCTGAACGAAAAGAAAGTAAAGCCGACTTAGGCAATCACATTTGGGAATGCACACACTCTATTCACATATGTCGGCTCACACAAATGTCAGTATCTCTTGTCTACTCTGAAGTGCAATGTGACATCTCATCCCAAAGTCACCAAATAACAGAAAATGCGCTCACATTCTGGCTTTTGAAGGTTATTTTCCTAGACTGTAAAATGACGCATTAGTCTTACAGTAGTCAGTGTGCAGCACCTTTCAGAGAGAATGCCTCCTGGATTAATCTGCTTCAGCTAGAATGCCTCTTGGCTTGTAAGGGTCCAGAATTCAGACTGTATCTGTGTGCATATCTCATTACAAGGGTTTTTGGGGTTTTTTTGTTTTAAAGGAAGGGAAAGGGCGGTGTGTACCTAAGAAAAACTTGTATTTACATTCCCCAAATTAAATACATTTTCAACAAAATGGTGTATGACAAAGGACTCAAGTCATATTCTAAATAAAACTGTTAGACTGTCACTCACAGGTCAGTGTTGTGAAACGTTCAAATGTTAAGAAGGGAGATGAGCTGGTTAGGTGCTGCTGATACCAACATGTATCTGGCGCTATGTAGACAGCAACTGTCTGTAAAAAGCCTATTAACTGCCTGATGACTGGAAAGAGAATTTTAAACGATCTATATCCGAATATGATGGTTTGTGACTTATATAAAGGCAGGTATTTTACTGCATTTGGTTAATCAGTGGAATTCAATATACTGTTAACACTCTCCCTGGGATTAAGTAAGTTTATTCTTGAAAGCACATAAAAATGTGCCTTTGACATTAAAAATGCTATGAAAGAGTTTGCAAAATAAAATAAATGGGGTCACGGTTTTCATTATTGAGGTCCCACGGATGCTAGCAAGACTTGAACCAGACGGCAATCTCAGATATAAGTCCAAGGAAAACTTCCCTGCAAAGGAGAAAATGAATGATGGCTGCCGGGTCCTGGGTTTGCTGGCATGACACCTAAGGGAAGAATCTTTGGAGGCCATCAGTGGCTTCCTGCAGCCTCAGCTAGGGCTCCAGGGCTCAAGAATGTTGGGACAAGCAGAGGAACCTAAGTGATGAATAGTGCAGCCTGAGGCAAGAGAGGGGAAAACACCAGAAAAGATCAGGAGAGGAACTGAGAATCACACCCCACCTGGAGGGGATGACCAGTCTGCTAACTTCTGGCTAAAGGCGGTGTCCAGGGCCGCAGCAAAGGGCTGGAGAGCAGAGATCTACGAACCAGGAGGTGGCCGCTCAGCAAAAGGAATCTGGAAGAAAGGCCAGGAGGACATTCAGGGGGACACCCCTGGCAAGTAGCAAACCTGCTGCAGCTATTTTAAGATTCTTTCATCGCTTCTTTGTGTTCTTCTCATGAACTCTTATTTCCCTACTGCGATATGAATCTCTTTTAAACCTGTTATTTGTATTCATGTTTCAGAAACACCCAGCACAGGGAATCTGTGTCCTGCCCTACAAAAGAATCCACGTGAGGAAAGGGCATGGTGTCCCATGAAAAAGGCAAACTGGCCAAAAATAAATCCCCCAAAGGATTCAAGAGGAACTGGGAATGAACAGGCCACCAGGAGTAGGCTGTTGTCTAAAAAGTGGGCGTGGGCTGGGGTGGGTATGTGGATGGCCTTGCCCTTTGACTGCACAATGTATCATCCCGCTATCAAAATTCCCCCAGCCTACAGGAAAGTCACCCCAAAAATCTACACCAAACTAAGTCCTACACATCCTTCAAGGGCTGAACTTAAGCCCTACCTGCTTTGCTTGTTTTTTTTTTAATATATATATATATATATTTTTTTTTTTGAGAGAGAGACAGAGAACTAGTGCGAGAGGGGCAGAGAGTAAGGGAGACAGAGAATTCAAAGCAGGCTCCAGGCTCTGAGCTGTCAGCACAGAACCTGACATGGGGCTCGAACTCACGAGCTGTGAGATCATGACCTGAGCCAAGGTTGAAAGCTTAACAAGCTGAGCCACCCAGGCGCCCCATGCCCTGCCTACTTTTAAACCATGCCAACCTAGGAGGATCTCCTCCTTCACTTAATGTATCTTAACAACTCTACTTGATACTTTGGCACTTTTAAGCACAAGCAATCTTGTTTCCTTATATTCATCTGTCTCATCTCTCCAAACATATTTGAACCCATTTGACAGCAATAACAATGTCTTAATGATCCTGGAATCCAATAAAGAATTATAGCGCCTCTTCCGTCAATGTTCTCACAGGCGTTATTTAATAAATTTGAAAATTAAAACTTCACCAAACTATGAATTGAACTGTCTCAAATATTCTACTGAATTAAAATGTAAAGAAGAGGGGGATCTGGTGGCTCAGTCGGTTAAGTGTTGACTCTTGATTTTGGCTCAGGTCATAATCCCACAGTTTGTGAAACTGAGCCTTGCATCGGACTTGGTGCTGACCACATGGAGCCTGCTTGGGATTCTCTGTCTCTCTCTCTGTCTCTCTCTCTCTCTCTCTGCCCTTCCTCACACACACACACTCTCTATTTCAAAATAAATATTTAAAAAATAAGGTAAAATGTAAAGAAGACATGTGATATAAACTCATTTGTCTATTATGTTTTCATTGTGACTTCCATCAGAAAAAGGTTGGCACCAGCATATGGGGGCAAGAGTGGGGGGGTGGGAAGCACACAAATTATATTAAAATTTACAGAATGACAATCTCAGAGAGGAAATTATTACTGTACCACAAAAGCCTGGCATTACAGAAGATCGGTGCAGATGATAAAGCATGGAAAGCAAGAACACGATGAAAAAGATATGTAAAAATAATAGCTGTAGCTAACAATTCGTAAGCACTTTATTGTGTGTCAAGACTATACTGAGCACACCGGTTACAGTAAACCTCAGAACAACTCTTTTATATGCACTTTACACATAAGAAAAGTGAGAAACTGAGCAGCAGCAGAAGCTTGCTCAGCACCATAAAGGTACTGAGCGCACAGCTAGGCGGCCAACCCAGGCTTCCCTGAGGCCAAGTTTGCATGCTTGCCCATCTGCGCTAACAGGTGCTTCCACAAGAGAAGACAGCACCTCCAAGTCCTCCTCTGTGACTATCCTGGGAACAAACCCTCAGGCCCAGGCTTCATCTCAGCCCCTTGGTGATCCGCTCTAAGTAAAGTACTAGGTATGCCACTCAAATGCTATTGGAATTCCTTACACAGGGGAAACTGATAACAGAAGAAAATTATCATTCCCTTTTATTTTTTTTTAAACGTTTTATTTATTTCTAGGAGAGAGAGAGAGACAGCGTGAGCAGGGGAGGGTCAGAGAGAGAGGGAGTCACAGACTCTGAAACAGGCTCCAGGCTCTGAGCTGGCAGTCAGCACAGAGCCCGATGAGGGGCTCGAACCCACGAACCGCGAGATCATGACCTAAGCGAAAGTCGGACGCTTAACCGACTAAGCCACCCAGGTGCCCCCCCCTTTTTTTTTTATCATTTTTTTTTTATCATTCCCTTTTAGAAGATTACTAAGTTTTAATGTTGGTGAAAACAGTGACTTTTCACATCAGCAAGGCCTGCTGGCGAGGCTATAGGTGCAACCAAGCCACCCACCGAATGCTAGGAGATAAAAGAAATGGACTCTCGCTGCTAAGAAATTAAACCTGCATGAGGTCAAGAGCAGCAGCAGCAGCAGCAGCAGCAAGAGACATGGAGTAGCAGCCGCACAAGCGCAGCAGAGTGAACTGTTGAAGGGGAAAGGAAAGTCCTGGAGTCTTCATGTTGCAGAGATACTTCTGAAGGGACCTGTGGCAAACCACTGCTCTCACCTGTGCCTCGGGCTGCCTTCCCCTGTCCCCTGGCCAAACGGGGTCTGGGCAGTCTAGGGATAGTCACATTTCTTCGATGTGCCATTCGGTAAGCATTTATTTATTATAATCAACCCTTGCTTATATTAATAAAATGAACATACATAAGTGACATACTTGAACGTTCATTAAGCCAATAAAAGCTTGGAGAGAGCTCGGTGAGTCCACGAACCCCGTGTAGCACATCTGGCACACTAATTAGGAAACTGTTCCAAGAGGTTAGTACAATAACTAGCTGAAATATATCCCCCCGCCCCAGCAAATCAAGTCCAGAGGGCACCGATAATCTCTGATTTACCTTATAAAATGGTAACTGTTTCTGTAACTATGCCAGCACCGGGGCTGTCTTCCCACAAATCTGCGTGTCTATACCCCAAGGTCCTGGTCAGCATCATCCCTAACATTTGAAGAACTTCTAAACTGTTATTTAGACCAGAGAGAGCCATAGAATTAAACCCATTTTTAAAAGATGGTTTCTCTTTGATTTTCCTTTTTCCTGTTCAGTTGGCAAACCTTAGAAAAATCAGAAATGAAGGTCACCGAAGGAGGGCTTCTTTTACACTGAAGCACTCTGATATTTTCACAGTACAGAAAGTGTCTGAATGGATGCAGTTGGCCTGCATATGATTTTCCTAAAGTCAAACAAACCCATAATTATGCAATCTAAGCAGCCGCGCTATTCATTAGACACGTCATCTGTTACTCAATGTCAAAACGCACTAACAGCAATATTATAACTATTACTGTTGCCTGTTTGAAGTGTTGAATAGGCATTAAAGTTACATGGTCTATAGAACACTAAGCAGAAATGGGGGACTTCATGTTGCAATCGCTTCAACTTAAAGCAAAATTCATGAGGCTTCGATGGGAGGAAGGTGATGGCAGGAACAGGTATGAAAGCAAAATAGTAACAGTCAATGCCAGTTGTCTTGACTGAGAAAGACCGGGACAAAACGAGAAGAGACAGATCTGAGAAAGAAATGGAAAAGAAGTGACAAACTTAGCTATTCTTATAAATGTAGACTCAGGTAAGACAAGTGCCAAGTCCTCAATTTAGGACCAAAAGATGCAGGTAATAAGCTTGTAGCAACACAGGACTTCTTACGTAGCCCAGCGTGGGCTCATAAGAGTTTATTATCCAGGGTGAGTTCCAAGACTGGTCAGGGTCTATCTATTCACACCTTATTTGCTCTATATAATGCCATTTTAGGCAAATGGCTAAAAATGGGGGAGCCGAAGATTCTTTACCTTGGCTTTCCCAAGTCCAGGTGAGGGTGGACCTCCAGCTCTCGTTCCAGACCGTGACCATTTTGGCAAGAACCACAGGTATAGCCTTTGACGGACTATTCTAAATAAGGCCCCTCCCTAGCCATGCCTATAACTGCAGCCTAAGGCATATACGTACAGAGAGAAATAAACTTTCTTCCCCCAGGCCCAGCCCTGAGGCTTGGGAAGCAGCTGAAACAGGGCCCAGCACATGGTACCTAGAGCTTAGTTCTCTTACCACCCTCCCGGTTCGAAGGAGAACTGCTTTCAGTGAAACAGACATGAAAAAGATGATGTTTTCCCTCCTCTTTCCCCTAGCATGCCCATGCACATCTCTGTATTACCTCTCTACATCACCAAATGTCTCTTTGCTTTGCTCTGCTGTTCTCTATGATCTCAGCCACAGATCCCTTTCCAGAATCCTCCCTAATCTCCAGAATAGGACTAAATGCTTCATGTCTTAAAGGTCCATAAAACTTCTGTACCTTTACAACCAGGACTCATGTGGATGTGTGTGTGTGTGAGAGAGCACACCCTCAAGACAAATTTCACCTACTTAACCCTTCCAACGTTTTGTTCCTGATTCAACTGTATAGTTTTGCCCCTGGCCAAGTTGTTTCCTGAAATTTTGTCCTAAACAAATAAAAGTTGCAGAATCAGGTGTTTTGTTTTTGTTTTTTTTTCCTACAAAGTCATGTGCAAGCATGTCTGAACAGGAACAATACCAATTACATAAAGCTGATTAAATTCAACTCCATGCGTTTTATCAATAAAATGCCAGACTAGAACAAAGCAGCCATTTAGTGTCCTTATAGGGTTGCTGACTCCAATTCAACATGAATCACACACTCAGACCGATCTGATAAATATTCAGTGCCATCAAGTACATATGTCCATTTTGGCAAGAAGCAGGAAAGAAAATGGGGCAGAGGAGCTGCCTGATTGTCTTTTAAATTTCCTAGAACAGATGGGCCACAGAATAGAGAGATTTTACTTTCCAAAAGAGAGAAATATCTTCCTAATCTCTTCAGTGATTCTTCTATATTCTGTAAACAAGAAACTTCTTTCTGGGTGAACTCAAATAAATGATGATATTCCCTCTCTCTACACACATACACACCAACACACACACACACACACACACACCCCTTCCTCTCTTAAAATATAGCTCCAACTATATCTAGCAACATATATCTACATACACACCTACTTCTATGAGTGGGTGTGTGTGTGTTTTTCCTGGCAGCTTGGTATTAAGCAATCATTATATATTCATCAGGAGTCAAATTTAATGACTTACTCACTGCTTGAGCAATATTTAATAGAAACTTGTTACCTCTCACTACACTGTACTTTAGCCATAATTATTCCTCCCCACAGATATTAGTGTGGAGGAAAACCTAAAACTGAATCCACATTCTATAACTGCCTCCCACCAGAATAGTGAAGAATATAACAGTGCATGGCACATACTGGTCTACCAACTATAAACACAGTGAATATGGGGAAATCTTTAAGAAATATTGACCTTTATAATCCTCTCTACTTATCTATACAATTTTCTTGTCAATAATACAGGAGAAGGAAGTTGTATAATACACAGTAACTCAAAAAGCCAGCTCTGGAGTCAGCTTACATTCAAATCTAGGCTATATTACTTGCTAGCTATGTGATCTTTGGTCAATCACTGGATCAGTTTCCTCTTCTGTATAATGGGTACAATAACCATATTTAATTCACAAAGCTGACATGAGGACTAAAGAAGAAAACAGACAAAATGATCAGCACAGAGCCTGGCTCACACAGTAAGCACAAACAAAAACAGCGGCCATTACAATTATTGCAGAATGGAAACGACTCTGCAAATGTAATTGGTCTAAATGCTGAAAGCATTTTACCCTTAGAACCATAAGGTATCAAGTGAAGATGGCCTCCTTAACTCTCTGGGCTGTTTTTACTAACTTGAGACCAAAGCACTAAGTTGAACCCACAAAACTACAAGGCTCAATGAGAAGCTCTGTAAATCTCCCTCTACCAACTAATGTCCAGAAACTCATTTACCTAACATATGCTTGTACGTACTGTATGCCTGGTGGGGGGAAAAGGTTTTCAAGCAAGGAGCACCCAATCCTGCCCACAGAAGGTAGAAAGGTTCAACAGGTGAGGGGATAAATGTGTTGGATCTTGAAAGGTGAGTTACGTGTGTACCAGAGGTTCTCAGACTGAAGTAGAAAACAAACACATGCTCTCATCCATTTCCACAGAGGCTGACTTCAAGTTTAAATTCTCAGACAAGAAGAGGAGCACAATATAGACTAAAAGAAGGAACAAATCATTACTGAGCACGGACAACGTGCCAGGCACTTTGAACATACTACTCATTCTATCCTTTGTTGCAACAATGAATTAGGTGTTGTTAAAAGTAATTTGATAAGGAAACTGATACTCAGAGAGGTTAGGTCATTTGCCCCAGGTCACACAGTTAACAAATGGTGGAGTTAGGAACTGACCTCAAGTCTAACTTAGAATTAGCATAGAAGACACATGGGACAAGGGCCTGAACTACCACACAGAAATAATACACTCATGCAAAAGTCATGCAGTAATAAATAATTGATTCTTCAGCTAAAGGAATTCTCCTAAACATTACTTTCTTGTGTGTGTGTGTGTGTGTGTGTGTGTGTGAGTGAGAGAGAGAGAGAGAGAGAGAGAGAGAGAGAGAGAGGCAGAGACAGAGACATTAACTTAAATAGTTCTACCCCAGAGGAATAGAGACCATCTTTCATTACATAGATAGATATTTCCTTAGAACACAGTTAATATTAAACCACCATAGTAAAGGTGTGACTCAAAATATTGCTTGAAATAAATTCTGTGAAGGATTAAGTTCACAAAATCACAGAAATTGGTCTCTGGGTACAATCTAGTCTCTACCAGGCATCAAAAGCACTAGGAATTCCAGGTGATGAGTATCTATCATTTTAAAACATACCCACAGATCTTTTTTGGCCCCCTATTATAAGGTCCTTGAATCTTTAGGGTCAAATCATTTTTATGACTTAAATCCTTTTCCTATACCCTTCTTGCCCATTTCTTCCTATCTAACCCCCTCACAGACTGAAAAGAAATGGTCAATTCAAGGCAGCAAGCAATAGTTACAGCAGCATTTCTAAACAATGTAATCTCAACGACCACTTCTCCCTGGCCTTCAAGTCCTTGGCTGTGTCCAAGTTCTAGTTTAAATGTGAGGCTGGAAGGCCCAGGAGGCTTAAGGAGCAGAGCCTGGCTTTAACCTGGCTCAACACCAAAACAATGGTATGAATTTGCGGCAGCAAAGACAAAAGGAAGTGAGGCTTAAACTTCAATTAAACCTCATGTGATTATTGAGCAAATGAAGTGAGAACACAGCTAAAGCACCCAACAAGATGCCTTAAGCACTGTACACTCTTAAATGGAGTCTTTTTTGCTGTTAACTGAGTGTACTTCACAATATGTCCCAATACAAATCTATTCACGTAAGCGAGTACCTATTGAATCATGGAGTCATCTCATCCACTTCTTAAAATTAATAAAGCATATGGTTGAGGAATTACTGAAGCACACAGCTGAAAAATTTAAACAGTATAATAATGTGATGTCTCCAATCCCGAAACTCCTTCCCCGGAAACAACCACTGTAATGAGGAAATATTTCCATGGCATGGAAATATTCTATGTATGAGGTACCCTCTTTTAAAAAGGACAACAGAAATTAAGGCAAACAAAGTTATCTGGGAAAACATCATGAACATGTTAAAAACAAGAAAGGAGAGATGCTAAACAAAGACTACAATGTGGGTGTTAGAGGGGAACTTCCATTCACTCAGTGAACAAATATTTATCAAGCACAGACCATGTGCCTGGCACTGTGTTGGGTATCCTGGACAGAGCAGCAAACAAGGTAAACACTGTACCTTTTCTCAAACAGCTTATACACATTTCCACTCCACGCAGAAATTTCTAAAAAGCCCTGGTATGACTATTATGCCTTCGTTTGGCTCTTGGTGTGGTGGGAAAGCTTGCTGTCTGCCAAACTCTTCTAATTATCAGAGCCCTTGCAAAGAGAAAGGTGATTAATCATCGCCCTAAAACAATTCTAGGCAATGACAACAATAAACGTGAATTGCTCTTTCACACACATTAACTTATTTACACCTCATAACCTCCGCAGAGAGTGATTTTACTCTCGGTTTTACACGGCTGAGGAAATTGAGGCTCAGAGAGGTTATTCCACAGAAATCGTGCTTCAGCAGAAGTAGGACGTAAGCCCTGGTCCTCAACTGCAGAGCTGCAGAAGAGCTATGTAGTGAGCCACACAGAAACAGTTGATTCTTTTAGATCCTAGTTTTTCAAAGATCTGAAGATGGCTATTAAATATTTCCTATCTGTGAGCCTTTGCTTCTCCAGAATAAATAATATTCATTATGTTGGCTGGCCTTTATTCAAACATGCTTCATTTGCTAGGGTCCCTTTTAAAGATGTATTCCAGAATTAAAAACAATTACAGCCACAGGCAAACCAATGAAGGCTATGATGATACTATTATTACATGTGTACCACTGCAATCATGGGTTGATTATCAGTTTTCTTTCAAGAAGTTAAATACCTAACATTTATTGAGCACTCACTATGTGCCAGATACCATGCTAAGCAATTTTTTTAAATGTTTAATGTTTGTTTATTTTTGAGAGCGAGAGCGAGAGCGAGAGCGAGCGCTCACAAGCAGGGGAGGGGCAGAGAGAGGGAGATACAGAAACTGAAGTGGACTCCACGTTCTGAGCTGTCAGCATAAAGCCGGGCACGGGGCTGTAATCCAGGAACCGTGAGATCATGACCTGAGCCGAAGTCAGATGCTCAACTGATTGAGCCACCCAGGCGCCCACCATACTAAGCAACTTCATTCAAACTTTATAGTAACTCTGTGAAGAAGGCATTATCATTATCCCCATTTGATGGAACAACAAAAATGGGCTCAGAGAGGTTAAGTACCCTGAACCAAGGTTATACAGCCAATGAGCTGTAGAAGGAACATTCAAATTGGGGTCTATTAAAAAACTGAGTCCATTCTCCTAACTATCTCAATAATACTCACCCTTTGGGCATAACCCATTTCTCCATGTTATAAGACTCTGCCCAATGCCTTCCTAAGACCTATGCATGTTAGATTAAAAACTATCCCTACTTTACCAGGGAAGTCACCATAATTTTTAAAAGGTGGGGAGGGGGGGTATGAAAAGGAACAAAGGTAATCAAGAACAAAAATATCATATAAGCTCATAAATGAGATCGCTACTCAAAAAAAGTTAATGATCTTTTGCTTACACATGGATAGCAACTGCCTTAGACTAGCCTATCTCTGTACTCATTTTAAATAAATTTATACTAGGAAAAAAAATTACAAATGGGGTCAGCCTACTTTAAAATGGAAAGTTAATAGAACCCTTTAATAGAAATTAAGCCACCCAAAAATATAAAAATAAGTTGGAGGAGATTTGATAAGTTTATTAGATTATAAGATCCATGATAGGAACTGTAATCTTCATTATTTACCTCTCAAATGTTGATCTAAAGGAAAGGATAAGTGCCACAATCACAAAAGAAGGGAACAGCGGTATGTCATAATCCTATCTGTTGGAGGATAATTTCTATGCTTATTGTTTTTGGAAATAGTAGAATAAACTTGATTTGTAGTGAATATGGCATAATGTAAAACTTGTCAAGTCACTCTGCTGTACACCTGAGGCTAATTAACACTGTGTCAACTACAGTCAAATGAAAAATAAGTCTGATTTCACAAAAAACAATGACAAATCAACCTGTTAAAACTTAAATTACTGACAGCTCCAGAAAATAAAGCTATCGTAATTAAAGCTATCGTAATTTACCACAAACATTATAAAACTAGTCCATATGTATATTTGTACCTACACATAGAGCAAGTTCTTGAGAAGAACTTATAAGTTACAAGGTAATTCTTTTTCCCATTATGCATCTTAGTATTTCTAAGATGTTTCATTTCCATTTTAACTGACTTAAATTAGTGGTGACTCCCAATATTGTTTCTGTCTTGCTTTCTTTCTTTTTTTTTTTTTAACATTTTTAATGTTTATTTGTTTTTGAGAGAGAGTGCAAGTAGGGGAAGGGCAGAGAAGGAGACACAGAATCTGAGGCGAGCTCTAGGCTCTGAGCTATCAGCACAGAGCCCAACATGGGGCTTGAACCCACAAACCGTGAGATCATGACCTGAGCCAAAGTTGGCCACTTAACCAACAGAAGATCCCTCGTCTTGCCGTCTTCAAAAACCTCTTCCCTCTATATCTAAGAAATATTGGTCCATAAACACTTAAATCTACTAGAAACGGCTCAGAGAACTCTGTTGGGGAAAGCAAACTACTTCTGTAAATGGGGATTATCAGCCACCAATATCTTTTTCTGGATGACAATTATAATGAACTGCAAAGTAAGAAATAAAGAACTATTAATATTCAATGGGTAACTAACTGGTTCTGTGACAGTATGCTACTATTTCTAAAATGGGAGATTCCAGTCAATCACGTGCCACATCCAGGCACCAGTCTCAGCAACCGCAGTGAACTGAACCACATGCAAAACCCAAACCCTGAAGTCACCTTAGATCCCTCCCCGCTAGCATCCTCCACCTCTACCTACTCCCCACGTCCTACTAAGTCGGCCCACTCAAGTCAAGTATTCTCTCCTTTCCTCCTTCTCCAATTCCAGCTGCGTTAATTTTAATCATTATTTCTTCCTCAGATTACTGATTTGTTTCTTTAGTGAGTTCCTTCTTCAAACTCTTCTCCAATCCTTCTTCCATGTTGTTCCCAATGCTCACGAAGATATCCGAGCATTACTCTCGTTTATCAAAAACCTACCACAGTACTCCCACTTCTGGCCAAGACGGAGTAATAGGGACCAAATTTATTCTCCTGCCTGAAACAACCAAAAAGTCCAAACTAAAAAAAAAAAAAAAACGAATAATGGTGTGCAAGACACTAGATGTCACAGAAGGAAGAAGCAGCAGATAGGAAACATCTGAGGTGAAACCTGTAACTGCCCCCTCACTTTACTATCTTGAAGGAGTTTTCAGGCTGCAGAACATACGATACCAATCAAAATCTCAGCTGACTTTGTAGAAATTGACAGATTCTAAAATTCATACGGAACATGGAAAGGACCTACAATAGCCAAAACAACCTGAAAAAGATAAAGTTGGAGGCCCAATACTACACAATCTCAAGACTTATTATAAAGCTCCAGTAATCCAAATAGGGTTACCACCAAGCAGATCAACAGAACAAAATAGAGTCCAAAACACAAACAGATGTATATGGACAACTGATTTGACAAATGGGCTGAGGCAATTCAGTGAAGAAAGGATGATCTTTTCAACAAACTGCTTGTACAAGTGGCTATCATTGCAAAACAAAACATCCTTGATCCATACCTCACACCTTGAGCCACATACAGAAATGCAGTCAGAATGGATCACAGATCTAAATGGAAAACCCAAACCGTAAAACTCCTAGAAAAAAAATTATGAAGCAAAACCTTGAGATCTTGGGTTAGGAAAAGAGGTCTTAAATAAAACACCAAAGCACAATCCATAAGAGAATAAATGGATAGATTGGATAGCACCAAAATTTAAAACCTCTGCTCTTCCAAATAATCTGTTAACAGCACAGACTAGCCCCTCGTCGGGCTCTGTGCTGAATGCTTGCTCAGAGCCTAGAGCCTGCTTCGGATTCTATGTCTCCTTCTCTCTCTGCCCCTCCTCCACTCACGCTCTGTCTCTCAAAAATAAATAAATGTAAAAAGAAAATTATTTAAAAAAAACAGCAGAGACTGGGAGAAAATACTCACAAATCATATATCCCATAAAAAAAAACTGTATTCAGAATATATATATGGACTCTCGATATCAGATAATAATAACAAGCCATAACAAATGGTAACAATATTTGGACAGACACTTCACCAAAGAGGTACTTGGCAAATAAGCTCACGAAAAGGTATTCAATGTGACCGGTCAGTAGGGAAATGCAAATTGAAACACCATAAGACATCAGTGTATATTTATTAGAACAGTGAAATTAAGAAGACTGCCCAATATCAAGTGTTGATGAGGACGCAAGAACTACCCTAATGTATCCCCCACACAGATTCCTGATTTTCAGACAACTATATTACTAACAGATCACATTTTACCATATAATAGAGGCCGCATTTAATATAATTTCATCTTATCATAATGACTCAGAAGGGACTTCAAATACCATAACGTCTCTCAGTGTCTTCATTATGGTTTTACTATTACTATAAAGTATGAAAACATGAGTCAACAGAAATTTTTTATGTAGCAGGTATCAAAGAAACCAGCTTTCAGTCTATAATTACCTCACAAAATTATGATTGCTTTTTATTATAATTTGTTTTCTCCAATCCAGTAGTTCTCAAAGTGTGGTTGCCGGACCAGGTGCATGAGCCTCGCCTGGGAACCTGTTAGAAATGCAAGCTCTCAGGCCCTCCGCCACACAACTGGATCCGACAGGAAGCCGCAATCTGTATTTTAACAAGTCCTCCTCATGATTCTGAAGCGTGGTAAAACTTGAGAGCCACCATGTTAATGTATGTTTTAAAGCTAAAATCATGAATTTGCCTTTTCTCTGAGATTCTTTCTGAATTCACAGAATTTTAAGACAAAGAGGAAGTGTTACTTCAAACCCACATTTTCAACAAATCTAGAACTGAACCAGCTGTTTTCCTATTTTTATACTCCTGAATTATTTTAGGCCTTTTAAAAAGCTAGAAAAACAAAACTGAACGTAAGGTCCCAGAAATAATGCATTCTACAAAAGCCTTTGTTTTAAAACAACCTTTCTACTTAAATATCCTAAGTCATTCACTTACATCTATTTTTGAAACTGCACCCACCATTTCTTCCAAATTTACCAAAATAGATTTGCTTCTAATTTCAGCTACAAATTGTCAACCTCCAGTGAATATTGGTGCAACTTTTAATCAGGTTCATCTAAATGGAATGGATTTTTAAAATAGTTCTAGTTAATAAATTTTAATTGTTTCATGAAGAGACTTAAGATAGAAGCAAAATGAAAGCAGGAATGGCTTGGACCAACCAAATCGGGACATCTGGGGCTGATGATAATTTGCTCAGAGATTTTGAGTTTTCTGGGGCCCAGTTCACTTATTTTTTAAGAGGGAGCTGGAGAAGATGACCTGAATAGGCCATTTCAGGTCTAAAGGTCTATAATCTGGTCTCTTACCATTATGCTCTATGGTACTATAGTTTTACATTAACTATAACTAATAGTTGATGCGGGATGGGCAAATTATTTTCTTTAAATGTTGTATCTGTTTTTAACAATTTTTAAAATTGTTTGAAGAGACATGGCTCTCCTTAGGACTCAAGAACATCACCCACTATAACATTAGAATTATTAGGAAGCTGAATACAGTAAAACGTGAACACACATAAACTTTTGGTTGCAGAAGCACTGAAATGCTAGCATGATTTTAAGTCTCTGATTCTTTCTCAGATTGGTTTATTTATCTCTGAGACTATGGGGATGCACAGCATGAACCTCCAAAGGCAAAGATTTCGCAATGTCAGAAACAACATGGGCTCTAGAGGCAGAATGCCTGGGTTTGAATTCCAGACCTACCACTTGAGAACCTTTTGTGACCTGGGGCAAGTTATCTAAACTTTCTAAACCTTATTTTTATTAATCTTCTGTTAAGAGGACAACAGTATCTTCTTCATACAAATTAAATGAGCTAATCGACAAAGAGCACTTAGTACCGAGCCCAGCACAGAATATACACTTAGCAAGCATTAGGTGTTTTTATTAGTATTACTTGCTAAGTCAGCCCTCTACTCAGAACTATTATCAGAAAAAAAATACATATATAACGTTATCGGAACTAACGTGCAGTTCAATTTAATAAACACACAGGGTATACTTACTTGGTGCAAGGCATGCTTCTCATTCTTGAACTTCAGGATGTACCATAATTACTTGAGTTGTTTGCTTAAAATCCTGACTCTTGGGCTCTGCTTCCAAATGCTCTGATTTTGCAATTTTTCGTAAGCCTCCCAGATGTTTCAAAGGCAGGCTGGTTAAGGACCACAGTTTGAGAAACATTTCTGCAGAATCTCAAGGAATCTCTTCCTTCAAGTACCTACAATCTCCAAGCATTTCTTCCATTTCAGAACCCACCGTAGCTGCTAGTGTTGCACCTGTTGGCTGTGTAACAGATACAGCTAATATGGTCCTTCCATGAAGATTCCGTTTGCCATCACTTAAGTTCCAATATCTATGCCCTGATGCAATGATATAATTCAACTCTTTACCTGATATTTGAGATCTACCTAATCCTCTAGACCCCACCAAGCACGTGACTAATCAAAGTTCCTGATATAAGGGCTATTCCTGACCTCTAAAACCAGAAGATTCATTAACCTTGATTCATTAATCCTGACCTATAAACCTGACCAAGGCCTCATTCAGAGTCCTGCTCTCAGCCTTACGCATCCAACAGTGCTGCCAGCAGACATCACAGTATGTCCTCGGTTAGTACACATTTTCAAAAAGAGACTGCAAAGTGTCAAAATCCATATACATTTAATTCCCTAAGAACTTTAATGTATATAAAACAATAAGAACAACAAAGCAACAATCAGGGATGAAGGCATGGAAGACAGAATGCAGACTATGACAAAGGAATTTAACCCTTTTACAAATGTTTGACTTAACTTCACCGAAGGGTGAGGGGGAACTGACCTTGGTAACCTTACACAGTGTTTTGAGTGAACACTGTAAGACTAAAGCCAAAAGACTGTACCTAAGCACTGTATGCTAGTGATGAAGCTGTTTGTCATGGAGGTATAAGTTAATAATTCTGAAACTACTTTACATGTATCAAGGGTCAAAAGAGTAAAGTAAGTGGATGGTGGATAGTGGGAGCCTCTATCAATATGGATATGTGTAAGACAGAAATTTGAATACCACTACTGACTTCTTCCTTTCTCTCAATGTTCACATTCAATAAATCATCCAGTTTCATCAATTACTCCTCCTTTGTTTAAGAATCTGATGGGGCACCTGGGTGGCTCAGTCGGTTGAGCATCCGACTTCGGCTCAGGTCATGATCTCGCGGTTTGTGCGTTTGAGCCCCGCATCGAGCTCTGTGCTGACAGCTCAGAGCCGAGAGCCTGCTTCAGATTCTGTGTCTCCCTCTCTCTGCCTCTCCCATGCTCATGCTCTGTCTCTCAATAATAAATAAACAGTAAAAAAAAAAAAAAAAATTAAAAAAAAAGAATCTGATGGCTTCCCATCACCTGTGTCACCTTCCTAGTCCAATCTAATGCCAGGGGACTAACTGCAACAGCCTCCCAACTGCGTGACCCACCTCTACCCTTATTCCTAGGAAGCCATTCTCCATATCGCAGCCAGAGAATTAATGCAAAATATAAACTATCTTATTCCTATTTTTAAAACTTAACAGCTTCTCACTGCCCTACAGTTCAAACTTCTTAACTTGACCTATGAGAGCCTACCACCTCATTCTGACCCTTTCCTAATTCTCTCCAGGCTCTGTTCAGTACCCAACGGCCAGGTCTATTTTAGTCACTGATCTATTTCCAATATCTAGTACAGGTAGTAGCAACCCTTTGATCCCTGTACAAATGCTATCTCTACAGTGATAGACTTTATTTTCTTTATCCATGAATAGAGGCTAGCCCCGTGATGGATCTGAATAACTGAATACATTGGAAGTGACGCTCTGGAACTTCTGGGCCCAGGTTTTAACAGGTCTGGCAACTTCTGCTTTCTTCCTCTTAAAAAAGCTACCATGCTGGGAAAAACCCAAACCACCGAGAGAGGCTATATGAAATAGAATCCTCAAACTCTGATCAATAATTCCATCTGAGTGTCCAGTCAACAGTATTAACTGCCAACCATGTAAGTGACCCACCCTGTAATGGCCCCCCACAGGTGAGACCCCGCCCCCCACAAATGGCCGCCATCTTAACTGACATCACATGGAGTGAAAGAGCCTTCCAGCCCAGTTCTGTCAACCCACTGAATCATGAGACATTAAAAAAAGAAGAAGAAAAATTTGTGGTTTTAAAACATCAAGCTTTAGGTAGTTTGTTTCACAGCAATATAGGCATGTTGTCAACATGCTGAAATCTCATTCCTGGTATCAATTTCAACTATTTCTACTTAACAAATTACCCCCAATAAGCTCCAAATCTTGATGCGAGGCACACCACACAAGTACAGTCATGGGAAGACTTGCTGGAGGCCACCACTGGGGAATAATTACTGAAGGACGTGATAAATACGCAATACCTCTAATAAATGTATGCGCACCTGTCCTGTATTTTAAATTTCTTCACTTTTCCGGATCTAGATTTCTAAATGAAAAAGCGAAGTTAAATCAGTCACCGGTTAAACTCTAGCAGCTGAAATCAAATTTCAGCAAATATATTTTCTCAAGGTTCTGAGAAATCTATTTCCATGGTACTTTAACTGGGACCCACCAAAACCATTAAACACAGGACAAAAGTATGTTAAAATCTCTGTCCACATAGCAGTCACTTACTTTCCTTGTGCCGTAACGTTGTTAAAATGCGAGGAGCAGGTTATGTAAAGAATATTGTTTACATTTTGACAGCCCCCCCTCACCCCCCCAATGATGATATGGCCAAGAATGCTGCAGATGAGGAGCAAAACCAGAATCTTTGCAGGGAATATGCAAATATTTGCTAAATATCTGAGTGAGAAGTAAATTACCAGAACATATATGATCAGTTAAACAAAAGCTAAAAGAGAAAAAGGCAAGAAACGGCTTCACCGTTGAGCATCTGGGATATCTCTTGGGCATGGCATGGCCATCTCTCACATGCGCGGGGTCTAATAGGTTTCTAGGCACGACAGGGACTTGGAATGTGAAACTGGCAGGCGTCCTTACAGGAACAACTACCATCCATATCCTGCTTCCCAGTTAGTATCTAAACACAGGTGCACAGCGCACTCTGGACATGATGAAATCAGAGCGAGTTGCTGCTCACAACACTCCCCATTTCAATATTATTCAGTTCCTCAGGATCCAGGTGCTCTTATAAGTTTAGCATTGAGAGAACAAAGAAAAGGCGGGTGTACGATAATTCTTTCCAATGTAAAAAAATTCCAAAACTACCAAAAAACCTCTGGAAGGCTCTATTTCAAGAGAATAGAGAACACTAACAAAAAACTGCATCTTCTACGTAACACATTACGTAACCTGTCCCACAGGGGATCTGGTCCTTTCTGCTTGGAATTAAATCCTGTACTAATTTTCTAAAACTAGAACGCATTTCTGCTTCTTAAACTCTATTATAAATGTCACTTCTTTTCCCATGAAGGACATAATGCCCATCTTCCCCTCCCCCTGCCCCCCACGCACTTGGCCTTCACTCCACACACGTTCTGGGTGCCATTCCTTATCCCAACTATAAAGTATACATTTTAAATTGTTTTTCCACTAATTCTCTTTATGACCAAAGCAAGTATTTACGGACTGGCCAGCCAAGGTAGGAGGTAAACGCTGCATACAAAGCATATAAACTGTTTCAAACTTGGAACACCCATGCAAAGAAGATATTGTCCCTATTTTACATGCAAGGAAAAGGAAGCAAAGCAGGGAACAGCAGAGCCTGCGTTTTGGCTCAGGGCTATCTGCACGACACTCATTTTGTGCAATACTAACTCTACACCAAGAGCTCTAAGGATCCAGCTCTCTCACCTGCAAAAGGTCCACATAATTATTAACAAAAACAAAATAATTGACCAATAAAATGTGAGTGCTGTGGGCTAAGCATAGTGGAGAGCATTTTATATATGTTATTTAATTCTCACGTCAACCGTAAATAAGGTTGGAGGGTGTAAGGGGTTGTGTGTGGGCACATAGTTAAATACTCATTAGATATTAGTGGCTCTTTTACAATATTATCCCCTGTTTACAAACGAAGAAACCAAAGCTTCCCTAAAGTCACAACAGTGTTAATGACTGGGAGAGCGGAGCCTGAACCCGGGTTACTAGATTCCAGAACTGGTCCTTAAAGTCCCGAGTTACCCTGCCTCGCCAACCAAAGCACCGCGCTGCCCTAAGTGGCCAAAGGAAACCCAGCACCAACCACGGCGAGGCTATGCTGAGATGTCCTTCCTCTCAATGGAGTTAAGTGATGAAGCTGCAAGAGGTGGTGGTAAAAATATTCCAAAGGCCTGGGGCGCCTGGGTGGCTTAGTCGGTTAAGCGTCCGACTTTCGCTTAAGTCATGATCTCGCGGTTCATGGGTTCGAGCCCCGCGTCGGGCTCTGTGCTGACGGCCAGCTCAGAGCCTGGAGCCTGTTTCAGACTCTGTGACTCCCTCTCTCTCTGACCCTCCCCTGCTCACACTGTCTCTCTCTCGCTCGCTGTCTCTCTCTCTCTCTCTCTCTCCTAGAAATAAATAAAACGTTAAAAAAAAAATATTACAAAGGCCTGAGTCAAAGCTCCCTGAATCAGTCCGGTGTTGGGAATCAATTCTTCAGGGGTCCCACACACCTTTGCACACCCTGCAAGCAGGGACACTAATAACTGCACTTCTGCTCCAGACTCTCTCTCCAAGGATGTCTGTGACATGAATAAAGCCTTAGAAAACTGAGAGAGCATGTCCCTCGAGAGCAGAGGGATGTGCAAGAAAGACACTTGTCTTCCTCCAGGTCCAAGAGTTGGGGATGGGTACTGGCCATTATAAAAATCTGGGCACCCTGAGCTTGAGGGTCCTCAGCTGTGACACCGACAGGCTGCAATATCAGCCTGGGCCCTTCCTTACCACAGCCGTGCGGGCTTGGGGTGGCTGTGAGCAAGGCAACCCTACGGACACATGATATTCCCCCCACGGAATGCGCAACAAGCCCTCGGTCTCACCCCGGGAGTTTCCGGTCTTCTGCTGCTTCCATGAAACTGCGGCAGGCGAACTTGTTAGCTCATGATGGGGGTGAAACCTCAGACGCGTCACACATCTTTACACCAGGCTCTTCACACCTCTTCTCGCCTTGGCTTCCCTCTGAAATACCCTTTCCCACGCGGTGAGAAACACTCACTCATCTTTAAAAATGGGCTACTAACCCCATGGCGCACCCCACTGTTTCCAGAAACGTTTCTTTCACAGCACCTTGAAAGCTTTCCTCCCCTTGCTTAGTTGTGAGCTGTGCCAGTTAATCAATTCATTGCCTTCCAGCTCAAAATTCACTTTTTAATAATACTCTGTGATAATGGATGAAACCGCTGTAAGTATTTCTCCTTACAGCGAGCATAACGTTAAACTTTCTCAGTAGAGGGTGCGGGAAGGACACTGCAAGAGGGAGTTCTCCAGGAAACATTATGCTTGATGAAAAGACTGGATGCTTCTGCCCTAAGATCAGGAACAAGATAAAGATGTTTTTGCCACTTCTATTTAACATCATACTGTAGGTTCGAGCCAGGGAAATTAGGCAAGAAAAATAAATAAAAGGCAAATAAATTGGAAAGAAATAAAACTCTATCGATCTGCAGATGACATGATCTTGTATATAGGAAATCCTAAGGAATACACTAAAAAAATTTTTAGAACTACAAATTCTGCAAGGCTGTAAGACAGAAGATCAACATATAAAAATCAAGTGTATTTAACTGCAATAAACAATTCAAAAAATAGTTAAGAAAATTACATTTACAATAGCATCAAAAAAGTGAAATGTTTTGAAATAAATTAACATAAGAAGAGTAAAACTAATACTCTGAAAACACCACTGAAAGAAATTAAAGATCTAAATAAATGTAAAAACAATTTCTACGGCCATGTATCAAAAGACTTAATCTTTTTAAGATGGTAATAACTCCTCAAATTGGTCTGCAATTCCATGCCACTCTATCTGAATACCAGCTGGCTTCTTTGTAGAAAAAAAATACCACGCTGACCCTAAAATTCATACACAGTAACAAGAGACCCCAAATATTCCAAACAATCTTTAAAAAGAAGAACAAAATTTGAGGACTATACTTTCTGATTTCAAAACTTTCTACAAAGCAACAGCTAAGACCGGGGAGGGGGGGGGGGGGCGGTACTGGCATAAAGATAAGCAAACAGAATTCCATCAATGGAACAGAACTGAGAATCCAAAAATAAACCTTTGTGTGTCTATGGTCTGCTGATGTGCAGCAAGGTACCAAGATCACTCAGCAGGGGGAAAAATGGTGCTGGGATAACTGGATAGTCACATGAAAAGAATGAAACTGGACTCTTACATCAAACTACAGATGAACTCAAAATCAATCTAACTGTAAGGGCTAAAACTATAAAACTCTTAGAAAAGAAAACAGGGAGAAATTTGCAAGGCTTTGAATTGAGAAATGGGTCCTTAGGTTTGATACCAAAAGCACAACAACAAAAGAAAAAGCAGATCACTGGACTTCATCAAAATTTAAAACTTCTATGCTTCGAAGAACACTATCACGAAAATCTAAAAACCCAAAGAATGGGGAAAAATTTGCAAATCACCTATCTGCTAATAAACTCCTATCTAGAATATATAAAGAACACTTACAATTCAAAAACATATAAACAGGAATGCCTCAATTTGAAAGTGGGCAATTTGAAAATGATCTGAATAGACAGTTCTCCAAAGAAGATACACAAGTGGCCAGTAAGTTCATGAAAAGATGCTTCACGTCATTAATCATCAGGGAAACGCAAATCAAACCCACAAGGAGATATCAACTTACACACAAATGTTCATGGCAGCATTTCTTACTAATATCCAGGTAATTGTTAATAATAGTAACCCAATGTTCATCTACTGATGAATACATAAACGTGCTATGGGAAAACGTGCTATGGCCATACAGGAGATGTTATCTGGTCATAAAAACCAAAGTTGCTGGTACATGCTGTAACAAGCATGAACCTTGAAAACACCCTGTTAAGTAACTAAAGTCATGTTATGCACATGCGATTACACTTTCATCCAGTGTTCAGAATGGGCAAACCTATGGAGGTTTGATTAGTTGATTAGTTGATTAGTTGATTAGTGGCTCCCTAGGGATGAGGAGAATGGGAAGGGATAGCAAGGCGATGGCTAAAGGAGACAGGATTTCTTTTTCGGAGGTGATGAAAATGTTCTACAATTGAGTAAATAAAGTATCTGCAAATATATCAGGCACAACTAAATTAGACATTTTAAATGCTTGTTACAGAGTATGTGAATTTTATCTCAATAAAGCCATTATTTTTAAAAAGTCATCAAACAAAAGAATAAAACAGCTAATGGAGATCAGAAGAGTGACTGACTGTGAGGGATTAAAAAGAAAACTAGGTTAGCATGAGTAAAATGCCACGAAGGTGAATTAAGGTGATGAACCTTAAGTTGCCGAAATAAATTTCATTACAGCAAAACTGTGCCCCATAAGCAGGGATTCTTTATTCATGCCACCAAACCTAACACCTACAGATACAAAGGCAATTAGGACTGGCAGAGGACACGATGACATACACAAGAATGAGTGTGTGTGCACGCGTGCGCACATTCACAGAGCAGAAGCTGTCTTGGAATCGAGTACCATCCAGTCAAACTAAACTTTGTACCTTCAGACACATCACTTAACCCCTCGGAGTTTTGTGTCCCTCATCTATCAAGTGTCTAGTTCATTTTCATGGGATTATTAAGAAAGAAAATACCTACAGCAAGACCTAGAAATTTGTTGAGGGTATCTTCCTATCTTTATATTTCTAGCATAGGGTTTGTCGCTTGGGTATTCAGTAAATAATTTGAGCTAACTTTAAAAAGCATAAATGGCTCTTGGAAAGGAGAAAAAATATAATTAAGTACATCCACTTCAATATGGACATGCACGACTCGAAAACCTTCACAAGAAAGATTTTTCACATGATATAGAAGCTTGATACAGAAGCTCTTAAAGCTCACATTATGCTTTTATGTGAAATTAGAAATTATTTTCTACCAGCAATTTAATGAATTAGACAGGGAAAAACGTTATTTGCAAGAACATTTCTGCTATCCTTTACACAATCCCTTTTGAGTTATCACTTTGTGTTTTGATTGTGTTACTATATATATATATATGGTGAAGCGTGGGTTAAATTTACACATACATATGTAACATATATCTTTACATATATATTTATTCATATATATTTTTATATATATCATATATATTTATATTTATTCATATATATATATATATACACACACACATATATACATATATAGGAACTATCACAGAAGGACTTTGATCTAGACTAGGGATCAGTAAAGTATAGCCCTTACAGATTATTTATGGCAGAACTGGGTAGCTGCAACCCAGACAGAAAGCCAAAACTTGGTTTGGAAACAGGATATCAACTGACTTTTTCAAACTCCTGTATCTAGTGATAGGAATGTAGATTTTATAAACAATTAAATGCCAAGAAGTACTCTATTGTTTTGATGGATGAATGCATGGCCAACTCAGAGGAAACTCAGCTCAGTCTAGGTGGGAGAAGAGTATCTGTAGAAAAAAGATAATACTTAAGCTTGGCCTTGAAAGATGAATAGGTGTCCTTCAAGCAGTCACCAGGGAGAGATGCAATTCTAGGGAGAGGGAGTCATGTAAACAGAGGCAAGGAGGCCTGACAGAGCTCGCGCTGGTAGAACTAAATCCAGTCTCTCTGCCAGGGTGTAAAAAGGGTGTAGCCGGTGACATCATGAACATTCTTGTACACTATGCTCTATGGTTTAAAATGGGCATAGAAATTAATAGCTACTATTTGCCGAGAGTAAATGCCAGCTGCTTTGGTCATGGCTAGAGACATGATCAAACAAGGATGATCTACAGAGACAATTCATGGTAACTGAGATTTATAAATATAGTCCTAGGGAAAACTTTTTTTTTGTAGGCTCAGCAAGGGAACCTTCTAAATCAATAATGAGATTTAGCATAGAATGGACTCTCCAAATTGCTGTAATGAGAAGCCCTCATCTTCAGGTACAATGGTGACAGAGGCCACCCAGCAAAAAGGCCATCTCTATAAGCATGGGCATAAGCAATACTTGAGTAGATAAGAGGACTTATCTCAGCTTGTCGCAGTTGAGAAGGGGAAAGTCACACAAGGACGACAGATTGAAAACACACAAAGAGTGAATAATTAAAATGTGTATTTCCAATCTGAAAATAGGTTATTGTGAAAAAGTAAGCCTTTCAGAGAATGGTACCCAGTCCTTGGTCAACCTCAAAGCTCAGTGGACTCCTGTGTTCAGGTGATTATGTTACTTACCTACCCTATAGCACTGTCGTAAAGATTAAATGAATGAATACCTATGAGGCATGTAGAGCATGGCTGGGACACAAAAAGCACTGTGTCCATGATTATTAAATTGCCCAATACACACAGTCTGAAGAGACTTGTGCCTACTCGATATAAAATCAGGCTGCTGGGTCATAACGTCAAAAGTCATGAAAGGGACAGAAAGACTCATAATCTCATTTAGAACAAATAATTTACTACTATGAAGTTCTCCTTATCTTTACACATATTTGTCTTATCTGCTAACTCAATTATTAGCTTCTTGAGGACACGGGCCAATAAATAATTGGTGACCGATCAACATAAAGTGCTAACGATTATCTAGGAAGGGCGAAAACTAAGCTCAACTCAATGTTCTGAATCAGTACTGTACAGGAAAGGGAGAAAATTACTTCGCTTCAGCACTGACCCAAAGAAAAGGAAATCTACATCTTTGTCTTCAAGTAAAAGCCACCACTGCTGCCACCACCAGTTCAGATACAGAAACTTCAGATTTTATAAGTATTCTCTCTCCTCTATCTACTGAATACTGCTTATAACTTCTCAGTGGTGTAACTTTTCCAACCAACATTTCTTTCTACTTTCTTTTTCAGCTACCTTCTTCCGTATCAGACACTACACCACCAGTGATTAAATACTAAATCAAAGGGATAAAAGATGGCTTCCATGTACTACTTTTTCAGTAAATTTAGGAAATATAATGAAATAATGAAGAAATCCTTCTTATCAACCATCACTATAGAAGAAAGGGAAGGGCAGATTCAAAGGTAAATAAGCTTCCTCTCAAAGTCCATCCAGACATAACTCAGCAAGGCCTTCAAAGAAATTCTTGCAAGGAACACTCCTCTTTTAACTCAAAAACGAACCAAAACACAGGTGTGTGTGGAGCTAGCCCCAAGTGCCCAAGTACTTCCCCAAACTAGGTTTTAACTCCCATTCTGGGAGAGAAAGCAGCTTTTGCAGCGCCCTGGAACAAGCAAATTAGCATTTCCAAGGTCAATTGCTGACAGGCCTAATAGTTTACAGCAACTAGAGTATTCCAGCTGCAGGAGTTAAGAGCCTGGACCTTTCTGGGTTGCCCAATACCATAAGAAACTAATTTACCAAACATTAGCTACAAAGCATCAAAGGACTGTAGGTGTGGAGTCAAAGCAGTATATGACATTTCCAACAGAATCAAATATTAATAAGATCCCCAGAAGTAAGTACTTTGAAGCTGGCTAAACAATTTGGGGAAAAACTTAAAATGCCAATCCCATCAGGGGTAGAGGAGTAACAAGTACACACACACACACACACACACACACACACACACACACACAGAAATCCTTAAACAGTATGGTCTCATCTTACCAACTGGTTTGATTTGAATAGTCATCAAAACTGCTAAAAGCTGCAAAACTAGTTGATGTAACTACCCTTACACATTCTTGCCGTCCTCTGGTAGTCACTGAAAAATGAAATAACTTCTGTAACTGCTGCTGCTGTCATCGTAGCCATCTGCCACGTGTGGCCATTAAGCAGCATATAAAATGTGGCTGGTCTGGATGGAGACGGATTGAAGGATTTTGAACTTGGTACCCAAAAAAATGTAAAAATAACTCAATATATATATTAATTACATGGCGAAATAACATTTTATATATATATGGAATTAAATAAAATAATGCTGAAATTAATTTCTCCTCTCTTACCCTTTAAAATGAGAATAGAAAAATTTAAGTTGCACATGTAGCTCACACTATATTTTTATTGGACAGTGCTGCGGTATACAGATAATGCTTTACACTTATGTAAAACAATAAATAAACTGTTTCAAAGCACAGAGAGGGGAAATAGGCCTGAAAGATACTAATCTTCTCTAAAATAATCAAATTGGTTTCAACTGTTAATCGCCAACCTAATAAATTTTGTCTGCTTACCACCAGACAAAATTTTATTTTCTAAAAAGGAAACTGATGTTTCAAAATCGATCCTAAAGTCAGCTCTTCTGTCTCGAGTTGTCATCTTTGCCTAACATTAAACTAGTCCTCATTCTTTCCAGTGATCAAAGATAAGATGATAAAGTGCTAGTCTAGTTCTTAAATCTGATCAAGTGATTCCAGCTCCAGTTTTTCTGTATTAGTCATTTTCATACCCTGTTAGGTCACCGAAACCTAACTCATGCTTTTGCTCCAAAGATAACTAAGTAGAATCAATGGAAAGATTATTAAGAGTCTAGAAGAGCCCAAGTGGTATTCAGATACTACGCATATTCTGTTTCGAAAACTAAAACATGACTCATTTACTAATTCAGAAAGTGACATCTCATTGTGAACAGGAGAGCTTAGCAAACAGGAGAGTGCAGAAGCAGTGATTCCCACACATTCCATCGTGCGGAGAAACCATGCAAACCTTCAGGTTGTTACAGCCAGGGGAAGAATGAAAATCTGGAGGTGTTAGGATGGTTGGAAATTTATGGGGTGAGAATACACAGCAGCAAGAAGTGACATGAGGCAAACTGCCCAAACCTTCCTCTCCCCAGCTCTTAAAAAGGAAACTACTCAACTTTCTGATGGAGGAAGCCAATTGGGAAAGGAAAGCACATTTCACACTTTTTAACCTCCCTAAAACTGTCCCAAACACGATCAGCCCTCTAGTAGAAGGACAAAATGACATATTTTTGTGAACAGAACATGTAAATCTTTCAGAGCGCTGTTTAAATGAAATCGACAACGAAAATCAAGATTGGACAATAATAAATAACAAAGAATAATAAATAACAAAGCTGCGGTGTATATTTCTATCTTGCGACAGGGTCAACATCTACCACTGGCAAAAGAAAATGAACAGCCTGCATAACTAAAAACGAAGCTAGTGGAAACATGTGGTATTCCTCATTCCCGGAAGAGTTCATCTTAAAACCCTAACAGCCGTATAGTTTCTCTGGTCGGAAACAGTCAACATATGCTTGTTTTCTTATATGGAATAACTCAGGCTCTAAGCTACAAAATTCCAACAATTCAGTGATTGTACCTTTTGCACAATCCTGAACTCTGCAATCAACAAACCTGGCGCCAAGGCCAAAGGCTACTTCATAAAAAGTATTCTGGTGCCACCTAGTGGTGGATGTTTCCTGCCAACTAGGAAATGACAATTAGACCCCGGGTTCTCAAAGAAAAGACCCTGGACCAGCAGCGCCAGCATCAGGATGGCCTGGTAACTTGTTACAAATGCAGACCAACCTTCGGAAACTGATGGCGGAAACTGATGGCGGCACCCAGCAAGCTGTGTTTTAACAAAAAGCCCTCAGAGTGGTTCTGATGCACCCTTGAGTTTGAGAACCACTACATAAATTAGCTCTTACACAATGATTAAATGCAAAGCCTTAACAAATTAGGTTTACAAATTAAAACGCACAAATTCTAATTTTTGAAAACAACTTAATTTTCTACATGGTGGATTCAATTATCTGTATTTGGAGAACAGTCTTCAAAGACACTTACTAAGTAACTCACACACCTTCCACACCTGATAAACATCACATTAAGTCCCAACCTCTGAAAATGTCCTATGAGCACCCTGAGGTCTCTGCCCCGAGGAGACCAGGTTAAAAGGGAAGATGAGACACATTAACAAAGCAAAATATGATATAAATACAAAAACAAACAAACCATGAAACACAGAAAAACCCATTAATTGGTTTCAGGACATCAGGACATGGTTAGTTACCTCATCTTAAGTGGGGGTGGGGCTCACCTGGGAACACAAGAAAAGCCAAGCAGGTAGAATATTGCTGATTTTTAAATTAACAGTCAGCTACCCTAATGATAATAAATGCCACAGAAAAGTCCACTGTACACTTAATCTGCTTTGCACATACACATAAATCTGCATATGTACATAAATCCGCTTTGCACAATTATGTTATAAAGGAATCAGGAGCAAAGCAGATCTGATGAAGCCTTCCTAGATTGTTTATTTTCTATTTAGATCTTAGAGGAGAACTTGTTTATCTAATTTCTAATATAGCAACTTAAAACACCTAGGATTCGGTAAGAGCAGTCCAAAAACTTATTTACAAGTCTGCATTTCTTTAAATTCAGCTTTATGTTATGCTCTTCTTTGAAAAAAAAAACCCTAAATTTTAATATCTATTTAACTCAAGATTAAAGAATTCTGTTTTTGATGTAAAAAAAAAAAAAACTGGATCAAGAGCTCAGTATGACTACTGGTCCACACAGTCACAATTAAGTGCCATCCATTATTCTGTGGGTAACTGCAAACCTGCCACTTAGGGGTAATAAAAAAAAAAAAAAAAAAAATCAAGTGTTGAAAATCAAGTCTTGCAAACCCAAACCTCTAATATGACAAGTAACACCACAGACATTAATACAGGTGGCAGATGTACACAAAGGAACTGCAAAGACTTGCTCTACTGATTAGTTTTGATTCTGCACTTTTAAAATATTAATTTAGATATACACAGAGGCCAACTTTTAATTCTCACATTTTAAGAGCAACTGCCTGTAATAGGAGTAGTTTCTGACAAAACTCTTCTTTCCTTCCTTTCAAATGCTTCTTTTCCTGGCAGAGAGGAAGAGAGAGAGGACACAACCTGAGGTACATTAATGTTTTAGAACAGGGCTGTTCCCAGGGGCACCTGAGCGGCTCAGTTGGTTGAGTGTCTGACTCTTGATATCAGCTCAGGTCATGATCTCATGGTTCCTGGGATCAAACCCCGTACCTGGCTCTGCTGGGACAGTGCGGAGCCTGCCTCGGAGTCTGTCTTCTCTCCCTGCCCCTCCTAGTCGTGTGCAAGCACGTGCACGCACTCACTCTCTCTCTCTCAAAATAAATAAACTTAAAAAAAAAAAAGGAATTGGACTATTCCTCAATTTTATTTAACTAAAGGGCTTATGAAAATTTAACTGCTCAAAGATGATATTAACAACACTTTTGATAAATTCAGTCAGTACTTCTGCCTAAGAAAGCAGAAGAGTACATAATAAATTTAAAAATCCAAAAAATAAGCCCCAGTTACCTGAAAAATCTCCTAATGTAAGAAATTTCATTTCCCAACTAAGTAAGTAAGAAAGCACCTGGGTGGTTCAGTCAGTTAAACATCGACTCTTGGTTTCAGCTCAGGTCATGGTCTCACGGTTTCGTGCATTTGAGCCCCACGTCGGGCTCTGCATGGACAGTGAAGTCTGCTTGGAATTCTCTCTCGCCTTCTCTCTCTGTGCCTCCCCAACTTGCACTGTTTCTGTCTCTCTCAAAATAAATAAGCTTTAAATAAATTTTAATTAAAAAAAAAAAGGAAACCATCCCCATAATAACCAACACATTTAGAGAAAAAAATAGTAGACGTGGTGACAGTAAAAGTCAAATTGCGTACATACCACATACTATAACATAACACAGGGAAAGGTGACCATTTCAAATGAGCTAGAAGTTGAACCTGTTATAGGAAAATGCAACCAACAGGAAACAATACACATCAGCCCCCTCCAAGTTCTTGGGAACAAGAATTCCCTTCACCAACAATTTAATAATATAGCAGCAACAAGAGAATTACAATACGAAGTGAGAAAATGGTACCTAAGTGATCACTAACATCTCTTTTAACAAAGTTTATTCTAATTTGTGATGAAGTTGGGCAACCCAGAAGGGAAACAGAAAGGGTGCTAATCTCAGAGGCGAAGAAAGGGAGTATTTCTGTTACAAAGATGATGGACTTTCCCACGTGCTCTTCTGCACTTTAATTTGTTCCCATCCAGTGGCTGCTGTCCAACAACATAGTCAACTGGTTTACACTCCACCTTTTCTCTCTTTGCTGAAGATTTTATTATGACTTTTATCCAAGTTATCTACCAAAGCCAAATGTCCAAAAATAGACCTCAAATCAGGCTGGGAAGGGTTAAGAACTTTAGAGGCTACCCACTACAAATTATGGGTCATTTCTGCTGCTGGCCATGAATGAACTGGAATGGAACTGGCCCCCTGCAGTGAACGACTAGAGAGCTGACGAAACATAAACAACAGCTGCTTTCAGACAGTGGGGGCAATAGGCAGAGAACTGTGGGTCCTGCAGAGAGGGAAAAACAAGTTAGGTAAGTCACGCAGTCCCTGCACAAGGGAGGAGGAATCCAAGCAGAGAAGGCAAATCTTGAAGGACGAAGGAGACAGACTGGCGTTCAGGGAGGCTAAGACAGCAGCACTGTGGGGAGCTATGCAGAGAAAGGGCTCAAGGAATCTGCAGAGATCCCCTGCCCCCCATCCTAGACTACTGAGAGAAAAGGGCTGGGAGCTGTCAGTGGACAATACCCAGAATTCACATTGGACTGGAAGAGCTTCAAATCGCATCAGGCAGAGTGGTGCTACCTCACTGAACCCTCTGAGCATCAACAGAGACTCAGGAAGGCCTAGCTTCGTAACACAGCTAAACTGGCCCTAAGATAAATCTACACCAACTTGACCTGCACTGACAAAGTTTAACTAACCTGGAAAGGACTGGCCTAATCCACAAATTACTTTGATGCCTGCCAAAACAAATGCCATAATTCTTTACTGGAAGACAAAAAAATCCAAACACTCAGCAACATAATGCACACAATTTCCGTGTGAAACAGCAGCAACAGACATAGATGACAGAATTAGCAAACAAGGATATTAAATCAGCTATTATAAAAATGTTCAGTATGCTCAAGAATATAGAGTAAAACATAATGAAGAGAAATAGAAGACAGAACTAAGATTTCCATTTAATTCTTTTTTATGTCCAGAGCTGAAAACTCCGGTATCTGAAATTTAAAATTCATTGCACAGATTAACAACAGCGTAGATGCCACAGAAGACAAGACCGATGAACTTGAAGACACTGCAACAGACATTTCAGGCTGAAACCAGACAGAACAAACAAACCTGAAAAAAATCAACTAGCCTCAGTGACTTACGGACATTACCAAGCTGTCCAATATACATTAAGAGTTCCAGAAGAAGGGAGGGGAGGGACACAAAAACTATTTGAAGAGATAGTAGCAATTTTTTTTTAAATTTGATCAATGCCATAAGCCCACGAACCCATAAAGCTTAAAGACCACTGGACAGAATAAACAAAGAAAATCATGCAATGGCACATCACAATCAAATCACTGAAAACCAGCGATATTAAAAACAAACAAAAATACTGTTGCTCCCCTGCTCTGTATTTAAAATAAAAACAACCCTAATCCAAAGAAAGCAACTAACATCTTTTGAAATCTTATGATTGAAAAATGCTGATAAAGTTCATCAAAGCTGAACTTTCCTATCTTGGTAGAGGCCTTCCTTTGCTGGTACCCCTAGCATAAGCTTAATCGATCAAGCATAAAGACTTAAACTACCGCAAAATAACTTTACTATAACGCATTTGCCTACCTTACAGTTCACAAATACCACATACTTTAGACTGTCTGCTCCTTGAGGTCAGGAACCTTCCTGTTTTCACCTATAAATTTCTAGGGCAGTTTCTACTGGCACAGAACTATTCGAAGACACATGAATAAGTCAATCTCATTTCATCCTCAGTACTTCGTTACGGGGTACACAGAATACGGGGTACACAGAACACAGTGAGAAAACGGATGCCCAGAGGGATTAAATGATTGTCCCAAGAACACTCAAAAGGTGAGCCTTCTCTCATATCCCCAGAGTAACGCCTCCATAGACGGTTAGCTCAAAGTAAACACAAAAGAAGTTTTAATTGTTACTTACTTTGAGTTTCTACAAGATCCAAGGCAACACTAGAAGCTGTGTCCATTCCAGAGCTGATACAGGATTGGAAGTTTTTCAAAGAGGAGAGAGCAGATTCTATGCCACTGAAGGATATAAAACCAGTTGAACTGGAACTGGAACTGGAACTGGAACGTCCGGGCATCTTGAAATTATTACCTACGTTTTCAAACACAATAAAATAAGATTTAGGTGTCAGAATAATAACCGCATAGGAAAATAAAAGTGCTTTAAACATCCATATGAATGCATCTAATATCCCACAAGTGCCACACTGTTATGTCCATTCTCCTGGCCTGGAGGGGACACCAAAGCATTGTGATGGTACCTGGACAACCAAACACAGATGCACTCAACACATGGGAAAGGTGTCATTTTTCAAAGGAGGGAGAATAACCTCTTTCAAAAACATTCCTTGGTTCTCCGAAGAATTCAACAGCATAGCTCTTAGAAACCTAAAACATAAAGGGGCTAGAAAAAGTAGACTACTCTTCTGACACACTTTTCTAAAAACTGATAATAGTAGTAATAAATCAGTTTAATAAGGAGAACTTCAAAATCTATAGTTAACATATCTGACATGCATACATATTGAATTCTGAAAACTGTAAATATATATTTTTTAAATTTTTTTTTTAACATTTATTTATTTTTGAGAGAGAGAGAGAGACAGAGCACGAGCAGGGAAGGGGCAGAGAGAGGAAGATGCAGAAACTGAAGCAGGCTCCATGCTCTGAGCTGTCAGCACAGAGCCAGATGTGGGGCTCAAACCCACAAACTGTGAGATCATGACCTGAGCCGAAGTTTGACGCTTAACCGACTGAGCCACCCAGGCGCCCTGTAAATATATTAAATATAAATTTTAAAAATAGATGTATATATAGTTATTGTATAAATTCCTGACAGTCCTCTGGTTCTAACAGATTTACAGACTTGGTAAGCTCCCAGTAAAAGCAGAATTTCTTTACATAATAGAGCAAACTATGGAGGCCATACAGAGTAGAGGTCAAGCATGAAGCTTCTAGAAAGAGACTACCTGAGTACTAAGCCAGATTCTGCTATTTAAGTTGACTGAATGTCTTCAGGCTAATTATTTAACCTCTCAGTGTTTCATTTTCCCCCTTCTAAAATAGGAAATCACCCAAACCCACCTCAAGGATTGCTGTGAGAACAGACTGAGTCAAGGTATATAATAAAACACTGAAAATAATGTCCAGCATATAAATCTTTAAAAATGGAAGCAAATATTACTCATCAACTTGATCATTATAACACTACAAGCAACACTATAGAGTAGTGCTTACAAGAATGGACAATGGACAGAGATGCCTGAAAATTCTGTCCCATCCAATGCCACTTAAAACTTCACAGTCCTCGTTAAATTGCTTACCTTCTCTATCATCAGTGTGAAGGAAATTATCTATCTCAGGGCATTACAGAAGAGAAATCAAATTTTGTAGTTTTCTAAAACTTGTCTGATCTTAAGAACCAGTTGACATGCTTCTTAAAAATATAGATTTGGGGCATCTGTATGGTTCAGTCGGTTGAACATCCAACTTCAGCTCAGGTCATGGTCTTGCAGTTCGGAAGTTCAAGCCCCGTGTCAGGCTCTGTGCTGACAGCTCAGATCCTGGAGCCTGCTTCAGATTCTGTGTCTCCCTCTCTCTCTGCTCCTCCCCCACTCACACTCTGTCTTTCTTTCTCTCTCAAAAATAAACACAAAAAATTAAAAAGAAATATAGATTTATATACAGGTACTATCTCAGACCTACTGAATCAGAGTCCCTAGTAGACACTCTAGGAAACCAGTACTTTTATGAATAACTCCAGATGATTCTTAGACTCAAACAAGTACGGAGAACACTGAGATAACTGCATCTCCCTCCCCTGACCCTCCACAAAATTTGCAGGTTGAGAGCCTAGCCCCCATGGTGATGGTATTTGGAGATGAGGCCTTTGGAAGATAAGCAGGTTGAGACATTCTGAAGGTACAGCCCTCAGGAAGGGATCAGGGTCCTTATTAGAAGGGGAGACACCAGAGTTCTCTCTCTCTCTCTCTCTCTCTCTCTCTCTCCACTGTAAGGACATAACGGGGACTGACTGCGAGCTAGAAAGAGGGTCCTTACCAGTAGCCAACCACGCCAGCACCCCCATCTCTGGCTTCTAGTCTCCAAAACCGTGAGAAATGAATTTCTATTGTTTGTTTAAGCCACCAGTCTACGCTATCTTCTAATAGCAGCGGGAGCTGACAAAACACACAATGTATGTAGGAAATAATAAACAAGGAATTCTCTGAGATTTTCCCAAGCATGTTATTTTGCCTCCCCTAAAAGACCTTGTCTTAGGCCATTCGGGCTGCTGTAATGAAAAGACGAGACTGGGTGGCTTCTAAACAACAGAAATGTATCTCTCAAGTCTGGAGTCTGGGAAGTCCAAGATCAAGGTGCCAGCTGGGCTGCACTCTGGTTCCTAGCCCCCAGACCTTCACAGTCTTCCTCTTCACGGGGTACCAGGTGCAAGGGAGCTCTCTGGATACCTCTTTCACCAAAGGCACTAATCCCATTCCTGAGGGCTCCACTCTCATGACCTAAGCACCTCTAGAGACCCCACTTCCTAATACCACCACACTGGCATTAGGATTTCAACATAAGAATGGGGAAAGGCAAAGACAAAAATATTCAGAGGTCTAAGATCCGCTTCAGGCAGGACCAGTTATTAGCTAACTTAAAAAAACTGTCTCAGGGGGCACCTGGGTGGCTCAGTCGGTAAAGCGTCGGATTCTGGCTCATGTTAGGATCTCCCGGTTGGGGAGTTCAAGCTCCACACCCCGCTCGGTGCTGTCAGTGCAGGGCCTACTTCGGATCCTCTGTCCTCCTCTCTCCGCCCCTCCCACACTTGTGCTCTCCCAAAATAAATATCTGTTAAAATATATTGTTTCCCCGAGGGCCCCTGGGTGGCTCAGTTGATTTAGTGTGGGACTTCAACTCAAGTCATGATCTCTCAGCATCAGCCTCTGTGCTGACAGCTTGGAGCCTAGAGCCTGCCTCGGATTCTATGCCTTCCTCTTTCTGCCCCTCTTACCACTCGCTCTCTCTGTGTGTGTCTCTCTTTTTTAATGTTTTATTTATTTCTGAGAGAGAGAGAGAGGCAGTGTAAGCAGGTGAGGGTCAGATAGGGAGGGAGATACAGAATCCGAAGCAGTCTCCAGGCTCTGAGCTAGCTTTCAGCACAGAGCCCGATGGGGGGGGGGGGGGGGGGGGGGGGGGGCTCGAACCCACCAACTGTGAGATCATGACCTGAGCCGAAGTCGGACGCTTAACTGAACCACCCAGGCGCCCCTCTGTGTCTTTCAAAAAAACAACACAAAACAAAAAAAAAATTTTTAATTAAAAAAAGGTTTCCCTCTCTCATCTTTCTGTACAGCACAAAGCAAACAGTTTACAGAAACTATGTCGACCTTTAAATCCATGGCGGCTTGTAGGAATCCAGCTGGAGCTGTGTCTCCTTTTACGAGATGCAAGGATACATCTTCTATCCACACAAGCAATTGCTTGCCCCTCCCCCATGCTACCACTATCTCTTTCTTCCCCCCACACACACTTCTATTATAAAACTCATCACAACTGTTTGTTCACATGGCCACTCCCTCACCCAGGCAGCAGCTTAAACTAGACCTCTGACACGCTCTACACGTAAAACAGCTCCTCACACAACACAGGCGATCCATCAAGAACTGAGATCGACAACAATAGCAGCAACCACCGTTTCGCCATAAACGGGTGCTCCATACACTGGCGCTCCGGCGCTTCACTCGTTATCCGAGTACCTGCTTTTAAAGATAGCTCCTTGGGGCGCCTGGGTGGCTTAGTCGGTTGAGCGTCCGACTTTCGCTTAGGTCATGATCTCGCGGTTCGTGGGTTCGAGCCCCGCGTCGGGCTCTGTGCTGACTGCCGGCTCTGAGCCTGGAGCCTATTTCAGTCTGTGACTCCCTCTCTCTCTGACCCTCCCCTGCTCACGCTGTCTCTCTCTCTCTCTCTCCCTCCTAGAAATAAAAATAAAACATTAAAAAAAAAAAATTTAAAGACCGCTCCAACCGGATTAATCTGCATGAAGAATTCGAGATCCGTTCCCTATCAGGGCGGAAGGACGGAGAGATGGCGTCTCGGGCAGCGGGGGCAGCCTGCCCAAGCCTCACTGCTCGACGTGCAAAAAGCCAGGACCGTGAGCCAGGCGGACGGACCCCAGCTCAGGGCACCCGCGGAGGGCCCGAGAGGGAGGCGACACCTCCCGCCACCCTCGCCATCGCCAGCCCTCGCTTCTGCTTTACCTGGATGTCCGACCCAGCTCTCTCCGGCTGCACCCGGACTGCCCACACCAGGACCCCAACTCCTTCCTCAACTCCCTTCTCTAGACGGTGAAACTGCGAGCGCGGGCTTTTGCGTCATCAGCACGCGCCGGCGAGCGGTCACATGACGCCCCGCCCTGCTCTCCGCCCCTCTGGTCATGTGACCACGAAGGGAGCCAGAGGCGGAAGCGGGGGTCTCGCGGGCTGGTAGTCGGCGGCTGCGCCTAGAAGGGGACGCATGCGGAGACGCAGCGTGGGGACTCAGGTACCGACCCAGTCCGTGACCGCACGCCCTGCACGTGCGGCCTGAAGCGGCCCGGGTGACAGGTGAGTCGGGGCTGGATGCGCTCTCGGTTCAGTCCCCCGGCCCCTCCCCAGCCCCTGGCCGGGCCGCGCTGGCAGAAGGGGCTTCTGCGGCGTGCGGTGCGGTCTCTATGCGGAGCCCGGCTTGGAGGACTGAGGGGCCTCCTGGGGCGGGGCTGCAGTCCAGGCTCTCCATCTCCACTTAGGTGGACAGAATTTTCCACGCCGCCTGGGCGCTTTGGAAGTGATGTTCAGCTGCTCGGCCCGCATCTGCACCTTCCAAGTTTCCAGGAGCCGTGCTGGGTAGACAGTGTTATTCCTCCATTTACTCTCGAGAAAACTGAGTTGTTCGCGAAGTCTCGTAAAGTCTGATGGATCCGGGTTTGAATTCTGGTTCTGCCGTGGGCTGCGAGTTGGAGCAAGTCATTGTTCCTTTCTGCACCTTAATTCCCTCGCCTGTGTCATGCTGATGCCAGAGTTCTTTGCATTTCGAAAAAACAGTTCCGAGGCTCCTGACTGGTTTATGTTCGCATGGTCGAAAACATAAATCAAGTCACAGAGCCGGTAATGGAACCGGGTGTCTTGACTCCAGTGCACGGAGCTTCCTCCAACATAGGTGATAGAGTCGGGGGAAAGGAACGGGAGGGTCTTACTGGCTCTGCCCACGACCAGAAACACTTGCCGTTTCTCCTCCTGTCCTTTCCAGCATCTATGAACGGGACTAGAGCGATCAAGCTCATTTTAGAACTTTTCTGGAAGAGATTTGTCGGTCACTTTTATCTTGATCAACAACCATTATATTTTGTTCCTGATAATGGATAGGTGGAGACCAATGCTTCCTTTTTATGGAACTGAGATCTTATGAAAGGATAAAAATAGACCTGTCTTCTTTTGTCCTCTGAGTAGGGCAAACAGCGGTTTGTCCCAGGACAATTTTAATTTCCTTCAGAATTCAGTTCTGTGCTTATTGGGTAATTGGTATAATGATGCCATTCTGCATTTTTGAATCATGTTGTCCTTTGTCTAGGATTGCTTTCCAAACTGAAAGCCACAGTTCCATACTAAATTCTTAAAAACAAAGTTACAGCTACTTTTTTTGGGTGCCTTGTAAAGGAAAATTAGGAAATTGAGTGGGATCTCTTGGTTTCATTTCATGCCAAATAGTAATGCAGCTTATATTGACAAAAACCGGTCTTTATGAATTCTCTTCCTCTCTAGCACCAAAAGAACCACTGAAAAGAAGATTTAATATTGGTTCTTCTGCAGTGTTTATTTGCACCTCATTCTAGAGTGATTTTTTTTAAAAAGTCTCAACTAAGTCTTAACACCTTCTAAAAAGCCACCTATTTCTGAGATCACTGCAACATGATTAGGCATCTTTAATGTTGGTTCTTAGATTCTGTTCTTTAGGGCAAGTTTTTACAGGGTATTTACCAAATACTGTAACCAAATAAGATCCTGAATGTTGCCAGCAGTGTAAGGATTTAAGGATTACAATAAGAAGTAAATACACAAAAGTCTTGATTTATGTCATTATCCCAAGCCTAAGCTAACCTGACCGTGTGCATGCAGGTGCTGAGTATATCTGTTCATCGTTGGGGTTTGTTTGTTTTTCAGTGAGGGAGGGAAGGTAAGAAGGCAGGTAATGGTGTTTTGCTTCAAAGATGTTTTCTCCCCAGCCCCATTGTCTGGCTTATGCAAAATCTGGTCGCAGCTACAGCAGTTAAACATAGCTTGCCCACCTTGGAGTTGTGTCTGGAGTTTCCTCCTGCTTAGACCTGGTATCCTTAGACCTCAGATCCTTCTGGGTTAGTTTGGTAGTGTTCAGAGGACATCAGTGACTTTTTCTTTTCTTTTCTTTTCTTTTCTTTTCTTTTCTTTTCTTTTCTTTTCTTCCCCCATTATTTCCCCCTTCTCCTTGTCTCACTTTTTCAGCCACACCCATTCAGTGCAAAAAAAATGGAGTGAAATTGGGCCACCTGGCTGGCTCAGTCAGTAGAGCACGTGACTGTTGATCTTGGGGTGAGTTGGAGCCCCATGCTGGGGGTAGAGTTTACTTTAAAGACAATGGAATGAAGGTATCTGAAATTCAGTGTATTAGAGATCATCATGGCTTACCTAGCAAACATCATGAGAAAACAAAAGGGCTTGTTAATAATTTATGCCTTAATGTACATTAAAGGATACCCTCATTGGAGAGAGTTCTAGACAACTGTAGTGGCTTCTCAGCAATCCCTGCTCTTGGACCAACCCCATCCACTTCTTCTGCTCTGTGCATCTGTCATTTGCTCACTCTGCAGCAGCCACATCAGCCGCTTTGCTGTTCCTTGGGCATATCTAGCACATTGCTGACCTGGGGCCTCTGCATTTAAGTGTAAACCCTGCTTGGAATGCCCTTCTCCCAGATCATCACTGTAAAATAACAAACTACCCCAACACCTCGTGGCTACGACAAAAAACACTTATCGTCTTATAGTCTCTGTGGTCGGGAATCAGTGGTGTGGCTTAGCTGGGTGCCTTCAGCTGAGGCGGCAGTCTAGCTGTGAATAGAAGCTGTCATCTTATCTGAAGGCTCAACCAGGGTTGTGGGGGGGAATCCCTTTTCAAACTCATTCAAGTGGTTGTTGGGAGGCCTCTCACGCCCTCATCACTGGGCTCTCTCACAACATGACAGTTTGCTTTCCCACAGAGTAAACACGCTAGGGAGGGTGCCCCATCCGGAGGTCACAGGGTTTTTTTGCAAGCTAATCTCAGAAGTGGTATCTTTTACATCTACCATATTCTGTTCTTGAGGAGTCAGGAAGCCACACTCAAGGAGAGAGGCCTCCACAGGCATGAATAAGGGTGTGGCGGTCATCAGGGACTGTCTTAGGTGCTTCTGACCACACTCAGATACCCTCACTGCTTGCTGCCTCACTTCCTTCTGGTCCCTGCTCAAATATCTTATCAGAGACACCTTCACAGACTGTGTAGAATGGCACACACGCCACCTCTCTGTCATGCTTTTTCTTCCCAGCCATGATCACAGCCTGATACATAACGTATTTATTTGTTTATTGTCTCTTCCCCACTCCCAATAGTATGCAGGCTTTAGGACAGAGAGCAGGAACTTAGTTTTATTCACTGCAACAGCCTCAGGTCCTAAAACAGTGCTTGGCATGCACTAGCACCGGATGCACATTTGTTGAATGAATGAATCTGTATAATTAGGAATGCTTCTACCTACAAATAATCCAAAAGCCAACTAGCAGTAGATAAAGCACGAAAACAGGTCATTTTACAAGGATTACAGAGACAGGTAGTGCCACAGTTGAGTAGATGAGTCAGTAACATTGACAAGAATTTAGTCTTAAACACAATCTGCAGGTTTGGGGACTTTTTTCTCTTAGGCTCATCACCTCATGGTCTCAAGGTGGCTATTGCAACTTCAGGCAAGACATTTTCAGTGGACCACATTCAAAGGCAAGAAGAAGATGGGGTGCCTGGGTGGCTCAGTCAGTTGAGTGTCCAACTTCGGCTCAGGTCATGATCTCGCGGTTCGTGGGTTCAAGCCCCACATCAGGTTCTGTGCTGAAAGCTAGCTCAGAGCCTGGAGCCTGCTTTGGATTCTGTGTCTCCCTCTCTCTCCGACTCTCCCCTCCTCATGCTGCCCCTGTCTTTCTCAGAAATAAATAAAACATTAAAAAAATTTTGAAAACAAAGGCAAGAAGAAGAGGTATAGACAGGAAGGAGAGAAATTTCTCTTCGTGTGCTTCTCTCCTTGTAACAGGAGGGGGAAAAATGTCCTGTCGGGTCTACCGTAGATTGCCTCAGATATCTAGTCGAAATTGAGTCACACGTGTAGCCTAGCTTTGGGGGCAGTGAGAAAATAAAGATCCGTCTGTTCTGTCCTCTACAGGAAGAAAGGGAAAAAAGGGAGGGAATTAATGTGGGAGAGTCAACAGCATTCTGGGAATTTAAGATGTTTATAAGTATCAAGTCAATAATAAGAGACTTACAAAAGGAAAAAAGAAAAGCTTTAAGGGTTACACAAAAGATGACTGCGCTAGGTAGCTCAACACGAGTGAACTTTGAAAACATGTGACAAGGGTTGGGGAATGTTTGGCTGTGGCTGCAAAGGAAGCCCTCTCCTGTCCAAAGTCTTCCCACATTCTGCTTCTGTGTTCAGTGAGGTCCTCACCCTTTCACTGTTCGCTCTTTGAGTCCCTGCAGCTAGATGATGACATGTGAACGTAAAAATTGGCGAGGACATAAAAATTGTAATGACCACTTGTAAGATGAGTTCCCTTTCAGAGATATTCATGTACTAAAGGATCTATTGGGCTGAATTCTTATTTTTGGTGATCAGTCTTCTTAACGCTAATGTGTCGATAGGACACAGTGCCTGTGCAAATGTTAGGAAGAACACAGGCCTTCACGAAATTGAAAAATAAGTCGGGCTTCCATGAAGCGGACCAACGATGACCTAGCCAAATTAACAATTAGAGGAGAGAAGTACATCAAAAATGATGACAAAATTAATACTTCCAAAGGTAATGATTTGAAAAAGAGTTGGAAGAGGCCTTTGGAAAAATGAATGCTGGCTTGAAACTTTTTTTTTCTTTGTAAACATTACCTTTTTCTAAGCTCATGCTATGAAAATCAGCTATGAAGTACAAGATATGTATTATCAAAATCACAATTTGGCAAAATCAACTTTTAACTCATTCTTGGTGTGTTCCTTGAATTAGTATATAGTTGTTGCAATTTTACTCTCCATCGTGGGTGAGTATGAAACTTACTTTCATATGTTTCAATGACATCATTTCAAGACACCTTTCTAGTCAAAATTTTTCCGCCACTCAGTATGAAATATTTGTCCCAACTTTTGAGTCACTCAGGAGTATTTCTCAGGCACGTCTTACCCTTGATAACAAGGGTCTCCTATGTTTGCCGAATGAGAAACACGTTTTTCAAGGTGGTTCCCTCCCCTAATTCAAGTAGACTTGAGGCACAGTCCTCTTTTCCCAAAGGTAAAACAAGTGTTAGCAAAAGTAAAACAACTCCTGTGAGGAAAATTTAATAATCGGTGCCCAATGGAGGGCACATTGGAACTGCACATGCTCCCTGCGTCCTCGCAGCTACATCAGATCTCTTCTCATGGGGGGAAGTGAATAGAGGATTGAAAACAAGGCCATTTAGTTTCATATTCATTTAGCAAAGTCCTTCCACATGGGAAACTGAGAGACGTGGACAATAAATGCCCTTCCCTCATGTTGGAACTCATCATTTGTTTCAACTTTTTTTTAAAGTGAGTTTGAGAGAAAAATAAATATTATGCATGTGTTACATATGCTCCCTTTAAAAATGGAGATTTCTTTTATACTTTTCTTTTGGGATACAGGTTCTTTAATGGAGCAGCCAATCTGTCAGCAGATCCGGTTTCATCTAATGATTGACAGACCCCAGCTCTGAAGCCAGTGGAACGTTCCTCCTGGCCAGGCACTCCGCACGATGTTGGACTTCCTGGCCGAGAACAACCTCTGTGGCCAGGCAATCCTAAGGATTGTTTCCTGCGGCAATGCCATCATCGCCGAACTTCTGAGGCTCTCAGAGTTTATTCCTGCTGTGTTCAGATTTAAAGACCGAGCCGATCTACAGAAATATGGAGATATCATATTTGATTTCAGCTATTTTAAGGTAACCCTTCTCCGTAGCATTTTTAGCACTGTCTTTCCTACAAAAGCTTGCTTTCTCTGGGAAGCGTGGGACCCTGAGAGGCTGAGTAATTACAGAGAAAGAATTAAAGAGGAAAGCTTTTATGCCAAATTTAGCATTAGCTAACATGAAAATAATATAAAGGTTTGGTGTGGAAGCCCTGACATAATATAATCAAACTTTCAAAAAGATAACTGTGGTGTAACGTATTTCACAGTGAAGGACCCCACACTTAAAAGCTTGCCAATCCCGGTCACAATCCAGCTTTGTTCCTTTCAAGGGAACTCTGTACCTAGGCTTCCGTTATCTCCGTTACTTTCTGTTGCTACTGCTTTCAATCTCTGATACCCCTTTTTCAGGCATAGGAACCCTGTTTAGAAATTGCTACCAATCAGGATGCTTTTATTGACGTTTCACATGAATGTGTTTTTCTTCGTAGGGTCCAGAGTTATGCGAGAGCAAGCTGGAGGCTAAGCCGGAGCTGCAGGATTTAGACGAAGAGTTTCGTGAGAACAACATAGAAATCGTGACCAGATTTTACCTAGCCTTTCAAAGTGTGCACAAATATATTGTAGACTTAAACAGGTATTGACTAATTCAGTAATAGCTTATTCCGATGGTAAATAGTGGAAAAGGAATGCGCTAGAGCGTGTGCACCTGCCTGAGTTCCTCTTCTGTGCGTAATTGCCTTTTCCTTCAGGTGGCACTCGTCATCATTAGTATTTTAGAGTGTTATTATGCTTTTCTGCTCTGGTGAAACAGTGTGGCAACCTTGGTTTGTACTGCGTCATAGGGTTTTCTTTCTTTTTTTTTCATTGACATATAGTTGACGCCTAATGTTACATTAACTTCAGGTGTGCAGCATAGTGACACCACAGATGCTACCATCTGTGTCCCTGCAGTGCTTTTACACTACCACTGCTGTACTCCTGTGCTGCGCCCTTCGCCTCTGTGACTCGCTCTCTCCATAACTGGAAGCCTGTACCTCTCGCTCCCCTTCACCCATTTTGCCCAGCCCCCACTGGCAGCCATCAGGTGGTTCTCTGTATTAAGCCACATGGCCTTCAGTCCTGTAGTTTATGATCATATTTTAGTATCTTCTATAGGAGAAGTGGAGAAAAAGGAGCTTATTTTTATAGCATTAGTAACCATAGCCTTCTCTCTCATCCCTAACTACACAGTATTTTCTTCCTTTCAGCCCTTAAGAATTCATTACTCAGCAGCTTTTAAACTATTTCATGTTTTTATAACATTATTTCTAAAGGATTTATGATTCATAAATCAGGACTAGGGACTATTCTTTCTGCTTGGAATAGCCAGCATTAGCAACCTGTGGCCCTCGTCACTGTGAGTTCCATCTCACAAGTCCATTCTTAAAGATCACGAAGGGCCACAGGCTGTTTGAAGGCCAGAATGTCTGGTATCTTGCCTTAGCTTTTAAAAATCATTATATTCCTTCTTCAAGTTCAAGTCTTCGAGTGTTCAAGTTTTCATTAGAACGAATAACTTACTCTGGGGTTTGATTTCATTTCTAGGTATCTAGATGATCTCAATGAAGGAGTGTATATTCAGCAAACCTTAGAAACTGTGCTCCTCAATGAGGATGGAAAACAACTTCTAGTAAGTAACAGTAGCCATTTATAATAGAGTCAAGAATGTCAACTTTTTTTCCTATAAATCCCAAAGACATACAAAGCACCCTTCTTTAAAGGGAAGTAAATAAACTGACAGTTCTCTTCTAACCAACAGTATCTGAAATTAGAACATAGTAGACTCTGAACAGAATTACAAGTGAGTAGAAATCATGTAGAGATTGTGAACTTCCCCAGTGTAGCTCTGCATCTTCTTTACCTTCTGCATCCCAGACCTCTAGCCTTGGAAACTAAAACACAATAATCACCTAGGAAAACTTTGTTAAATAAGCAAAAGATTTAGACGTATTCGTAATATTGGGACTCCATTTGGGGTCCCAAGCAAAATCACCAAAATTAGGCCAATTGATAGGTAATCACTGCAAATTAAAATTTATTTCACATACACTTTGCAAAGCCCATTCTGCACAGAGGTGAGACCCCTTTGGGAAAGTCTGCTTTCTCCTTGTAATATGAAGCTTTGAGGAGGAACAGGAACAAAATGATTCTTCTTAACCCTCAACTTCATTCCCTAAGAACATAGACTCCTGTGAGTTTGGCCATTGTCTTTCTCTCTTCATAGTGCGAAGCGCTGTACTTATATGGAGTCATGCTGCTGGTCATCGACCAAAAGATCGAAGGAGAAGTCCGAGAGAGGATGCTGGTGTCCTACTATCGATACAGGTATCACAGGGCTAGGCTGCACCCCCTAAACACTGCCATTGGTTAAAATGCAGCGTCAGTTTCTATACTACCTTTGTCGTGAACGGCAGTGCTATGATCTAGAATGAAAGGCGTGAGATTCTTATCTCTTCTGAACATAGTGGAGAAATGTAACAATTACTCTATATTTTATGTCATTACCATAATTTTAGATTATTAGAGATACTAATCTCTAATTAGATACGTTAGATCTAATAATTTTAGATTATTAGATCATTGTGTCCACGATAGTACCTCAGTTTTTAAGAAGAAGGAATCTGAATTTTCTTTATCTTAAAGGTAAATTTGGGAATGTTGGAAGTCTAATGAACTTTTTTTTTTAAGTTTTTAAATATTATTGGTAGATGTAGGGACATGAATAAATTTTCTGTTGTCATTTTTGTTTGGTGACTTTGGAAAGATATTACTCAGGGTTGGGTGGGAAGTGAATTCTCACCCATATATATGTAGAAACAAAACAAACAACAGCATGTATTGTGATCACGTGTTACATATGTCTGTCCAGAGCTGTGACTTCAAGGGATGGGGTCCTTAAACCAGAAGCCACGTTAAAGCTCTGTAATTCCAGTATCTACCACACAGATTTCAGCGTGCTGAGTTAATGAGTGAGTCGAAATCTGGATACAAAGTCAATGTAAGAAAAAGTCAAGGGGCTCCTGGACAGCTTAGTTGGTGAAGTGACCAACTTGTGATTTCAGCTCAGGTCATGATATCATGGTTTGTGAGTTAGAGCCCTACATCAGGCACAGCCCGCTTGGAATTCTCTCTCTCCCTCTGCCTCTTCAGCATGTGTGTTCTCTCTCTCTTAAAATAAATATGTAAACTTTAAATAAATAAGAGAAAAGGTCAAGATAGTAAATGATAAGCAGGAATCAGCAATGTGAGCCAAAGATATGAAGACTAGGATTAAGATTCCTTTTTTTTTTTTAATATTTATTTATTTATTTTTGAGAGAGAGATTGAGAGCACGCACAGGGGTGGGACAGAGAGAGAATCCCAAGCAGGCTCCTCACTGTCAGCGCAGAGCTTGATACGGGCCTCGAACTCATGAACCATGACCTGAGTCAAAACCAAGAGTCGGATGCTTAACCGGCTGAGCCACCCAAGGCACCCCTAGAATTCACATTCTCAAACTTACAAATTAGGACAAAATAAATAGGACAGAGGGACAGATCCTCAGCAGAGAGGGATTGCTGGGGGCATGGGCTTTCCAACGACACCTGGCACCACTGTCAGCAGTGACTCCATCGCAGGCTGCTTCACCAGCCTGCATCCTTCACTTTGTCAATATGTGAAGGGAGGGTCCACAGCACGCAGAATCCATTCATGTCAGTTTGACCATGAGGTGTTTTATCATCCATGTTTTTAAAAACAAACTTTGAATGCCCTCATCTGTATTTCCAAAAGTACCTGGAAAACCAAAAACAATAAACAACATAAAGAAGAAGAAAAAAGCATTTGCTCATCAAGCCCAGCTTGGACAATCCATCTTTGTTCTTCTGGGCACAACAGTGAATTCATTAGAATGTGGGGACCCGTTAACTGAAGTGACCCCGAATAATCGCCAAGTCAGAGTTGGGGAAAAGGGATCCTTGTATCAAATAGGAGGTTATCCTCAAGTCTAAGATTCTTTGAGTCTAGTCTCCCTGAGGGATTATCACTCCACACCACCCTGAAAATCACAAATGTTTTGGTTCGATCTCTGTAGAAGGTACACTTCGCCAAGAAACAAAAACAAAAACAAAAAGCAACAGTTATTACATATCTCACTTCATGTTGATGTAGTCTTTTAAATTATTTTTTACCTTATGAAATGTTAATACTGGATCACATTCATTATCTGCAACTCTGAAATCCAGAGAGCTCTCAAATACATGCATATGTACACACACACGCATGCGCATAGTAACCCCTTTGGCAGCGAAGCCTGATCTCACCTGAAGTCATTTGTAGTCGAAACCTACTCAGAGCAGATGGGAGGCTACAAATAGTCCTTATTTATCTCATTTGCACAACTGTTCATAAATTCTGCTGTAGAAATATTGTGTGTTGATCATGTAATGCTAATTGAGACCCTGCTGAAGTGTTGTATATGATCTACGCACCATATTGATTTCTTATATTTGAAAAATGCCATATGCTGAAACAAATCCAGCCCAAAAGATTTTAGGAAAGGGATTGTGGACCTCAACGTAGAACTAACTATACATACATGTAAGAACCCCATCTGATAAGTTTGCTATAACAGGCTTTTTGAAAATGCAGTTGTGAGTCTTAAGGAATATAAATTGACCAAAAGTCTTATGTAAAACTACATAAAGTCAAGTTACAATGAAAATCTGCTCTTTTGGACTTTTGAGTTTCTAACATGTGGTTTGTTTGGCCCTTTGTTTCCCATTGTGAATGTGGCTCAGCGCTGCTCGATCTTCTGCGGATTCAAACATGGATGATATTTGTAAACTGCTACGAAGTACAGGTTATTCCAGCCAACCAGGATCCAAAAGACCACCCAACTACCCTGAGAGTTATTTCCGGAGAGTGCCTATCAATGAAGCCTTCATCAGTATGGTCATTGGGCGACTGAGATCTGATGATATTTACAACCAGGTGGGGATTAAATCTATCAAGATCTTAGTCATTTGAAAGATTGATTTCACTTTCCTCCCCAATTACTCTTTCCCTTCCTTTTTCCTCAAAAGAATAAAAGCACTTAAAAAAATTTTTTTTAATTTTTGAGCTCTACTATAGGAGGGTAGAGGAAAGAGGGATAATAATTTGGGCAGAATTTGAGGCTTTAGGGAGAGGATTTAGTTTGAACTATATTTGGAAAAAAGATGCGTGCTCTTGGCCATTCATTCAAGAGTTACTGAGTGTGTGTCACATACCCGTCCACGAGCTGGGTGCTGGGGGGCCATCGCTGACAAAGGCACGCCATGGTCCCTGCCCATAATGAGCTTGTAGCTGAGGAAAGAAGATAGACAAGTAAAGGAATTGCTGTAAAGCAAGGTGAAGGGTAGCTTAGGGGAGACACAGGGTGCCATGGAGCGTACAGCAGGGATGGCAGCGGGTGACAAAGGGGGCGTAAGGACACTTTAGCAGGAAGACAGTCTGAGCAGAGCTGTGAAGGCCCTCTAACATTTGGAAGTTGCCTCCCTTTTCTCTCCAGTATGTGTATTGCTCACTTAAGCAGCACCAAAGAAAATTACCATGTGACTTCAATTTCATGAAGAAAACATAATTTTAGGGGCTCCTGACTGGCTCAGTCAGCAGAGCACGTAACTCTTGACCTCAGGGTTGTGAGTTCAAGCCCCACATTGGCTATGGAGATTACTTAAAAATAAAATTAAAAAAAAAAAAAGACATAATTTTGCGTGCCAGGTATTTTTCTTACTAAAGATTGGGCCTGTAACAGCGGCTATCATTTATCACAGAGCACGGCTACTCTACCCGGTTCTTTACGTACCGTTAGTGTTCTGTGTGACTATTGTAAGTATAAATAAAAGAGGTTTTTGTGTGTGTGTTTTTTGAAAAACAGATCAAAATGAGAAGCTACGTGCAGATACTAGCTCTTCAGAATCTTTGTTGCCATTTACTGAGAATTCAGTATCAACCAGAATCATAGTCAATCTTTACATGAACTGTTCTCTCTTTCCTCAGAACAGTCCTGCAGAGGAGAGAACATTATCCTCATGTTGCTGTTGAGAAAAATAAGCCTTGCGGAGCTTAGTAATTTTCACAAGGCCATGTCACCAAGTAGCAGAACTCTAGTTTGAACCTGGGTCTGTATGACTCCAGGGACCACACTACTCCTCGCTGCCTGTCTTCACCCCTTCTGCCTCCTCCCGGGTTCATCTTGTCTGTGTCTCAAGGCAGCAAGTTTCCGTTTCCTCTCTGCGAGTGACCGTACAAACATGGGGCGTCAGCTGTGGGGTGCCGTGTATCCACCCCACTCTGCCCAGACCTCCCCCAGCCCTGCTCATGGCGGGTTCCACCAGGGCAGTCACTTGACCCAGGACAGATCAGATTCCCTGTCACCAGGGGATTTGGAATGGGACCTCAGAAACACCATCTGGACATGAGTTTACTCATAACACGCGGAATTTAGAGTTCGGGGGAAGTCTCATTCTCCCACGTGTGAGGAGAACAGTGTGGGGCAAGAGGAAGGGGGCAAACACATCAAGGGTGGGAACAGTGAAGGTTTTCTGGCCCACAGCTCCAGACTCTTCCTGTGGCCTGGCCACACTCCTGCCTGTGGGTTCCCTGCAACGTCGCTGTGTCTTCCCTCGTAGCAATTTCCTCGCTTTCTGGTTGTGTCCTCGAGGTGACGTGTGCTACATGCAGCCAGGTCACTAACCCATGTGTTGACGGAGCCTTGGGATGCACCAGCACCTGAAAGGCAGGTGGCGGAACGGCCAGCAAAGCAGGGCACCAGGAGTGGCCTCTGGGAAACTTGAGAGAATGGAAGTGAGGGAGTGAAAAAGAGGCCGTTGAACAGTGTGATCATGAGGTGATAAGTGACTTAAAGAGAGAATAGGTGAGGGTGCAGGTCACACTCCATGGAGTTGTAGAATAAACAGGAAGTGAGAAAATGGCGACAGGATGTGGGGTCTGTCAGTTCTGGGAGATTGTCTGTGATAGAAAGTCCCAGAAGGGCGCCTGGCTGACTCGGTCGATTAAGCATCTGACTTTGGCTCAGGTCATGATCTCGTGGTTTATGAGTTTGAGCCCCGTATCGGGCTTTGTGCTGACAGCTCAGAGCCTGGAGTCTGTTTCGGATTCTGTGTCTCCCTCTCTCTCTTTCCCTCCCCTACTGGCATGCTGTCTCTCTCTGTCTCTCAAAAATGAATAAATGTTAAAAAAAATTTTTTTTAATAGCCAGGAATGGACAACTAGCAGGAGACATGGGGTTAAAACATTTTTCTTTTTCTTGAGGCAAAGACTTCAAGTTGCAGCAGCGTCAGGGGCTAGAGGGAGAGAACGCTGTGTGGTTAGCAAGAAGGATCTGGTGGTGCTGTACTCTAACGGTGCCACAGTCTGAGAATCGCACGCAGTGTCCAACCCACAGAGGGGATGGGCTCTCGAGAGCCTGGGAAGCCCCAGAACCACATCATTTACCTGGCACGTGTATCAGTTCCCAAGTTACCACCAGCTGCCGCTTCAGGGTGTGTCTCTGCATTGCAGGTCTCCGCGTATCCTTTGCCCGAACACCGCAGCACGGCCCTGGCGACTCAGGCCGCCATGCTGTACGTGACCCTCTACTTTGAACCTGCCATTCTTCACACCCATCAAGCAAAAATGAGAGAGATTGTGGACAAGTACTTTCCGGACAACTGGGCAAGTATTACCAGTAGTCTTTTTTTTCCTCTGTAATAACCCTGTTAGGGAACCAAATTTGCGCTCTTTTGGCCTTTAGCCCAGAGATCATAATGTTGTAAATAATGAGACAAAGTCACATTGGTGAAACTACTCTAAGTCTGTGGAAAATCTTACAAATCGTGACATGAGGGAATTAGTCGATAAAATTTCGTGAAGAACCCATGGGTTGGTTTTCTTCTCTGAAATGGATACTCTCAAGGTAAAACCCTGTATTAAAATGTATCTTGCTTTTGCTGCTGAATTGTAACTGTTTCACATGCATTACTTTATTCTTTTCTATTTTATGAATCTAAATTTGCAAACTTACTCTGTTTTATGAATAAGAGTGTTACTTAAATAACGAGTTTTATCTATCTGTAAGCTAACATTGGTTAGTAGGGCTGTTACTGTTTGTATTACCACAGAGATGCACTAGTGACTTTTTAACATTGTGTCACTCAAAACTCAATTCTTTTTTTTTTTTTTTTTTTTTTTAATGCTTACTTGTTTTGAGACAGAGACAGAGTATGAGCAGGGGAGGGTCAAAAAGAGAGGGAAACACAGAATCTTGAAGGAGGGTCCAGGCTCTCAGCTGTCAGCACAGAGCCCAGGGCGGGGCTTGAACTCACAAACCATGAGATCATGACCTGAGCCGAAGTTGGACGCTTAACCAACTGAGCCACCCAGGTGCCCCAAAACTCAATTCTTAAAAACATAAGGCTAACTTAACATACTCAGTGTAGATGAGATGTTCTCTTTGTACATAGAGATTTTAATAAAATTCAGTGAGTTGGATCCTGTTCTCAGGGAGCAGATTCTATTTTACTTCATAATAGCCATTGAATCATAGACTGTGAATAGCAAGCCTTCAGTGAGAGGTGATGCTTCCTCTCCACGAACACATCATGCTTATTAGCTAGGAGCTGAGCAGAAGGAAAACTCCGATAATCTGGTTTCATTTGCCTAAGCTTAATAAAGAGTTTTGGCCATAGTGCTATAATGAGAAACAGTAACAAGTTTAGTGTTAAGGAAGGTCAAAACCCAGTTACGTGATGCTTACAAGAGACCCTTCTGAAAAACACCCCTGACCTGGTAAAAATAAAGGAATTTAAAAATATTAAAAAGAGTAATCCAGGGCACCTGGAGGGCTCAGTTGGTTAAGTGTCCAACTTCAGCTCAGGTTATGATCTCACAGTTCGTGGGTTTGAGCCCCCCGTCAGGCTCTGTGCTGACAGCTAGCTCAGAGCCTAGAGCCTGTTTCAGATTCTGTGCCTCCCTCTATCTCTGACCCTCCCCTGCTCATGCGCGCGCGCGCTCTCTCTCTCTCTCTCAGAAATAAATAAAACATTAAAAAAGATTTTTAAAAAAAGAATAATCCAGGGCGCCTGGGGGCTTACTTGGTGAAGTGTCTGACTCTTCAGTTTCGACTCAGGTCATGATCTCATGATTCATGAGTTCAAGCCCCACATCAGGCTCTGTGTTAGCAGTGTAGAGCCTCCTTGGAATTCTCTCTCTCTCTCTCTCTCTCTCTCTCTGAATCCCCCTCCATCTCCCTCCCCCACCCATGCTCTCTCTCAAAATTAATAAATAAACTTTAAAAAATTTTAGAAAAAAATAATCCAAGGTAAATTCATACCGTGACATGCAATACATAAAGCAAAAACTCAAAGTAACCTATAAAAATTGAGAAAACCATAATCATGATTGGAAATTTTAATATACCTTTCTATATATAATCCTGCTCTCCCAAAAATACATAATGGATGTTCCATGTGTACTTGAAAGGGTATATATAAAAATTAGGTAACATTAGATGACAAAATCAAGAAAACTTAAAAAGCCAATGTTAGTCTACAGACTATATTCTCTTACTGCAAATCAATTAAATTAGAAACCAACACTTTAAAGATATTTTTAAGTGTTTGGAAAAAACTTTTGTTTCCAAGAGGAAATCACAATATAAATGAAGAAATATCAAAACACTACAAAGAGAAACTAATGGGAATGACTAAAACCCATTCTTAAAGGTGAATGTAGGGGTGCCTGGGTGGCTCGGTCTGTTCAACTTCAGCTCAGGTCATGATCTCTTGGTTCATGGGTTTGAGCACCACGTCAGGCTCTGTGCTGACAGCTCAGAGCCTGGAGCAGCTTCAGATACTGTGTCTCCCTCTCTCTCTGCCCCTCAGCTGCTTGCACTGTCTCTCCCTTTCTCTCTCTTTCAAAAGTAAATAAACATTAAAAAAGATAAAGGTGGATATATAATCATAAATACTTTTATTTAAAAAACAAGAAAAAGTAAAATGAGTTAGAGGGGCACCTTGCTGGCTTAGTCAATGGAGCATGCAACTCTTGATCTTACAGTTGTGGGTTCTAGTCCCATCTTGGGTGTAGAGATTACTCAAAAATTAAAAAGTAAATAAATGAGGGGCGCCTGGGTGTTTCATTCGGTTGAGAGTCCGACTTCGGTTCAGCTCATGATCTCGCGGTTCATGGGTTTGAGCCCCGCATCAGGCTCTGTGCTCACAGCTCAGAGCCTGGAGCAGCTTCGGATTCAGTGTCTCCCTCTCTCTCTCACTCCCCCCTGCTTATGCTGTCTCTCTCTCTCAGAAATAAATTAAGGAAAAAAAGTAAATGAGTTAGAGATTAAGCTTAAGAAGCTAGAAAACACAGAATGAAAGGAAGTCAGTAAGTATATGCACAGGAATGTACTGGACAAAAAGGGAATGAAGAGAAGATCAATACCACAAAGGCTAGTTTTTTTGAAGAGCAATAAAATAGATATTTAGCAAGACTGACCAGAGAGAGGGAGAGAGAAAGCAAGTTTAAATATGTTAAGATTGAAAAAGCAGACCCAAGATAAAATAAAGAATTTTTGAAGTTATCAGAAAACCTCTGAACAGCTTTATGCCAATATATTGGAAAACTCTGAAGGAATGGAAAATTTTCTCAAAAATAAAACGACCAGATCTGATTCCAGAAGAAAAGGGCAGCACGACAAGCCCAGTGACTGTTAAAGAAATTGAGCTGGGATCCGCCTCCCTGCTCAGCCCCTCCCACCGAAGTGAGAGCATCCCCAGACCTCGGGATTTCACAGGCAACTCTGAGCCAAGCTTCAAGGGACAAATAATCTCCATTTTATACAGACTTAAGTGGGTAGGTAAAGAATCGCAAAAGTAGGAGCACCTGGGTGGCCCAGTCGGTTAAGCGTCCGACTTCGGCTCAGGTCATGATTTTGTGGTCCATGAGTTTGAGCCTGTTGCATCGGGCTCTGTGATGACAGCTCAGAGCCTGGAGCCTGCTTCAGATTCTATGTCTCTCTCTCTCTCTCTGCCCCTTCCCCGCTCATGCTCTGTCTCTCTCTGTCTCTCAAAAATAAACGTTAAACGCTTAAAAAACATGAATCGCAAAAGTAACACTTTGTTTTCTTTAGTCGAAGGGTTCTCAAGTGAACTGGGGAGCCCTAGGGGTCCCCAAGTCTCATTCAGGGGGCCAGTGAGGTAGAAACAGAGTGAAGTGCTCTGTGCCGTGCCCTGTCACGCTTTTCCAAGTCCTCAAGGCATTTCCAGAGGCTCCGAGGCAGATGGTGCTGCAGGAGACCAACTACGGAAGTTCAAAGGTCATCGCTCAGGCCAGATGCTGCAGAGACTTGGAAAAGCAATGCCATTCTTCCCACAAAACTTTTTTGGAATCCTTTAGTCTGATTTTTTTTTTAATTAAAAATAGTTTTACGTTATCATGGAATGGGTGTGTTATGTAAAGTGATTAATAAGTATTTTTTGAAATGTCGTGGTTGTGATATGTAATAGGAGAAATATCAATAGATATAACTCCATTTGAAAAAAAAAAAAAGTCCTTTGGAGTTTTCAGTAGCTTTGAGTTGCATAAAGGCTGAGGTGAAAGTGTTTGAGAAAGCCACTGTTGAATAAGCCTGCTTTTCTGTCAACCTTGATTTAGTCATTTTCCAGTGAATGGCTCTCGTCACCTTTGTTCCAAAGTGCCCCTAAGAAAGAACGCTTACCCATATCTTTGGCAAACCAGGGTTTTTCACTGCAGTGGAATTTGAAACAGAAGGAGTGGGCAGTGTCTTCTGTAATTTTACTTCCAAAGGAGTCAGTATTTAACATCCTGGATGAATGTGTCCTCTTTCAGGTAATTAGTATTTACATGGGGATCACAGTTAATCTAGCGGACGCTTGGGATCCTTACAAAGCTGCAAAAACTGCTTTAAACAATACTCTGGACCTTTCAAACGTCAGAGAACAGGTGGGTGCTGGCCAATGGAGAAGGATTCTGTCACAGCTACAAGCCTGCTTTATGGGGTAGGAAATGAGTAAAGTTTCCAAGGAATTTGGAAAATGTCCACATAGACATTTTAGTGCAATGATGAATGAAAGGCGAATTTTGCACACCCTATTAAGATAGGTAATTACAGGCCTTTTAACTTATACGGCATATGTAAATGGGAGCCTTGGGTCCTAAGATTCAGCATCCTAAGACATATCAGTATGTCACATGTCCCCAGCTGACTTTGTTTATTCTTGCTAAAGACCACGTCATTGTGGACGAATGGCTTTCATGGGTAGCTGGAATTTTAGTGTTTTCATTGGTAGGATGCATGTTGAGGATGGTAACTGAGCATATGCAGTATGTCCTGTCACCGTAAGTCGTTTTTTTTTTTTTTGGTTTTTTGTTTTGTTTTTGTTGCAAGAAGGTGTTTTTATTAAAGCACAGGGACAGGACTTCTGGGCAGAAAGAGGTCATTGTAATTTACATTTATTATTTCTGATGTGTGAAACCAGCAAGAAGACTGAAGACATTCCTCTCCTTAAAGTTTAAATCCTCACAGTCTGTCTCTTTGATAAGAACACAGGGCAGGGGGAAATTCCGAAGTAAATAGAGCAATAAAAATCTTTTCTGGGGCAGTATCTTTGACATTTTTAAGTGGTTGTCTTCCTTAGCTGGCTGGCTGAGTTCTTGAGTTCCCAGGGCAGATAGAACGACATTGACTCCAAGAACTTCGGCATGTTTTATTCAAGTAAATTGAATTCCATAAATAATGCACAAAATAATTTCAACTTTGGCATGTCTCCTGGAAATATATTAGAGAAAGTGGTGCTTCCAGTGCTTACTGGCATCAGAGCATTAATTTTTTCATTACTATAATTACTTTCCAAAATTGCATTTTGTCTCTGGTGCCATTTTAAGAAGATTTCAGAGTCCTCTGACGAAACACCTTGTGATAGTTTTAAACTAACCTGATGAGGTTAATGATGTTTAAGATGTGACTCTTGGTTCAAGGAAAGTAGAAAGACCAAAGTCCCCCAAAGGCTGGTTTGAAAATTCATTGGATTGAAAACTACACGGAGGTGTATTTTTGTTGTGTTCTCATCTGCCCGTAGAAGCCTCTTCTCCCAGATATTTTGCTCTGCCTCCTTTGTCAATAATTATGGGAAGAATAGGCAGTTGAGCCTTTATGGTTTTTTTTCCATCCAAGTTAAAAATAGAAGGGGCCCTGGGAACCACTTGATCTGGTTCTTTAGTTGACAGTTGAAGAAACCAGTAGGGAGAGGTTGACTCCAAAGTCACACCAATATCTTATCATAGCTAGAGGCAGGATTTAGGATCCTCTTGGTTCTGAGTCCAACGCTCTTTTCAAAAATGTCCAACAAACCACTTGCCTTTGAGCCTTACCAACTATGGTTCATATGCTTTTCATCTCCTACAGAAAGGTTATTATTTTTCAATGGGTTCATCTGTATAGGAATTCATTTTCTAGGAAAGTAATTTTCTCTTTTTGAAAATGTAATTCAAGTTTTGTTTTTCTTTTCCAAAGTCAAGCAGATACGCTACCGTCAGTGAAAGAGTGCACACTCAAGTGCAACAATTTCTGAAAGAAGGGTACTTAAGGGAAGAGATGGTCCTGGACAATATCCCAAGGCTCCTGAACTGCCTGAGAGACTGTAATGTGGCCATCCGATGGCTGATGCTTCACACGGCAGACTCAGGTAATGGCCGAAAGGTGTGCCCATCTGTGTGGCTCCACGTCAAGGCTTTCAGAGCTAAGATATGCCCCGTGCTGCAAAAATAGTTTGGCCTTTGGATGAGAATCAAGTTGCTTTTGAAGTTAGCCATTTTTGTATCTACTTGGACAAGTCAGCAGCCCACCTGCATAGCCCCTTTGTCAGGATTGATTATCCGGGATTATCCCAGTGGGTCCAGTAGAATCACAAGAGTCCTTAAATCAGGAAGAGGGAGGCAGAAGAGTCAGAACTAGAGAGGTGGTGTCATGAAAAAGCCTCAACAGTCCATTCCTGGCTTTAAAGATGGAACGTGGCCACAAGCCACAGAAGGTGGCCTCTAGATGCTGAAAAAGGTAACGGCACAGGATTTTCCCCCAGAGCCTCCAGAAGGAGCATAGGCCGGCTGCCTCCTTGATTTCAGCCCAGTGACACCATTTCAGGTTTCTCCTCTCTGGAGCTGTTTGTGTCCTTTTAAGCCATTACGTTTGTGGTAATTTGTTACAGCAGGAAACTAATTCAAGAGCCACGCCGGTAAATAAGAGCCAGATGCGTGGGATTCTCCACCCTTGGTGGGATTTCGTCCTGAGCAGGAGAGAAATGTTGCTTGGGATGGTGGGGTGAAGGTGATTGGGGAAGGCTGCACATGGGAGGCAGGAAGGATTCTGAAGTAAAAAGAAGTTCTAGACTAGAGAAATGATGGGGGGCAAGGGGACGTATGATTTTGCAAGTACAGGAAAACACGGGCCCACAGAGTTGATAAACGGGCCGAAACTGAGCGCCTCATAAAGGTAGATCGGGTCTAACGTTTTGTGGCCCACAGTCCTGTTGGAGACGCCATTGGCCGTCACGTTCACTTGTTTCACAGATTGTATGAAATGTCTCCACAGGGTCCATGAGCCTATGACTTAAAAAACTCCTGGTTTAACGGAAAAATAAGTAGGTTGGACTAACGTGAGCCCGTTCAGAGCTGACACAGATCTTCGTGCTTAGTGAAGCCTGGGTCAGTGATGGTTACCCAATGGCTTCCCTCACCCGGAGCTGCGTGCCCTTCCCGCTAAGAGCCATTGTCATCCAACAGCCCCATAAGGCCTCCTCCGTTTTGTTTTTCATCAACAAACTTTGCTTGAGAGCCACCCTGAGGCAAGTACTGCCTTCAACACTTGTTCCTTCACATAAGGCAGTGTCTCAAAGTAAACTGTCCGCTCCAGATGATTCTGCAGCCTCCCCTGGTAACTCAGAGTCTGGCTCACGACTCTTCCGGCTCAAAACCTTCCCTCCAGCTTCCATCTGGTCCCACTTCCTGTGGGTGCTCAGCAGCAAAAAACAAGAGGTGGACTTCTTCATCCTTCGTAGCTTTGGAAATATGTGGGATTTCTCCTCAGCTTTCTCTCTTCGTCCTAGAAATCTCCAGCTACTAAATCTTTCTCAAAAATGCTGCTTTCCAGTTTCGTTTTGCTTTTTCATTTGGCTTCTTTGCCTCAGTCCCTCTCCAATATACAGTTCACTTACAGCATGAACACCATGGCTGAGGTTTAATCATCTAATGGATCTGGTGTTAGTCACATTTAGTCAGTCCATAAAGTTCAGTTCTAATTTGAGGATTTTAGCGCGCTGACTCCATTTATAATCTTTACCAAAGTCTTACATTCTCAGGCACATAAACAACCCTTGCTTTATCCTACCATAAAGCCAACTGTGGTTTTCCAGTGACTCCTCTTCGCCTTCCCTGGGGCTATGCCTGACAGCCGTGCCTGCATTCCGGGGACCAGTGGTCTCCTGGATTTACACCCTTCCAGGGACACCTCAGCTTGCCAGTGTTCTGTATGCTTATCTCCAACCCCATCTGTTTTCCATTTCTGTGCTTGGCAGTTGTCTGACCTGATTGCACAAGGTCATAGTTTACCAGAAACAAACGGTTTACCTGTCTGAGTCATACGTGAGAAAAATAAGTGCTTATTTAGCTTGTACGTGCTTGGATCATGATGTGCAGGAAGGAATGCATATATTCTTTATAGTCCTGTTGACCTCCTGGAGGCACTTCGCCCAGGCTTTGGAATACTGTTCTGCAGCTTGCTTTTTCTCCATTCAACGGTATCATGGATGACATTACCAACATGGATGTCAGATCCAGTTGTCACGTTGAAAAATTTGGTTGTCCTTACCTCACAGTATAGATCTACTGTAATTGATTTTATCATATGTAATTGATTCACATCTTGCTTATTACCTTTTAAATGCCTTAAATGAGCGAAAATGAAGGAACATTTGTAAGAATTCATCTTATATTTCATATGTTCTGCACAGTGAGTAAATTGGGAACTCTTTTCTTCCTGTTTCTAGCCTATGACCCAAACAATAAACGCCTTCGTCAAATCAAGGACCAGATTCTAACAGACTCTAAATACAATCCCAAGATCCTCTTTCAATTGCTGTTGGACACTGCGCAGTTTGAGTTTATACTCAAAGAGGTAAAGATCTTTAATGAATAATCACCAGCGTTTTAGTTTTTCTGCGCTTAAAAATATTTTTTAAAAGGATTAGGATTTAGTAACGAGTAACAGTCTCTGATTCAGGCTACAGATTCTAGCTGTCTGTGATCATTCTTATACCAAAAAGACAGGATTAAACATTTAACAAGCATTCAGTGCCTACTGCCTTTGGGGATACAGTGATGGGGAAAATTGCACAGGACCATGGAGGTGACAGTCTAGCGAGGAATATGGACATTAGTCAGAGAATCGCCCTAATGAAAGCATAAATACAAACTGAGATACATGCTCCGAGGGAAAGGAACATAGTTCTCTGAGTATGTAATATCAAAGATGCTGTCCCTAACTTCCCTGAGAGGAGAAGCAAGAGCTTCTGAAGGGACCTGAAGAAGGAACCTGTCTAGCTAAGACAAAGGTCGGGAGCATTCTGGAGACCATTGCAGGCAGAGGACAGAACACGCCCACATCCTCTTGAGTAGGGACCACCATGACCAGCTCAAAGACCAGTTCAAAGCCAGAAAGACCAGTTGGCTAGAGGGGAGAGAATGAGATAAATGGTATGATATGAAATGAGGTCGAAAGGTGAGCATGTAGGCCTTGTAGGATGTCAGTCTTCATCTGAAAAGCCATGAGAACCTGTTAGAAAGGGCGTTTATGTAGGGTGGACAATTTGCATTTAAACAAGGCCCGCTTAAGGATCTTAAGGATTTTGAGCTCCCTGAAGGAAATTCTGAGGTTGGTTAGTCTTATGGCTAAAAGAGCCTCTGTGGGCATAATAAAATTGATGGATACCCCGGAGGGCCTGGGTTCTATAACCAGTAACCTTGGACATGTGGATCTGGGGGCCCAGGAGCTAGCCATGGACGTTAAGGCCCATTCCAAACTGATACTCACCTTGCCTCAGTCTGGTTATCAGTCTGCTGGTTTTTTCTTAATCTTCTAGGTATGCGAGGACACTGTGTTCCCTCATTAAGTCGCCAAGGAAAAGTACATGCTGATTATTAACAGCATGCTAGTGCCTGCGTTGAGTGCTATTCAGTGACTTGTCTGGATATAATTTTTTGAGATCAGAGAAACGCTACCCCTTTTTGATCTCTTTAATAATGTTAATGTTTTCCCTCTCAATAGCAAGTCATTACTGAATGCCTGCTCTTTTCCCAGCTAGGTGCTAGGATTTTAAAAATGAACAAGGCATGTCCCTCCCATCAAGGAGCTCTCAGTACAGTGGGGAAGAGAGACAGATTAAGCCAAGATGAGAAACCAAGAAAGATCCAGGAGCAGGAATCAGGCATCTTATTTGTGGGTCAAAGCAAACTTCAGAGGCAAGTGACAGTCGCCCCCAAGGGATCAGTGCAGTGCGTCCAGTTAGGACCCTGAGCAGGGCGCCAGTTACCCAAGAGTTCTGTAGCTCAGTGTCATTGTGTGGGGATCGGGACAGAGCTGGGTCATCTGTCCGGCCACGCCTGCTTTTCTAATCATTGATCCTTTTCTGGAATCCGTTGGAATCGAATGGGCAGCTTCCTTCTGTCTGTTCTGTTGGAGAGAAAATAAGACCAACTCAACAAAGATCTTCAGAAGAGAAGGATCTAGTAAAAATATAAAAACAACTACCCAGTACAAATTGAGCAAAACAAAGATGTGTTTAATGTCCAACTTTTCAGCTCGGTTCTTTAACCTTTATCTCCATCTCTCCCACCCCAGCCCTTTTTCTAGAATCACCTTCTGATTCTTCTAGAAACACACTAATTAGACCTGTGTTTCTTCTAATCTTTTTCTGAAAGTGCATCTCTTAACTTAGGGACCATCCCCTGCCCCAAATTCTATCCTCCCAGATATGAAACCTGTGAGGTCAACCTGGGAATGAGTGTTTGAAGGGCTTCAAGCCATTTGGTCTGTAATGAAGGCCTCGCAGTGTTATTTTTGTCACTGCTGCTTTGTGAAATGGCATTGATCGATCCTAGGTGTTCAGAAAGACAGGACGGACTCTGTAAATAATTCCTACTGTCCTCACCCTGTATTACATTGCTTAATCATCCTGCCTGATTACTGAGACTCCTCTTTTCTCTGGCCCCACAGAATTCCACCAGCCTTGATCCTTTCATCTACAATGAAGTCTTCATTTTTCAACATTCATTCCGATGCTGAGGAATGAAGAATTTCTTAAGAGAAAAATCAGTGTACTGTCATGTTTACCTCTTAAGAGCCCACCAAAGTAAATCCCTGCCCTTTTGCTGCATACCTTAAATATGTTCTCAAAGTTTGTTTCAAGGGGGGAGAAAAAAGCAAAACCTTGAGTTATACCATTTCCTTCTCTGCCCGACTCTTTACAGGACTTTAATTTTATGAAAGAGTGAATTAATAAACAGACTTGCTGTGTGATCAAAAAGAAAAGATTTTTTCATTTTCCACTCATCAGACAAAGATCATGCTCAGCCTTCCCTTACCTTAAAAATAGATGCAACCACAGAAATTGTTACTCGGAAAGGGACCTTCGAGCATTGGCCACCAAGTTTAATTTCACATTAAAAATTCTGGTTCCTGGGTCTACCCAAGACCTTCTGAACCAGAATCTTCGGGGGGGAGGGGAGAGGCTTGAGAATCCCAACACTTTAAAGCCATCCGGATGATGAGATGATGTTTATGTGCAGTTGGTTTGAAAACCAATGCAGTGGTCTAGCTTTGCCTTTCAGTTTGTACAAGGTAGTGCGGCTTAAGAGGTGACATCAGCGGGGACGCCTGGGTTGCTCAGTCAGTTAAGCGTCTGACTTCAGCTCAGGTCATGATCTCATGGTTCATGGGTTTGAGCCATGCATCGGGCTCTGTGCTGACGGCTCAGGGCCTAGAGCCTGCTTTGGATTCTGTGTCTCCCTTTCTCTCTGCTCCTCCTCTGCTCATTCTCTCTCTCTCCTCTGAAAGATGAATAAATATTAAAAAAAAAAAGAGATGACGTCAGGGGTAATGTTACTTTTAGACATATATTTTTATAATAAATTGGGTTTCACTCAGGGCTTTCTTTGTAAACTGCCTCATTTGGATTTCCTCTTAAGTAAGCAAATCTCTTATGCCTCTTTCAACAGATGTTCAAGCAAATGCTTTCAGAAAAGCAAGCCAAATGGGAGCATTACAAGAAGGAAGGCTCAGAGCGGATGACGGAGCTCGCTGATGTCTTTTCGGGAGTGAAACCCCTAACCCGTGTGGAGAAAAATGGTAATTGCAGAAGAAGAAATATTGGTGTGTTTGAAACGTACACATAAATTCTTGGAAACACACAGAGTAAAAACTCAACTACGCTGTCATCCTCATATGCTAAGACGCTGCTGATGAGTGTCTGAAGCCTGGTCTTTGCTGCCTCTAGCTTCGTGCTCCTTTGGGCAACGATCATATCCTCTCTGGACCTGAGGCTTCTTATTTTTGAAGTATGAGGTTAGGCCACAGTGGTTGTTATACTCTGGTTAGTAGTCCACGGGCTCATAACTCATCCCCCCCCCCTGCCCCACTGTGGTGTGTCAGCTTATGTGCATTTGTGGGGAGGATGAGAAGGACCTATAGCTGTCCTGATCGGCTCAGGATGCTTTCCTCAAGCATATTGCTATTACTAACTACTGAGGCACCTGGGCAGCTCAGTTGGTTAAGCATCCAACTCTTGATTTTGGCTCAGGTCATGATCTCATGGTTCGTGAGTTTGAACCCTGCATTGGGCCCTGTGCTGGTGGTGTGGAGCCTGCTTGAGATTCTCTCTTTCCCTCTCTGCCCCTCACTGTCTCTCAAAAATAAAATAACATTAAAAAACCAAAAAGAATATTAGTAACTGCTAACATACAGGTGCCTGGGTTACTCAGTCGGTTGAGCGTCCAGCTCTTGATTTCGGCTCAGGTCATGATCATGATTAATGAGGTGGAGTCCCACATCAGGCTCTGCACAGACAGCAGGAAGCCTGCTCCAGATTCTCTTTCCCCCTCTCTCTCTGCTCCTCCTGCATGTGCATGCACATTCTCTTTCTTTCTCTCTCTCTCAAAAAATAAATAAGCATTAAAATAAATAAATAAAATCTTAAAGAATATTAGTAACTACTAACATAGGTGATATCCAAGAATCAGGACTTGTAATCAGGTTTTCTGCCTTTTTTCCCCTGGTGCTCCTGCCATCTAGTGGCAGAAGAGGGGACATGCAGGCTTTTTGAACCAACCTAGCTCAAGCCTTAACTTTAATGATATTTATCCTGCTTCTTTTAGGAAATTTTATCTCTGCAAAAATCATAGCATCACTTAAAATTTTTATATAGATAGAAACCTTTCAAAGTGCCCCGAATGGCCATTCTGAATTTTAAGATGATGAGCTTTTTTTTAATGCTTAATGCTTTAACCATGAAATTCATTTCTGATAAAAGTTTTACAGTAGAATAGCTAAAGATATAGCTTTTTGTTTGAAAAATTGATTATTTTTAATCAATATGATCTTGTGATGACTAGATTTGGGTTTTGTTGATTTGTTTGATACTGAATGGTTGGCCTAAAATATATTTCAAAATTACTTTATCATTCCTAGTAGGAAAAGTTGGTGTGTTTTTAATAATGTGATATAAATTGGCAACATGTTTTGCAAGTCACTACGTTTTTTCTAAAAAAAAAAAAAATACCACCTATAACAATCTAACCAATTAGTTTTTCAGAATTCGACACATTCATCTCTGTTCTAGTCTTTTTTAGGTTCTTATACATTATCCCAACATCAAAAAAAAAAAAGAAAAGGAAAGTAAAAATCACAGCATCATTTTAAAGGTCATTCAAAACAACATCTTATACTTCTTCTAGCGATATAGTATATTTTAGCCTAGGAAATGCTTCCACAAATATTTCTCAGTTGAGCCTTACAACCTTATGAGGTAAACACCTTTATTCTTGTTTTATATGTAAAGAAATCAAAGCTGTAAAATGTAGTCACTTGCTGATGATAACAAAGGTTCAGAGCCTGAATCAAACTTGTCACCTCAGATTCTGAACCCTGTGCTCTTTCTACTTCTCTGCAGCTGTCCCTCAGTACTACCAAAAAAAAAAAAAAATCTTTAAAATTACAACTAGTGGTACTCATGCCAATTCGTGAAGTAACTTAGATTATAAGTCCTTAAGTGCTTTTATTAAAGTGAAGTCATCTCATTGATAAAACAAACAAAAGAATGTCAGGGAATCAGCTTGATGAGATAAAACGAGCAAAGCCTTTGGATCTGGCCAGACAGTTGAGAAAAGCCTGGCTCTGCCATTTAGTGACCGTGTGACCCTACCTGGGATCCTTAACATCTCTGGGCATCAGCTTCCTTATCTGACAAATGTCTTCCCATCCCTGCCTCCATAGATTGTTGTAAAGATTCAGTGAGAAAAGCTTGGACCTTTGCGGGCCGCGCTGAGGGTCCTCAGAGCGTATCAGCGTCCTTCCCTTTCTCTGCTGTGTGAAACCGGTTTGTGAGCGCAGACTTCCCCTCAACTCACCGCGCATGCTTCCAGTTCCTTCCCGACTCCTCCCCACTCCCATGACCACCTTTGCACAGTTGGGTTCATACCACAGACCCAGGCCTTTACACCTTTCCTGCCGGGTGTTAGACTGAGCTGCTTGAGTAGAAAGCTTCCCCTGTCCCGGGTCACACGCCCAAGGCATTTTGGTGGTTCTTATTTGGCGACTCCCTAGGGCAGTGTCAGGTACTGAGGGAAAGGTCTGCTGATAAAAGCTAGATCTGTGAAGGATTGCGTAGTAAAATTCAAAGCCAAGGCTGCCCAGTCCTGGGATTTCAGCAGTCTCTCCTTGTTTCTGTGTTTATAGAAAACCTTCAAGCTTGGTTCAGGGAGATCTCAAAACAAATACTATCTTTAAATTACGATGATTCAACGGCTGCAGGCAGAAAAACTGTGCAACTAATACAAGCTTTGGAGGAGGTAAGAAGACTGTAAGCAACAGTTCATGGAGCACCTGGCTGGCGGTCGGTCGGAGGAGTGTGGGACTCTTGATCTCAGAGTCATAAGTTCGTGCCCCCCATAGGGTGTAGAGATTACTTAAATAACTAAAACTTAAAAAATAAATAACTGTTCTTGGATCATGAATCATACTTTGGGATCCACCCAGAAATCTGGCCCTAGAAATATATCTAAGAGAATATTTCATCAGAGGAAAAAAAAAAACAAATGCTCACTGTGTTATTATATCCAGTGTCCTAAAATTGAGGAAATAATGAAGTGACCAGTGTAAAAAGAATGCTAACAAAAATGGTGTCTCGGGGCGCCTGGGTGGCTTAGTCGGTTAAGCGTCCGACTTTCGCTTAGGTCATGATCTCGCGGTTCATGGGTTCGAGCCCCCCGTCGGGCTCTGTGCTGACTGCCAGCTCAGAGCCTGGAGCCTGTTTCAGTCTGTGACTCCCTCTCTCTCTGACCCTCCCCTGCTCATGCTCTCTCTCTCCTAGAAATAAATAAAACATTAAAAAAAAAAAAATGGTGTCTCAACTTAGAGAACCATAATTATGTTTACTAATTATGAAGACAACATGGAAACGTTGGAGGGATTGTGGAAAGGCAGTAAAAGCAAAAACAATAGTACATTGTAGGCACCATCTTTATTTTGGGGTGTTTTTTTTTGTTTGTGGGGTATTTTTTGGTTTTTAATATAATTTATTGTCAAATTGGCTAACATACGGTGTGTAAAGCGTGCTCGTGGTTTTTGGGGTAGATTCCTGTGGTTCATCGCTTACATACAACACCCAGTGCTCATCCCAACAAAGTAGGCACCATCTTTAGATTGGGTAAGCGTTTGAGGAGAGAAAAACTACGATGGAATGCACAGTGACCATGGTTGTATCATGATCATAGGCTTATAAGTGATATTTTCTTTTCTAGAAAAAAAAAATCGTTTGTTTTTTATCTACTCAGATAGTATCTACTCAAATTCACAAATGAATGATTATACTTCCCCACTCCTAAAATTTTAATTGTATGTATAATTAGGTTTAAAATGGAAAATAAATGAATGAGGACAATAACCATAAACTACTTAAAACATCGTCCATACTTAGCTAGAACCCTGTCCAGTTGGGATAAGTATATATCTTTAGAGATATAATTAATACTTTACTTGGCATCCTTTCTTTTATTTTTAAGAAATGTCCACACCCAAAAATGGGACTCAGACCCACAACCCCGAGATCAAGAGCCTCATGCTCTCCGGACCAAGCCAGCCAGGCGCCCCGACATACTTTCTTATGGGCTTTTAATATTTTTTGAGAGTTTTATGACCCCTATGGATGGCAGTACAAAACAGGACTGCAATAGGAGCATGTCGGTCTCCCTGGCCATTCCAGACAACTGCCCACTTGTGCCATTCCTGTTTTGGTTGTTTTCTGGATCTTCTAGACTACATTACAACTACCAACTATTTTGTAAATCTCAGATACGTTTTGTCGTTTGTGCTATTTTGGGCCATGGCCCAGGCACCTTAAATTACATACATTAAAATTTCAGGATGGGGCGCCTGGGTGGTTCAGTCAGTTAAGCATCCAACTTTGGCTCAGCTCACGATCTCATAGTTTGCAAGTTCAAGCCCTGCGCTGGGCTCTGTGCTGACAGCTCAGAGCCTGGAGCCAGCTTTGGATTCTGTGTCTCCCTCTCTCTCTGCTCCTCCCCTGCTCATGTCTCTCTCTCTCTCTCAAAAATAAATTTAAGGGCGCCTGGGTGGCTCAGTCGGTTAAGTGTCTGATTTTGGCTCAGGTCATGATCTCACGGTTCGTGGGTTCGAGCCCCGCGTCAAGCTCTGTGCTGACAGCTAGCTCAGAGCCTGGAGCCTGTTTAGAATTCTGTATCTCCCTCTCTCTCTGACCCTCCCCTGCTCACGCTGTCTCTCTCTCTTTCTCTCTGAAATTAAAATAAATAAATAAATTTAAAAAGCATTGAAAAAACAAAACAAGAAACACTTCAGGAAACTGGGGAATCATTTTGTTTTTAGGAGTACAACAAAAGAACTTAATATGCAAGTGCCAGTACCCTGGTAGGAGGTGACTTACTCTGTATATTAGCAATCCTGCAAATCTTCAAAATTAAGAGGATTTGCTAATATGTGTTTATCAATACTCACATGGAAGAAGGAAGTATCCAGTCATTATGTCATCTATGTACAGAGTAAAAAGAATAGAACATTCTAATCCTAGAAACCTGTATACTCTGGTTTCTCTTCAGATCGCATAAATCTTTCGCCTTTTACTAATCCTAGAAACCCGTGCATTACGTTATGACTTGGCTTATACATTTCTAGGGTTGTTATCATTGGAAATAGAAATTTTGCCAAGAAATTCTTAGCAAGTAACAGGCCTTTTTGAAGGCTTTTCAGGGAAAAAATGAACACCACAGAAGCCATTTGGAATTCTAATTAAATGTATTTATGTAACACAGGTTCAAGAATTTCACCAGTTGGAATCAAATCTGCAAGTATGTCAGTTTCTCGCTGACACCCGCAAGTTTCTTCACCAAATGATCCGCACCATTAATATTAAAGAGGAGGTCCTGATCACGATGCAGATCGTTGGGGACCTTTCTTTTGCTTGGCAGCTAATTGACAGGTACTGTGCCAGCCTCCCATTTCCCCTCGATGAAGGCCCCTGTGGCTGTCTCCTTACCATTCCTCTCTCTCCACAGTTTCACATCTATCATGCAAGAGAGCATAAGGGTAAACCCATCCATGGTGACTAAACTCAGAGCTACGTTCCTGAAGGTAAGCAGAGAACAGCTAGATCACGTTCTCAGTCACCAGGGAAGAATTGGTCTTCGTTACTACTTCATGCCGTAATTCAGCCCAGGATTTCATTCTTTTAGCACGTTGGGTAATTTAAGTATTTTTATAAACTGAAAATTGTTAGCAGTTTTTACACGAGAGCAAAGTTTGAAAAGATGCCATGCATCCTTGGAGTTTCAATTAATACAAGTTGGAATGTCTTACAGAAGGTAGGTTTTAAATTAAAAATTACATTTTTTCAAGTTGTACCAGGATACTAAAAACATGGGTCCTTTTTTCCCTGGATGTGAGTTAAGTCCTTGTACTTACTCATTTAGAAATCTCTTATTGAGCCTCTGCTACGAGCTGGGATGTCCTCTAAAGGTTAGGGAGTAGTGATGGACCACACAGGCATGGCCATGCTCTCAGGGGAATTCCAGATCGAGCTACGCGAACAAGTAATTTACTTAGCGTCTTCTGACAGAGTTATCTCATGTATCAGTTCTGACATGCACTTTCTTTCGTATTTAAATCTCTCTCTAATTGGGGATGGGCTTTTTAGTCGAAGGCACATCATAGTTCACTTGTCAGCATGTTCGTTTCTTTCTTAGTGGTGCATAAAGTAACGACACCTCGTCCATGCCGTGACCACTTAGATTGGAATCGGTACAGTCACCCATCAGTCACAGTGTCGGACTCCCATAGAAGAGTAGCTGTCTTCTGTCACACAGTGGCTCTCAAACTGGAGGGGCATCGGAATCACCTGGGGAGAGGGGGGCATCTGGGTGGCTCAGTCAGTTAAGTGTCTGACTTCAGCTCAGGTCATGATCTCACTGTCCGTGAGTTTGAGTCCCATGTCGGGCTCTGGGGTGACATCTCAGAGCCTGGAGCCTGCTTCCGATTCTGTGTCTCCTCTCCCTGCTCCTTCCTCTGCTCACGCTCTTTCTCAAAAATGAACATTAAAGAAAAAAAACAGGAATCCCCTGGAAGGCCTGTTACAACACAGATTGCTGGGTCTCTCCCCCAGAGTTTCGGATTAAGTAAATCTGGGCTGGGGCTCAAGAATCGGCATCTGTGGGGAACCTGGATGGCTCAGTCACTTAAGCATCTGACTCTGGCTCAGGTCACGATCTCACAGTTTATGGGTTTGAGCCCCACATCGGGCTCTGGGCTAACAGCTCGGAGCCCAGAGCCTGCTTCGGATTCTGTATCTCCCTCTCTCTCTGCCCCTTCTCCACTTCTGCTTTGTCTCTGTCTCTCTCAAAAGTAAATAAGCATTAAAAAAAAAAAAAAAGAACTGGCATCTGAACCAAGCTCCCAGCTGATGCTGATGCTGCTGGTCCGGGGACCACGATCTCAGAACCCCTGGCAAAGCAGATGACTGTCATTTTTTTAAAAGTTTACCATTGTCAGAAACTATTAATGACTTTGATGAATCAGTGGCTCTTGCTTTCTCCTGGGTAAAACCCAAGAGCTTTGTTGTATGTTACTATTTCTGGAAAGAGTTGTCTAGGACTTCTGGAAATGGAGAAACAAGACGTACCTACTTTTCTTTCAGCTTGCCTCTGCCCTTGATCTTCCCCTTCTTCGTATAAATCAAGCAAATAGTCCTGATCTTCTCAGTGTGTCTCAATATTACTCTGGTGAATTGGTGTCCTATGTGAGAAAGGTAAGAAATGCATCTGGATGACATTTATTTTCTTAGCAAACTAACTGCTATTCTAAATACAAAAGGGATGCTTGGGACCCTATAAAAAAAACTGTATCCATATTCCTTTTCCTTATTCCTAACTGGATTCCAGAAACTAGCAATACCTGAAAATAAACTGACTCTTACTGGTACCGCGGATACACAGATGGGTTTCTACTTTCAGAGGGCTTTCACACCTGTTTTTAAGTGCTGGCAGTACCAAGCCCCATTCTGCACTTAATAGAAACTGAGACATGGAGATTACATTGGCTTCTTTAAAGTCACAGAGCTCGTTGGTCAAAGAACCACATCTAGATCCAACACATCATGGTCGGAACTGTATGTCCACAGGAATTCTGGTCCTTGTCTCAGTGACTTAGGGTGCAGCGGGGGGGTCTGACAAACCCGGCCGCAGAAGTGACCTGTGTCACAGGCTCAGTGCTCTACAGCCACGTTACTTAACATCTCCAAACCTCAGTCCTTTAAAAGCTTGAAATGTGGAAAAGATACATCTTCTGCTGCATGAGTATGGGGATTAGCTTTATATCTTGTGAGCAATTAATGTCCGAAGGAACGTAGCCGTGGGCCTTTTAAGTCCCTCCCATCCCTTCCTGTAGACAAATGCCTGCGTGTACACAGTGGTCTGTCTTAACTCCCGCCCTGGCATTTAAGAGCTAAGAAAAATAAAAGGGATATTCAACTGTTTTTCCTCTTTTCTCTCTCACTAAAGGTTTTGCAGATCATTCCAGAAAGCATGTTTACTTCTCTTCTAAAGATCATAAAGCTTCAGACCCACGATATCATTGAAGTGCCAACCCGCCTGGACAAGGACAAACTGAGGGACTATGCTCAGCTCGGTCCACGATACGAGGTGGTGTGTCCCTTTAAACTTCTGCCTTTTGATTATTTAAAACCCACCCCACGACATGTCACAGGTCCATGTCACCTGCCATATCCCGAGGACCGCCAGACCAATGCTGATTTGTTTTTTCCTACTCCCTATGAGGACCGCTCATGCCAGGCTACCGCCACCAGGCCTTTGTTCGTTACCTTGTCCTGGGTTATTTCAGGCCTCGCCTGCCTGAGTGTTCTCAGAGGATGTAGGGCTCAGCCAGTCACTTTCCCTCTGAACAGTCCTCATGAACCAGCCCTTCTTCTCTTTGGGGTAGATTCCCTAGACCTTTCACATTCGGGTTCCTGCTTTGTACATCAGATCGGTGTCTCAAAGTAATCTGGATTCCATTAACCATTTCCTACAGCCAGACTGTTAAGCCACTCAGTGATTAGGCAGCCTCAGGTGGTTCTTCCCAAATACCTCTGCTCTTCTCTCCCCTGAACTTAAAATTAAAGATGTGGAAAATGAAGGTGACAGTATGAAGTCCACTGTCATCACCTTTCATCCCAGCATCAATTTCTGCATCCTCTGACACAACTCCAAAAATTATGTCAGGAATCTCGATCTTCAAGCTTGAAATTTACATATTTATTCTAACTCAAAAGTACAGCATCTGTACCTTAGCAGTGACTCCTGGTGTTGCTTGAAAAAAATCCTAGAAGGCGGTAAAGGAGAGATTCGCTTTTTAGAGTCTTGATGAGCCTTTTCTACTTGGAAAGGACCATCCATCTCATTGAATCCCACCTGCCTGTTACGTATGAGAAACTGAGACCCAAAGAAGGAGACGTGATTGGTCAGTGTTTAAGAACTATTTCATCTCTGCTGACCCTGTTCCCAGTGTGTCTAATGGCATCTTGGTTAGATCCCAGCCCCTCGTTTCTGACCAGGGCACGTCACTCCCACTGATGGGTCTTTTATCTAACGTACTTCATTAATTTTTTTTCTTTGTTAAAGGTTGCCAAGCTTACTCATGCTATTTCCATTTTTACTGAAGGCATCTTAATGATGAAGACAACTTTGGTTGGCATCATCAAGGTAACGGCTTCAATACTCATCCACGTGGCCTCGTTATAATAAGACTCTTAGTTTGGGTCACTGGGGTGTTCCTCCCATGGAGAACAGGGAATGCCATTGTCCTCTTGGGTCCCTTACTGCTTCACATGCAGCTCTGGATCTTCATTTTACTCATTTGTTGGCAGAGGAAGGGAGATATTATAACCCTGATTTTTCTTCCTACCCACAAGTTATTTAAACCTAAGAAAAATCCATCTTATTGAATTTTTTTATTTAAAAAAATATTTAAGTTTATTTATTTTGAGACAGAGTGGGGAAGGGGCAGAGAGAGAGGGTGAGAGAGAATCCCAAGCAGAGTCCGCCCTGTCAGTACAGAGCCCATTGCAGGGCCGAATTCATGAACCGTGAGATCATAACCTGAGCCAAAGTTGGACGCTTAACTGACTGAACCACCCAGGTGCCCCTTATTGAATTTTTGTAATAATGAAACAAAATAGTTCAATTCCCTTTGGCCAAACAACTGGGCCACTCTCTCCCACCCTTCTTTCCTTTTAGTATTTTTACATTGCATCTCCGGTGCAGAGAGCTGAGATTCTCCTAACCCATTGTTATCGTCTGGCCATTGTCCTCACTGATGCATCCATGTTCCTCTCTTCATCCTTTCTTTCTCATCTGGACATCTATTCCCATTTCTATCCCCAGTAGCACCCACACTGTATGTTCGATTTCTGCCCCTAAAAGAGGCGAGTGTCTGTATTTTTTTTATCTGTATTTTAAACATGAGGTGTTACTTTATGTGTGCATGTGTTTGATTTGTCTACATCATATGGTATTCTAAGGCTCATCCTTTTTTCCAACTCTTCTCACTGTTTATTCCTTTTGAAGTTTATTTCTATTGCTGTGGGTTGGGCAGTTGGTTACTTCTTACTGCTGTGTAGAATTGTACACTTGACCTAATCATTCCCCAAGACACAGACACCTCTGTTGTGGTTTTCACACCAACACTCCCCATTATCACAAGCATTTCTGAACATGTCCCTGCTATAGGCCTGAGCAAGAAAATCTCTGAAATCTGCCCCCACCCTCCACTGCAAGGTGTGGATCACTAGGTCTTAGGGTGTATTTATACTTGGTTTCTCTCAGGACTGCCAGATTGCCTTCTGAAATGACTGTTTCCTGGGTGTCCACCCACATTTTTGCCGATACTTGTTGTTATCTATGTTTTCTTTGTTGGCTCTCCCAAAGAGTGTAAAGTGTTAGCCCCATGCTGGTTTATTTTGTAATCCTGCGATGACTAGAGATGTGCCCATTCACAGAGTTTGCGGTGCTTGCATTTCTTTTTCTTTTTTCAGACATTAGTAGAATCTACATTTTTCTGATTTTTTTTTTTTAGAAAAATGCGTATCTGTTGAATTGCCAGATTAACATCTGTGTTAATAAAATCCAAGAAAATACAGGAAACAAACCTAAATAGAAATGGAACTTCAGTGTGTGGTTTCTGGAAGTGTGCTGAAATACCACTGAATAGAACTCATGACCATCCTTTAGGCCTGATGCCAGGTTAATTCAGTTGCTATGCAGAGAGTATGCATGGAAGTAGCCACTTCTTACTAATCCATAAAGTGGTATTAAATCCTAGGACCAGATTAAGCATCTTATGTGCAAAATGACTAGTACAGGAAGGATATAATAAAACCTAATTAATTAACAATAATTATCAAAGGAAAGCCCGCTTATGAAAAATACAAATATTTTGTTACAGTCTTTCAGGTGAGAACAGGGTGGGAGGTAACATCTTGACCACATTCAACCCAATAGGCTTTCTCTGTCAGTCTAACAGTTCGGCTTTCAGTAAGGGACCCTGTGGCCCTCACAGGTCTTTAACCCTCCAATGTTTAGCATCTATTTCAGACACTTATAAAATATTTAAGTGTACTTTAATCCATATGACTTAAAACAAGTCAGATATACACAGAGATGTACGTGTAAATGTTCATTGTTAGAGGTAGCCACACACACACACAAAATGAATAGAAATAATCTAAACATTATGTGTAAGAGAATGGCTGAATGTATCATACTGTGTTCCAACTAGAGATTGCTTGGCTACCATTCAAAAAACCTTTACCATCAGAGGCACCTGGGTGGCTCAGTTGGTTAAGCATCCAACTCCAGCTCAGGTCGTGATCTCACAGTTCGTGGGCTTGAGCCCCGCATCGGGCTCTGTGCTGACAGCTCAGAGCCTGGAGCCTGCTTTGGATTCTCCCTCTCTCTCTGCCCCTCTCCCGCATCTGTCTCTGTCTCTCAAAATAAATAAATGTTAGGGAAAAAAAAAAAAGCTTTTACCACCAAAACCTTTCTAAAATTTAAAGGTTCCCATTTAGACATTTTAAATTAAATATGTATTGAGGACAATATTTGTGTATTGAGATTAATAGAGAAAGGTCTGGAGGAACCATGTGAAAGGGTTAACTAACTGTTGTTAACTCCAGAGAAGGGGATAAAAATGCAGGGAAGGGGCTGTGAAGGGGGCGTTCTCTAAGCTGCAAGCACTCTTTAGATTGGTGAAAGTTTTAGAAGAATTGGAAGGACCATTTAAGACCATTCTTTTCTTAAAAACATTTAACTCTTTTTCACTAAATCTGTTCTTTTTTTTAAATAAGGAATCTTTTTTTAATGTTTATTTATTTTGAGAGAGAGAGAGAATACACACGTGTGTGCATGCATGTGAGTGGCAGAAGGGGCAGAGAGAGAGAGAATCCCAAGCAGGCTTGGTGCCGTCAGCGCAGATCCCATCTCGGAGCCTGAACTCACGAACTGTGAGATCATGACCTGAGCTGAAATCAAGAGGTGGACACTCAACCGACTGAGCCACCCAGGCGCCCCTCACTAAATCTGTTATTAATGTAAGGGGTGTTTCTTTGGAAACTTCATGTTACTTCTTTGATTTTTTTTTCCTCATTGTTTGTATCTAGTTATAACTTACCTTTGTGTTGTAAAATAGGGCACAGATACTGGAAGCTGTAGATACAATGACATAGTTTAATGGGTTATTACAACCACCACCCGACTCCTGCGCCCTGACCTAATCCCAGTCTTCATTTAGAGTGTTATTTTCTAAAGTCAATCTGTGGACGCTACATTTAAAAAAAATACATTGTCTCTTTTAAGTCTTTTTTTACAGGTTTCTCCTCCATTCTTTTCCTTCCTCACAGTTTAGCTGGTCAGGAATCCACAATCTCTGACTTGTTGTTTCTCCAAAGTCTAGATTTTGCTAATTGTATAGTCATGACTGAGCTCAATATCTTTCTCTGGCTCTTGTATTTTATGCAACTTTCATTACACTTGCCGTTCTTAAAGTTTAAATATAATCAAGCCCAGGTGGAACTGATCCATTTGTCTTTATGACTTTTTAAAATAATGGTACTTTGCAGATTAAAAGTACAAGAGACAAGTCTCAGGGAATTCAAAGGATTATGTGAAAACTATTTGATGTTTTTTGGATTTGATAGGAGACTGTCTTTTGGAAATAATGGATGCTTTCTCATTACAGAACAAAGAACCAGCAAAATAAGCTTAGAGAGTTAGAGAGCAGATTTGCCTTCCCATTTTATCTCCCTAATTACAAACAGCATTCAAATAATGCTGGAAGAAAAGAGAATTGCTAAACTGTCCAGCCCCAAGCTTCAGCTTGCTCATGAGGAGGTAGGTGGCCCGAGATAGCATCTGGAAGGAAGTCAAGTCCAGCCGTTCATTCCACCCTGCTCCTGGTGAGAAGAAAAGGCACTTTTACTTTTAATGAAATGTTTAAAATGAGAGGCACTTTAAAACTCTTCACACCCACCATCTTTGGGATGTCACGTTGTAAAATTACCATCACGAATTTGTCTGAGGCCAGCTGAGTCCTAAAGAGGTGACAGGTTCAACAGTCTGTCCAAGCTGCACAAGGTCAAAGGGACAGGAAAGGAGGAAAGTCCCGGTCACTGGGAAATGTGGGGGAAAGCTCTTCGCTGCAGATTCCAGAAACTGACTTTCCTTCGGACTTCTTCACGGCTGAACTTTTCCTCACGGCCGCTTATTGCTTTCTGATTTGCATGTAGGTGGATCCGAAACAGTTGCTGGAAGACGGAATAAGAAAGGAGCTAGTTAAACGTGTTGCTTTTGCTCTTCATAAGGGATTGATCTTCAACCCGCGAGCCAAGGTACCAGATGACGAAGTGGGTCTGTCCTTTGTCTCTGCCCAGCTTGCAGAACGGACAAAAACACCATCTTTCACTGTCATGAACGACAACTTTCCTCCAGACATATGATATATGATGGTCAGCGCAACACACCGATGTGTTTTTTGATCCTAGATAGTAATCCATTCTTATGATAAGAAAACCCTTTCCAAAACCAGCCCTTTCCTTCACCTCTTGATCCCCCAAGTTTAAGAATCGAATGGATGTCTGTGATTCAGGGTTACTTCTCAAAAGAATTTCTTAACCCTAAGGCAGATAGGGACTATAAAGCCTGTAATTTTTTATTTTCCTGGATCTGTTAGAGACTATGCTCATTTTTCTCAGGAGGAAAACAAAAATGGGCCTAGAATTTGTATCTAGGGTACTTTTCACCCCAGGAGAATCAATTTGAAATATTTTAAGTATTTGAAGGTTAGATGTATTCATCAAATGACATGAGAGAAATCACCGACTTTTCATTTGCCATATTCTTCTGTGTGAGACCCCCCCACCCCCAAATGAATGAAACCTCTCTTTTGCCAAATGTCTGACATGAGTTGCTTCTCATGCCGGATGAGGTAGGAAATGGGTATTTCCCCAAAGCTGTCTTAAACTCTCACCGTGGCCTCTGGTGGGACCTCGTTTAAAGTCTAATGTAGACCTGAGTGGTTGACAATCTACTCCAGGGTAATAGACTTGTGCTTCTTCTTTTGCATAGCCAAGTGAGTTGATGCCCAAGCTGAAAGAGTTGGGGGCGACCATGGATGGATTCCATCGCTCTTTTGAGTACATACAGGACTATGTCAACATTTATGGTCTGAAGATTTGGCAGGAAGAAGTTTCTCGTATTATAAATTATAACGTGGAACAAGAGTGTAATAACTTCTTAAGAACAAAGGTATCTAATTAAATTTTCAAATTCTTGACCATATTTGTTTTTTGGACATTGAAACCACCTGCCCCGAACCTCAGAAATAGCAACAAGAAAGTTTGTTTAGGTAGTTACTAAAAATCAGTAAGCACCAGATAGTCACACATACCTTCGGAGTACCTCCAGGAGCCATGAAGGTTGCAGAAAAGTTTATAGGACACCTGACCTTCAGGAGTTTAGCCTCCTAAGGATGAGGGAGACTCAATTAAATGGCCACAGAATAAAGCTGTTGTAAATATCGTAACTCCAGGGATCAAAAGAGTTCAGGAGGCTTAGGAGTTCAGTTGGCCTGATCGAAGTAGGCAGGTAACAGCAGAACTGCTGGGTCATATGGTAGGTTCTATGTTTAACTTACGGATGAACCACCAGACCATTATCCACAGCGCCTGCGCCATTTTTCATTCCTTCCGGGAGCATCTGAGGGTTCTCATTTCTCCACATCCTTGCCAACACTTCTTGCTTTGCTTTTTTTAAAAACTTCTGGCCGTCCCCAGGGTAAAGGGGTATCGCATCATGGTTTCTATTTGCATTTCCCTGGTGACTAATGATGGGCATCTTTTCATGTGTTCATTCCCCATTTGGATGTCTTTGGAGAAATGTCTACTCAAGTCCTTTGCCTATTTTTTTAATTCAGTTGCTTGAACACCAGATTCTTAAGTGTCATTGCTGAGAAGTTTGATTTTTAGTCAGCAGTTGACAAGGAGTAAGTTTTTGATTAGGGAACTGACATGATTCTGCTGACATTTTTGAAGGATTAAGCATCTTCCAGCTTTATGATATTTTGGAATTTTATTATCATACAGATACATGTTAACCTAGAAGACAAAACACCAGAAATTCCTGTGTCACTTCTTACTTCTCCTAAGTCACTTCACTTTTCACAAATATTTTTTCTTTTATACATGTTACATTTCTGGGGGCTATTAATGCAGTTTTCAGTTTTTACTTCCAAACCAAGGAGAATTTATTGTCACAGTTTATGCAACATCATATTTATAAAACTAGTTGGAAAAAGAATAACTGGTTATCTTATCAAAGATGTACAATTGACCCTTGAATAATTGCAGGGATTTGAGCTGCAGGGGTCCATTTATACACTGTTTTTTCCCAATAGATACAGTACAGTACTGTAAAGTATATTTTCTCTTTCTTATGATTTTCTTAACTTTTCTCTTTGGCTTATATTGTACAAATACAGTGTATAATCCATTTAACATACAAAAAATCTGTTAATGGACTATGTTATTGATAAGGTTTCTGGTCAATGGTAGGCTGTTAGTGGTTAAGTGTTAGCTCAAAAGTTGTATGTGAATTTTCAACCGTGTGTGGGTCAGTGCCCTAACCCCCATGTTGTTCAAGGGTCCACTGTACTAAATGTTCATGGTTTGGTTTGGTTTTGTTTCTAGATTCAGGATTGGCAGAGTATGTACCAGTCTACTCATATCCCAATACCAAAGTTTACCCCCGTGGACGAGTCTGTAACATTTATTGGTCGACTCTGCAGAGAGATCCTGAGGATCACAGACCCAAAGTAGGTGTATCTGAATCCCACTGGGCCTTGAACACTGTGGACAGTAGAAGTCTCTAAACCTCTTCATCGAATCACACTCTTTTTTAATAATTTTTTTTTAATTTTTTTTTTTTAATGTTTTATTTATTTCTAGGAGAGAGAGAGAGAGACAGCGTGAGCAGGGGAGGGTCAGAGAGAGAGGGAATCACAGACTCCGAAATAGGCTCCAGGCTCTGAGCTGGCAGTCAGCACAGAGCCCGACGCGGGGCTCAAACCCACGAACCGCGAGATCATGACCTAAGCAAAAGTCGGACGCTTAACCGACTAAGCCACCCAGGCGCCCCCCTCGAATCACACTCTTATTCCTACCACTCTTGGATCCATTCTGGTGGATTTATTAGAGTCACCTTTTTTGAGACTGGGTATTCACTGCAGTGTCACTAAGAAGTCTCCAGTCCAAGGAAATGGAGATTAAAATGCTCTCAGGTCTATTCGGCCACCTTCTAGTTTTATGTACTTCGCACTTTTCCAACTAACGTTCTACTCACTTGGGCCTCCGGACTCCCTGGTGTGTTAAAACTTTTTTTATTAAAGATTGCTCGTCTTTACCTGTGTAACTGTGGCGTACTCCTCCATGCCAGCCACCGGGTCTTGCACTTGTCAGACCCTGACCTTTGAAGATTACCCCCACACCCACACGCTTGTCTAACACTTACCTTGTCCACACTTCCCAGCACATTATACACATCCTTTATTTACTCATTGCAGGCATCTCCAATGTAGGCATTGTTATTCTTCCCACATTAAAGAGAAGTAACTGAGGCTCAGAAAAGCTAAGTCAATTGCCTAAGATCTACACACCAGCCCTCTGACTCCAGGGCCCGACTCTTAAGTGCCGTGCCATTAAAGGCAGGCTCCATAGCTTTGCATATGGTGGGTCACAGTTTATATACACAGTCACATGAGTGAACATCTCATGTAATCAGAACCCCCACTTAAGAATATATAGATAGGCATCATGGGAGTGACTTGCACTCTGCTTCTCTCATTACGTCTCGTTTTCCTTCTTGCTCTCAGTTGAGCTTCTGATGAGGCAGTTGGTACTAAGCCCAGCTGAGGGCAGGGAAGGCTCATGTTTTCTGTCTCTCATCTACCCCTGTGCACATGCTCCCTGAGTGGGCCGGTCGGCAGGATTACCCAGGAAAAGGTGACTCCTCTTCCATCTCTGTCCAGCTGTGCATGCATAGTTGAATTTGTGTAAGCTAAATGGCCTTATGATGCATCTCCTTTGTACAGCCTTCAAATTCTGGCTTATCTCTTCAAAAGTTGTACAACTTGGCACTGTATGTAAGCTCCTTCCAGAAATTCCAGCATAAATGAGTTTTGTCTATGACTCAAGGGCCAAAAGGAGTAAATGATCCAAAACGTTTTGTAACACCTGCTTTCTGGGTACCCGTGGGCAGGCCACCGAAGCCCTTCTGCAAGGCTGTCCACCTAGTGCCGTGTTAAGACTTGTAGAAGGATCAAGCATGCTTGGGATTTCCATGTACTGCTATTGGCTTACTCATCGACATTGGGAGCCTCTCAAGTGACACGTTCTGAGCACCAGCACTGGGCGATAGTATTAGGACTCTTCAAAGCCTGAAAGTAGAATGCAGTTCTGGAAATCTTGTTCTCCCCATTTACTTCCAAATGTAAGCTTCCTTAGTCCCAAGCCTCTTTTTAGTAAGGATATGTCCTGCTTCTTAGAATTGGGGACGTGTCATCCGTGGAGTTTACTGGAATTTAGGGCTGGGTTTCCACCCCAGACCCACCCAATCAAACCCCAGGAGTGGGATCTGGGCACATATTTTTAACACGCTCTACCGGTGACGTTAAGGTGCCTGTGCCAGCATTTGAGAACAGGAAAACAGTGGTTAAGGATATGGTGTTGGGATCAGGCCTCACTCTGCTGTGTCATCTGTAACATGAGGGCTGCACAGCCTGTGTACCGCAGAGTCATGACGAGGATGAGCCCGAGGAGCACAGGACCTGTCACCAAAGGAGCACTCAGTAAACACCATCGGTGGTTAGCATCGCTGTCGGCGCACTCCTGAGTCTAAAAGGCCTCATTGGTTAGTGACCAGAACTGGGCAGAGAGAGGAAATGGCTTTGTTGTCATAGTCACAAATGTTCGACAGGGCTGCAGGATTCCACGTTCTTATCAAAATGGAAATGATACAAGGCTCTTACATCCTCGTCTCTGGGAATTTAAAGAAAGACCCTGTGGAGCGAAAATTGGGCTCCAATTCCTTCTAGCCTGACAACCAAATCCAACTTAGGGCTCTCCCCTCAGCTCCGAACAACAGTCCAGCTCAGTGGAAATGAGTGAGTCCAACCAGTGACCTGGCACAGGGCAGGAAACGGTGATTTCGCTGAATTTTGCCTTCCTGGCCCATTGGGCATTCGCCATGAGATACGCTGGGTGCCTGGACACAGACGTTATTAAACAAATCCCGTAACTGTCATCCCTTATATCTGGTCCCCAAATCCTGGTGCGTCCCACGTCTTCTCAGGATGAATTCTGAGCTGCTTTGGGGTTTTGAGTTTTTTGTCTTTCTTCTAGAATGACATGTCACATTGACCAGCTGAACACTTGGTATGATATGAAGACTCACCAGGAAGTGACCAGCAGCCGGCTCTTCTCAGAGATCCAGACCACCTTGGGGACTTTCGGTCTGAATGGCTTAGACAGGCTTCTGTGCTTTATGATTGTCAAAGAGCTACAGGTGAGCCTTTCGGCCTTCATGCCTGGTGCCTGCTACCCTGGAAAGGGTTTAACTTTTCTTTCATGCTTTCCTATCCTGACTCCAGGCATATTCATATATGCTTCTTGTTAGGTAGGTAACAATTGAGAATAAACTAGAATCTTCTTGGCCAACACAGTATTTTTATGGATGGACTGGTTTTGAGGAAGTTGAGACTCTCGTTGAAACCTGCAACTCCTCCGAGCCGGGGGGCGTTTCTAACAGGAACCAGAAGTTGCCACTTCCCTGTCTCCCTCTATAGCATTTTGTGGTTCAGACCAGGCTGTGTCCCATCTAGCACTTTAGTTCATTGGGGTGTTACCCATTCTGTTCATTATGTTTGGCTCTTCAAGCACATCTTCTTGTTTTAGAATTTCCTCAGTATGTTTCAGAAGATTATCCTGAGAGACAGAACCGTGCAGGATACTTTGAAAACCCTCATGAATGCTGTCAGCCCCCTAAAAAGCATAGTAGGTAAGTGTTCTGAAACCAGTCTGTGACAGAGGTAACATGAGCATTTCCAGATTTACTAAATAGACCATTTTATTTTAACCTTTCAGCAAACTCGAATAAAATTTACTTTTCCGCCATTGCCAAAACACAGAAGATTTGGACAGCTTATCTTGAGGCTATAATGAAGGTATGTTATGGGAGAAAGGGTGATCATCAATACTATATTTTTAAAATTATTATCTTCATGTACCTTTGTTACCCAAAGAAAGCCACTCTTCCTTCTTGCATCACCAAAGCAAAAATAAAACACTTCAGTTTATCAGCATTTCTAAATTAATGGGTCCTTTACCTTCCTTTCTGGGCTGTTCTTGACTATGTTTTTCAGTGATTCGGCCTGTTGTTTTGCTTAAACTGAAGAAAACAGTTTCTTTTTGAAATGACTTGGAGCCAGAAGGGCTTTCCCACTAGGAAATGGAAACCTTCCTCCCTCAGTGGTGCTCTGACCTGACATGTGACAAGTTGATTCACTGAGCTGCTCAGTCAGTGTCCAGCACTGGTCTTCTCCAGGTAGCTGTTAGAACAGGACATTTGCCTTTCTCCCCTCCTGTGTCTGCGTAGATGTTACAAAGCCAAGTTCTCTAGGACATAAGTTATTCTTACACCATGAATAGAACACCGTGTCTTTGGAAATGAGTAAGAAAGTTGAGGTGAAGAGATTAACATGTTGGATGGAAATCCAGGTCACATAGGAAGTCGCTCATCTGCTCTCCTGCCTTCACGCTGTGGTGTTGGCTCTGAGTCTTCTGTGTCTCTCTCGTCACATGATGATCCAAGACCTTCAACAAAGTTTTGTTGAGTACTCATGTGCAAATCATTGTCACATTGTCACTATGAGCCAGAGTCAAAGGAAACACTAGCTGCCTCCTCAGAAGCCTACTTACTGTCTCGCAGGAAAGAGTAGGTTTCCTGGTGGAAAACTGATTCGTGGTTACAAGTAGCACCTACCAGAGGAAAAGCATAGGCTGCTGTGGGAATTCGGGGAGGTTCCATTCTCTCGCTCCCAATTCTGTTAGTTGTTTGTTGAGACAGAACTCATGGTGCCTCAGCCAAATTCACAATATATTTCCCATAATTGCAGTGAGTTTTTTTTTTTAATTTGGAAATTTAGAATGAGTGATACTCAGAGCGTCTGGCTCTGCTGGACGTCTTCTTATATATGTCTGGCGGTCCCTTAGCCGTGCAATTTCCAGGTATCGAGAGCTTCTCAGGCTAAGTTTCTAATCGCTGGAAAGCCTTTTAGGAGGAATAGAGAATTACCTGAGGTTGGACAGGCCTGAGTCTTACCTCTTTGGGAAGTTGAGGGGAGGCTACAGGGATGTGTCAGAGAGCTTCCCTAGTGGCTTTTACAGGCCTCTGTGAGTCGTAATTGCTGGTACTTCAGTAATAACCCAAGTATTTGTGTCAGTCGGTGCCCTTTAGATAAAGCCCTCAAGAACCAATTTGTCCTTTTGTCTTTTGCTAATCTGGAACAGTGATGGAAATATTCTGCACTGTTTGCCGGTAGCCACTGGCCCCATTAGTTACTGAGCTTGTGGGCGTGAGGAACTGAATCTTGAATTTTATTCATTTCAGTCCGTTTAAATAGCCACATGCGGGTGTGGCTGCTGTATCAGCCTGTGCAATTTAGAAAAATGGAGAAAGACAGACAATCCAGAGATCTCTCTAGATAGGCAGATGGATAGAATGCATCGCCTCCCAGGCTCCTTAGTCTCTCAGGATCTTATTAAAGGCTTATAGTAAGTGAGCACTGAAGGAAAGATCTTGGTCACCGAGATTCAGTATGCTTTCAATAAGAGCAAGTTAGGTTAAACTGCCTTTATTTCTGTTTCCATTTCTAGATTGGTATTTTCAAGGGAATCCTGGACATAGAATTAAGAAGGAATTATATGGTGGGGAGGCGGGTGTCTGGGTGGCTCAGTCAGTCAAACATACAACTTCGGCTCAGGTCACTATCTCCTGGTTTGTGAGTTCAGGCCCCAAGTCAGGCTCTGTGCTGACAGCTCAGAGCCCGGAGCCTGCTTTGGATTCTGTGTCTCCCTCTCTCTCTGCCACTCCCCTGCGTGTGTCTGTCTCTCAAAAAATAAGTAATAAATGTTAAAACAAAAATTATTATTCTAAAACTGTGTCAGTAGGCTTCACTTGATTCCCAGAGAGGTCCAAGATACCCGGGGATAAGGGGTTATCATTGTTAGAAGGGCCTTTTTGGAAGATTTTACATAGATTATTTTATAACTCAGATGATGGTGTGGTCTGTAATCCTAGGTCATGCAGATAGGTTTATAGTCACCAAATTTTAGAATAATAGGGATACAGTGGCATCCTTAGGACTCTAGGAAGTTCAGTTTAGGACAAATAAAGGAAGTAGGCTTCTCATTCGCAGCTACTAAGCTTGGAGAACCTATTTCAGAAGGTCGCGCATAGAGCTTAATACAGACACCTTTAATACAGGAACAGCCGAGCGTTAATGGGTCACTTTGTAAAATATCAGACTTTGGGGATATTTGAGGTTGGCGTGCAGGCACCCGCCCTCACCTCCCTTGCAAGGTTCCTTGTGCTCCATCAGGGATAACGCTGGACTTAGCCAAGGAGCCAGTCCGGGGGATCCTTAGGTTTTCCGGAAGAATGTTGTGTCCCTTCCAGTAAAAAACTGTCTCTGTGCGTTTGCCTCCTTGCTGTCCCTTTGCAGCACGGTGTGTTCCACGGCTCTTGCTCTTGCTCGTTCGCAGGTGGGGCAGATGCAGATTCTGAGGCAGCAGATTGCCAACGAACTAAATTATTCTTGCCGGTTCGACTCCAAACACCTGGCGGCCGCTCTGGAGAATCTCAATAAGTAAGTGCTGGCATTCGAGACAGCCACCCTGGGCCTGGATTGTTCGCGATCGGTTAGCACCCCAGTCCCTTCAGTACTTAGTCGTTTACGTTCTTTGGGGGAAGACAGCTCTCTGCATCTATGGCCTTCCTTCCCAGGGAAGACAGAATCAAATCTGTCTTTGTAAGCGTCCTCCCTCAGCCTTGTCCCTTGGTCTCAGTCTCTCTCTCTCTCTCTCTCTCTCTCTCTCTCTCTCGTTATTGATGGATTCCTTTATTCAGCCAACATATACATATATATACTGATTGCTTAGTACACATTCAACAATGTGCTAAGTACTTGCACGGTTTGAGAAAGCAGTTATTACCAGGTGCACAGCTTAGTCCCCACAGGACTAAGTCACTGATCGTCCGGAGGGCGGTTAGAGGCGTGTTAGTTACCAGGGGTGACTGTGGGCACACATCCCGGAGGGCAGTCACCCCTTCCCCCTCACCAGCAACCTGCTCTCATCTCCAGCCTCTACTTAAAAATAAATAATCTGGGGGCTGCCCAGATTGGTTGGTTGAGCATTTGACTTGATTTTGGCTCAGGTCATGATCCCAGAGTCATGGGATGGAGCCTCATGTCAGTCTCTGCACTAAGCATGGAGCCTGCTTGGGATTCTCTCTCTCTCTCTCTCTCTCTCTCTCTCTCTGCCCCTCTTCCCCTCTCCCCTACTCTCTCTCAAATTAAAACAAAAATTTTTTGATTAATAATCTGTTCTTCTCAGTCAATAACTCAGGGCTTTTGACAAAGTAGGTATTGAAAAACATTCAGGTGATTCATAAAAATTGGAAGAGTGAGGGGCGCCTGGGTGGCTCAGTCAGTCGAGCGTCCGACTTTGGCTCAGGTCATGATCTTGCCGTTTGTGAGTTCGAGCCCCACATCATGCTTGCCACTATCAGCCTGTCAGCACGGAGCCTACCTCAGATCCTCTGTCCTCCTCTCTCTCTGCCCCTCCCCTGCTCACATTCTCTCTCTCAAAAAATAAAAAACATTAAAAAAAATTTATTTAATAAAAGAATAGGAACAGTGAAAGCATTTGATTTGATTAACTCCAAAAGATAACACAATGCTAGGTCAGATTTTCCACTTTTAGCCAGTCACGGGTACAGAAATAGAGAATTAGAAGAATCAAGCCTTCGATTTACAGATGAGAAAACAGGCCCCAAAAGATCACGTCATAGCCTATACTGCTTGTTACATGACTTGCATTCTTCTCTAATATTTATCCCTGTTTTGTGTTGTTTTGTGTTTCTGCATCAGGGCTCTCCTAGCAGATATCGAGGCCCACTATCAGGACCCGTCACTTCCTTACCCCAAGGAAGACAACACGCTCTTGTATGAGATCACAGCCTATCTGGAGGCAGCCGGCATCCACAACCCACTGAATAAGGTCAGTGATTAAAATGTGGAACGGCGTGGTGGGCGGTAGATGGGGGATTTGGCCTAGATAGCAGGTCACTTGCTAAAATTTTGGAGAACCTGGCTTCTGATCCCAGAACCTCCCTTCTCTTAAGCCCCCACTCTTCCTGAGTTTCAGTTTCACACGAGTAGTAGGATAATCACACCTTTCCTGCCTGATTTGGGCCGTGGGAATCAAGGGACATGGTGTTTGCCGCAGTTCCCCAGAAAGTGAGAAGTACTCTGTCTGCAGGGACCAGTCTCTGGGTGTCCCGGGTTGGGGGATTGGAATTGCCGCTCGCTGATGGCCTTGATGCTTGTTGCCCAGATGCGCTTCCCTCCGTGGCTGACAGTAGTCACCGCCGTACTCTGCGGCCACAGACTCTTTTCTGCGCTTAGTTTCCAGAAACCTCTGAGAGCTGAAAGGCTTTTCACAAGTGGGTGCCAGATCTCATTTGGTGGCAAAACCTGTCCCGAACTAACACAAGGCTGTTTATGCTTCTGTGAATATTCATGTTTCGATGCCGAAATATTGCCAACTTTGAGGATAGGTGTTACCTTACCCTGTCTCACCTCTCTAAAATCAGTAAAATCTGTATGATTCCCCGGGTTTTGGACAAAAGATTATGAGCCTGAAGAGCAGCTAGCGGTTTGGTTTTTTTTTTTTTTTGAGTGCTCCCCACGTGCCAGGCACTGTGAACCCCAGCTGTGGGTGATGTCACTGCATCTCAGCAGCAGCATGAAACGTGGGTGAGGAACCCGAGGCCGAGGGGCTGACGAGGCACTGAGGGAAGCAGGGAGACGGCCCGTCTGTCCTGACTGCACCGTCTGCACAAGAACTGGGGGGAGACCAGTTCTGTGACCTTGCACGAGGGAAAGCAAAGGACACACGAGACATTTGCTTGTTTCCTGCTTAATACCACTCACTGCTGAGTGGATCCTCTTTCCTTCTTTCCTTCTGCCCAGCCCTTTCCCTCCCTCCCCCCTCCCTCACTCTGCCCCTTCCCTGCTGCCCTTGGTTGAGTTTCTGTATTTTGCTTTCCTGTCCCATCGCCCTTTCCCCTCTTTCCCCTCTCCCGTTGTTAATGACATTAGGATGATTCCCCGGGGAAAGTCACTGCTAATCTCTAAGCTAAATTGTTCCCTCTCCAAAAGGGCTAGTTTTGTGTAGGGATTTATGTTTGCAGGGGTCAGCGGGGTTAAATGAAACTCTGAAGGCGGCAGATTAGTGGGACCCTCCTAGTCCCAGGCAGTCTGAAGAGCAAATTGAAATCAAATGGAAACTTCCCATTTTTGAAAATGTGTTCTGCGGTATCGTGCATGCGTTGTGAAGACACCACCAATTTCGCGTCCCTTTCTCTTTCCAGATATACATAACGACAAAGCGCCTGCCCTACTTTCCGATTGTCAACTTCCTATTTTTGATTGCGCAGTTGCCAAAACTTCAGTACAACAAAAACCTAGGTACTGTATGACGGGTTTTGCCATAATTAACAGGAAGAGTGGATTAATCCCTAACCAAAAAGGTCTTCACACAGAGAATGCTGTGTCACCTGTGAGATCTTTCCTTAGTCCGGTGCGTGTTTATAAAGTGCATGTCTTTGGGCCTGTGAAATATGACACCCCTTCATGAAATGTGGCCAGTGGATTTGCCGCTTTTTTTAAGTTTATCTATTTGTTTATTTATTTTGAGAGAGACAGAGACCACACACGTGGGGGAGGGGCAGAGAGCAAGGGGAGCACAGAATCCCAAGCAGGCCCCACTGTCAGCACAAACCCCAATGCAGGGCTTGAACCTACAAAATCGTGAGATCATGACCTGAGCCAAAACCAAGAATTGGACGCTTAACCGACTGAGCTGCCCAGGCACCCCTAACTTTATTTATTTATTTTGAGAGAGAGAGAGAGTACACATATGTGTCCGTGTGAGCTAGCAGGGGAGGGGTGGAGAGGGAGGAAAGAGAGAATCCGAAGCAGGCTCTGCGCTGTCAGTGCAGAGCCCCATACGGAGCTCGAACTCATGAGCCAGGAGATCATGACCGGAGCCAAAATCAAGAGTTGGACACGTAACTGACTGAGCCACCCAGGGGCCCCTACAGCGGATTTACCATGAACTGAGTACGGTCCACCTTTAGTTCCCAAACATTATCCAGCTTGTAAAATGTGTGGGATCTGTGGTCTCTCCTTTCCTTAATGTTGAGGCAGCTGATCATGGTGTGAGAGAAACCTCTTTTGGTTACTGTCCGCTTCTCACAACGTGTCCCCTTCTCACAAGTGTCCCGTGCCTCCCGTATATCGAGAGCTGCGGTGTGAAGAGTAAAGATATGGTGAAGGAGAGAAGACCAACTCAGGAATATCGAAACTTTAAGATGTGTATATGATGACAAGTGAAAATACTCGGTACAAACAACAGCTACCAGAACCTTCCAGTGTGTGTGTCCTGTCCAGGAACATAGCCCGAATTTTTTTGCCATTGGGCACTTTACCTTGAATATTTTTATCATCACTTACTTTACTGATAAATTCCCAGGTACTTCCTCTGCCTCTGGACTGTGTATGGAAGTGGAGCTTTGAAAATCTGCTACAGAGTTTTATTTACTTTAAAAGTATTATAAGAGCTTTCCTATAAATATAACTGTATTGTTTTTAAACCAGAAATTCTGAAATGAATTTCTTGCTTGAAGTATTTCCCTTCCTATTTCATATGCTCTTTTAGGATAAAGATGTGGAGTCTCTTTAAGGTTTTTACTCTCTGATTCAAAAATACTCCTTAGTCCCAGACACAACCCCCGTACAGGACCTATTACTACCACCAAGCAGAGCATGGCGCCCGCATAAATACTGCTGCGAGAATGAGGAAAGATGTGTGTCTGGGTTCTGGCTCTCCCAGCCCTCACTTCCCAGTGCTCGCCTATGTGACCTTGGCCAAGTTACTTAACCTCTCAGGGCCAGCCGGATACAGTACCTGGCACGGAGTGAATGCTCCACTGATGCTAAGCCCTTTTCTGTATATTGGCCAAAATCAATGTACAGAACCACTCAAAGGTGGACTTAGGAGTTCGTCTCAGGCCTCAGAGCCGTGTTCTCCCTGTCTCTTGTCCCCGTTGTAACTAAACAAGGATATATGACCCTTAGGGGGCGCCTGGGTGACCCAGTCTGTTGAGCACCTGACTTTGGCTCAGGTCATCATCTCATGGTTCGTGAGTTTGAGCCCTGCATCTGGCTCTCTGCTGTCAGCACAGAGCCTGTTTTGGATCCTCTGCCCCCTTCTGTCCTCCCTCCCCCCCGGCCCCTCCCCTACTCACTCTCTCAAAATAAATAAATAAAAACTTAAGAAAAAAAGAATATATGACCCTTTATAACAATGGGTTGTCAGTGCATCAAGATACTCTTGTTTCATTAAAGACTGTTTATTCACTGGTCTCATCCTTAGGTAACGTTTCTTTCATTGTACAGCCTCTCATAGGAATCGTTTCACTTCTCCCTTGAGTTCCAAGATCTTTAAACAAAACAAGACAAACGAACCTTTAGTGTCCTGGAGATGTGTCTCTATCTGACTACAGTTCTTTTCATGGATTACACTGACGTGTTAATCTGGGAACCAAACTAATGAAAAGTAGGACTAGGAAGGAACATCCGGGTGTTTGGACACCAAGAAAACATTCGTTCCGCCTTACGAGTGTTGCTTTCGAGACTGATCTAAGAAACCCCTGCCTGCCTTGGTCTGTCTAAGGAAGCCTCTCCGTTTTGCCGTATTCAGAGCGGAAGCGTCTGTCGTAAAGCGTCATCGTTGCCGTGCACCTGGAAAGGGTTCTTTCTCTGTATTCTGACTACTGTTACCGTCTCATACAGTAAATCCATGAGCACATTCAGAGTTGCCAAAGCCAAGGTTAGGGAAGGCGGGTTAACTTGTTTTGGCAGCTCTGGTTTAAGAAAGAGATTTTTCAGTCTTCACAAGAGCCCAGAGATGGGGTCTGAAGGTCTGTCTTGCCAGTTAAACGCCCATCTCCAAAGCGCTGTACCATTTTACATCCCGCCAGCATTTGGCAATGTAAGTCTTCTTACTTTTAACTGTTCTGATGGGTGTGTATGGCATCATGTTGTTTTCATTTGCCTTCCCCTAGTGACTAACGATGTTGCTCACTTTTTCATAGGCTTTTTGGCCATTCTTTATATCTTTCTTTGTTAAGTGTTCAAGTCTTTTGCCTGTTTTTAAATTAGATTGATTGCTTTTTTATCCACTAGGTTGTAGGAGTTATTTATATTTATGGATACAAGTTCTTGGCTAGATAATTTGTACTGTGAGTTTTTTCTTACAGACTCACCTTTACCTATTCATTTTCTTCTTTTTTTTTTAAATCTAGACAGTACACACTACTCACATGACTCCATTTCTTTTTTCTTTTTTTTTTATGTTTATTTTTGAGAGAGAGAGAATGCAAGCAGGGGAGGACCAAAGAGAGAGGGAGAGAGAATCTGAAGCAGGCTCTACAAGGGGGCTTCAACCCACGAATGAGATCATGACTTGAGCCAAAGTCAGCTGCATAACTGACTGAGCCACCCAGGTGCTCCCCCACCTATTCATTTTCTTTTTTTTTTTTTAATTTTTTTTTTTTTATGTTTTATTTATTTCTAGGAGACAGAGAGAGACAGCGTGAGCAGGGGAGGGTCAGAGAGATAGGGATTCACAGACACTGAAACAGGCTCCAGGCTCTGAGCCGGTAGTCAGCACAGAGCCCGACGCGGGGCTCGAACCCACGAACCGCGAGATCATGACCTAAGTGAAAGTCGGACACTTAACCGACTAAGCCACCCAGGCGCCCCTTTTTTAATTTTTTTTTAATGTTTTATTTATTTCTAGGAGAGGGAGAGAGAGACAGCGTGAGCAGGGGAGGGTCAGAGAGAGAGGGAGTCACAGACTCTGAAACAGGCTCCAGGCTCTGAGCTGGCAGTCAGCACAGAGCCCGACGCGGGGCTCGAACCCACGAACCGCGAGATCATGACCTAAGCGAAAGTCGAACGCTTAACCGACTAAGCCACCCAGGCGCATCCACCTATTCATTTTATTACTGGTGACTTTAATGAGCAGAAATTTTTAATAGTAATAATGTCCAGTTTATCGATTTTTCCTTTATAATTGTCTTTTTCTGTGTCCTATCTAAGAAATCTTTGACTAACGCTAGTCACAAAGATAATCTCCTGTGGGTTTTTTTTTCTAGAAGCTTTGTGGTTTTTAGCCCTTACACTGAGGTCTATGGTCCATTTAAAATTACTTTTTATGTACCGTGTCTGGATATCCAATTTCAGCACCGTTTATAGAAAAAATTTCTTGTTCTCCATTGAATTATCTGGATATGCGTGGAAATTCAGTTCATATAAGTGTGGGACTGTTGTTTCTGGATTTTCTATTCTGTTCCATTGATCTATTTTTCCTCTTGCCAATACTGCCTTGGTTACTATAACTTTATAGTAAGTCTTGAAATCAGGCAATACAAGTCTTCCATCTTGGTTCTTTTTCAACATTGTGTTTCCCCTCAAAGACCCTAAGCTCTAGCTCCTGTTCCCCAAGCGCCCATCCAGGCAGAAGGCCAAGGCCTCCAGATTTGGACAGAAATCCTTAGTGAAAAAGCCAGTTTCAGCGCTCACTCCCTCCACAAATTTCCTTCCTCCACCGTCTAGGCTTCTGCAGATTCTTTTATTACGTAACGTTCAACATTGTATTTAAAATACGTCTCAGATATGTTGTCCGGGATTTAAACTGTTTCCATTTAAGAGACTGGTTCAGCGTGGGTAACGTGCATGCTGCCAGGAACAGAAGCTGCTTGCAGCTCATTTTTACCCTCTCGTTTCTCTTTATCTGTTTCTTTAAACTTGTCCACAGCGGCGTGCATTACTGTATTATCCAAGAGCTGGTGATGATGATTATAAAGGCAGTAGCCATTTTGCTATGTTGGATAGACCCCCGGAAGCGCCAGCAGCCCCGGGCCAGTGCGATCCGGAGTCCAGAGCTGTAGTTCCCGCAAGATACTCCTCTGCCAGCGTAGCCGCGGTCCCCAAGCATTTTGATACTGATGAGCATTTGTACCGAATGAACATTGCCAAAGCTAAGCCCTTGGCTGCGGCGGCATAATTCGTGACTTGTCGCTCCTTTTGCAGGAATGGTGTGCCGGAAACCCGCCGACCCCGTGGACTGGCCGCCGCTCGTGCTGGGATTGCTCACCCTGCTGAAGCAGTTCCATTCGCGCTACACCGAGCAGTTCCTGGCGCTGATCGGCCAGTTTATCCGCTCCACAGTGGAGCAGTGCACAAGGTACCGAAGGCCACGCTGGGAAGAGCGTCATTAGTGTTGCACAGTGGGCTCTAAACCTTGCATGCCAAAGTCCTCTTCCTGTCCCCCGCATAGCGATGGGACTCGGCTGTCACTCTGCTGTGTAAAGCAAGTCCGGGCACACCTTGTTCGCACCAACTAAAGACGCACCAGTCCTCAGTCACCCTGCTGGCGGGGCCCCCTCGGTGCACCCAGCAGTGATTTTACAAGGACAAGCCGTGACCAGGATTCGCAGCCCCCTTGGGGAAGAGAGTGCAGGCCGGTTCCTCTGCGGTGCTGGGTGCTGCGCTCAGAGCTCAGGGAGCCCAGCCGTCTGGCCGCGCCACTGGCGTAGGATGGCCCCACAGCCTTCAACGGGAGTCAGAGGGCTCATCCGTGTCGGCCTGGGCACAGCCCGGGTTCCTGGTGTCGGAGGAAACAGAGATCACGTTGAAGCTCCTAGGGATACAAGCCTTGTAAACCCTTTTTTCTCGCTGAGCCCCCCAAAATGTGGCTTCTCGGGGATAGAAAAGAAAAAGTTACTTGCATGAGATGCTGGGTCCTGAGCCTCGTTCTCTGTTACCTTAAAGGGTCAGGCCAGCCATATAACTTTGTCTGGCATGTTGCACATCCAAAGTCTGGAAGATTACCACCTGGTTACTTTTGTCAATGTCACTGAAAGACTAATGGGAGTGACCTTCCGGGTCCTCACAAAGCACTCGTGACCGGACATGATTCCAGAGGCCATTTGGTTTACCTCCCACCCAGGGTGCGAATGGGCACCCAGACGCCCCTGGAGGGAATCATCCAGCCCGTGCTCTGACACCCCCCCCCCGCCCCGGGTGAGGTACTCATCACCTCAAGGCCACGCAGCCCTGGTCATTGGGAAGTTGTTCATTGTGATGAGTGGAAAATTTCATCCCGCCTCTCTGAGATTTCACCCACTGGGCCTTCCTCTACGCTCTGAAATTAAAATAAACACAGTCTCCTTCCTTTGTGAATGTCAGCTTCCTTTAGATAAGCTGACTTCCACCTGTTCCCGTCCGCCACGCTGTGGCCACTCACCGCACCCATGACTCCTGGGGGTTCCAGTGTGTGACCCACCGTCTTACTATGTGGTCTCCCAAACCCTCACTGGGGTTTCAAAAGCAGCCAACCCCTGAGTGCAGAGGAGGGGTTGGAAGCGCCTTCATTCTGGGCCCCCTGTGGAGTGCAGTGCAGCTGAACCCACAGGGCCAGGTTCCTGACATCCGTTTGCCAGCGGCTCACAGTGACCTTGCATCCTTCTCAAACCCGGTCATCTTTTTCCCAAGAGCCTCAGTCAGGCTAGTTCTGCCCCATCCCCGTTAATGGACTGAAAGACAGACAGATGCTGGGTGTTTTCCTAGGGCAAGCTGAGACTTGCCTCCAACAATTGACTTGTTAACAATTAAAAAACAGAAGGGAGCCCCGAAGGACGGGGAAGTCTCAGAAATGAAGCTTTGGCCATCGCAAAATGAGGGCAGTTGCAAAGCGCAGCAGTAAGCACCCAGAACCCTAGTGCATCCGGCTCCGGGCGGTGTAGAGGAAGCTGAGGCTGAGTCACCTTGCTCCGAGGTGACTGGGAAGTGACCTCCACACCGGCCACCCCGGCCCTGCTCCTCCATCTGTCAAGAGCCGGCAAGTCCTTCCTGAGTCTTCTTCACGAATGACTGTGACGCGTGGCACAGGGGTTACCGGCGACCCTGACCGAGGGCAGCAGGAGACGGGCGTCAGGCCGCAGCTCAGTTTCTGCTTTGTGGTCCCACGCGCGTGACCTCCGGAGCGTGGGACGCACGGAGGCCCTTCCCTTCCCGTCGCCGCCCTGGTCCTGTGCGGAAAGGTCGAGAGCAGCGGCAGCTTTTCTCTGGGTGTAACCGTCTTCAACCTGCTTTTCCAAAGCAACCAACCTTCAGGGAAATGGATCAGTAATCCAGTTCCCTGAAGTCCTTCGTTAATCAGAAAATGCCGTTCCGGACATGAATTAGAAAGAATTTGAAGAACCAAAGATCCTGCCCCTGCAAAGCGAGAGTGTGGGCCCCGTGGGAAGCGTGTCGTGTCCTCTGCGGCATCCCCGGCTCCGGAGCGGGATTGGGCCGCACGGCGGTCGTTTGAACGAACGAGGAGGGTCCCGTATGGAAAGTCACTGGACGCGTCCTTACCTGACACCTTCTAACGTGCAGGAGGTGCAGGTGCTGCCGCAGATGCCGGGGAGGAGGGCAGACAGGACCCAGGCCCCCACGGAGACCAGCATACACACAAGTGGAAACCTACGAGGCTTGGAGGGAGAATACTAAGTATGCTCACGGCGTGCGAAAAGGCCACCTGCCCAGAGGAGTGGGGGAGGCCTTTCTAAGGAAGAACCCAAGCGAGAACTGGCAAGATGCCTAGAAGCCTCCTCTTAAAGTAGGCGAGCAGAGCAAACGGAGCGGCAGAGAGCGGGGCTGGGGCAGTGGGGCCTGCTCGGGGACCGCCGGTTCCCCCGTCACCAGGTGCAGGGCGCTGAGCGCGGAGCCCAGGCAGACAGCGGGGCCGCGACGCGGAGGCCCACGTGGGCCATTCGGCGCAGCCTTCATCCCCAGGTTGTGTTCTGAGGAAACGCCCGCAGGATAACGATATGATTCAGGATGTTCCAGAGATGAGTTTCTCCTCTGACTGTAGTGATCTGTCGCTTCTTTAGTCTCGGTATTTTGACTGAGGGTCCGCCATGTGGAAAGCGGTGCATTGATCCAGACTGTTCTCTGTTGCAGCCAGAAGATACCTGAAATGCCTGCGGACGTTGTGGGCGCCCTCCTGTTTCTGGAGGATTATGTTCGGTACACAAAGCTACCGAGGAGGGTAAGCCTTAGACAAAGGACACTATTAAAGCCCTTTTTGTAAAAAGGTCCTGTTAAGAGTGGCCCTGGACTCACTAGGGCCCTGGACTCACTAGGCTCAGCCCCAGTGGATGCTCCGAGTCCCCCCATCCCCTGCCCCCGGGCCCCCACTCCACCCGCAGCTGTGAGGGCTCCTCCCTTCACCGTGACCTGCTCCCTCCCTCCCTAGCCCTCCCCTGAGCAGCTCACCCAGCCCTGCTTCTGGTTCCAGAGGAACAGATGGCCAGTCCAGGAGGGAATCCTGGAGGCAATCATTGTGGGGGTGGCTTTTCCCTGCCCCCCGTAACCTGCTTCCCATAGCAAGTTCAGTTCCCACCACAGCTAACATTATTTGTCCAGAGTTTCCAAAAATGACTTCACTTTTACCCTCTGAGACAGTCTTTCCTGTTCCTTTCTCACCAATGATTCCACTTTGGTAAGTTTCAGCTCAAAGAGCTTGTTACTAAAATATAAGACTCTGGATAGATTCTGAAAAGCCATTCTGATTTTTTTTAATTAGTATAACAAAGATACTTTTTTATAACAAAAACTAAAGATGATGTTTCAAAAATTAACTGGTGACATACGTAATAGTGGCAGCCTTCCCACTGAAGCCGGTGGCGCAACAGTGTCATGGAGGCACTGACTCTCGCCGCAGCTTTTGTGGTACAGGTTCAAGGCACTGAAACAAGTGACAATTTAAAAATGCATAAAGAAAGGAGGACAAATTTGTATTATTTACAGAGGATGTAATTGTCTTCCTTGAATACCCACTAGAATCACGTGGAGAACTGTTAGAGTTGAAGAGCACAGAAAAGCTGATTAGGGAATGTACCAGGTAAATGTACTAATAACCAATTCAAAAGTATGGTGTGAAAAAGATCCCATTCACAGAATTAACAAGGAAATAGCGAAGCCAGGAGTGATAACCTCTATAAGACAGGTGCCTGCGGGGCTCAGTCAGTTAAGCGTCAGACTCTTCATTTCTGCTCAGGTCACATTCTCATGGTTCATGGAATCAAGCCCCACCTCAAGCTCTGTGCTGACAGTGCGGAGCCTGCTTGGGATTCTCTCTCTTGATTTTTCTGCCCCTCCCCCACTCGCAAGCTTGCTCTCTCTCAAGATAAACTTTAAAAAAAAAGTTAAGTTTAGGGAAAAAATGTTATTTTTAACATTTTAATAACATTTTAGAAAAAATATAAAAATTCACTCCATTGTTCTGAATAAGGAAACTCAAATAGCAATTCTTATTAGTTTATAGGTTTATTGCAGCTATGACCAAAATCCCAGATAAGTTTTGTAACACTGGAGAGGGGGATTTTTAAAAATTTTATAGAACTCAGATCAAAAGTACAATGTTTTTTAAAAAGACATTTAAAACATACCAGGGGCGCCTGGGTGGCTTAGTCGGTTAAGCGTCCGACTTTCGCTTGGGTCATGATCTCGCGGTTCGTGGGTTCGGGCCCCGCGTCGGGCTCTGTGCTGACTGCCAGCTCAGAGCCTGGAGCCTGTTTCAGTCTGTGACTCCCTCTCTCTCTGACCCTCCCCTGCTCACGCTGTCTCTCTCTCTCTCTCCTAGAAATAAATAAAACATTAAAAAAAAAAAATACCAAATAATTTAAAATATTGTAAAACTACAAAAATCAAAGTAGTGTAGTACTGGTATGAAACTCAGGAGATGGATAATAGATCAGAATATGTAGCCTCCTTGGGGCGCCTGGGTGACTGTCAGTTAGGCAACCGACTTCAGCTCAGGTCATGTTCTCATGGCTCATGGGATCAAACCCCGCGTCAGCACAGAGCCTGCTAGGGATTCTCTCACAAAATAAATAAATAAACATTAAAAAAAAAAAAAAAAGATTTAGCAGAGGCAAACGACACAAGGTTATATGATCCTAATTTTGAGTAGTGTTATGTGTAAAATTGGGAGGGATTCAGTACAAAATAATTGTCAGTTGTAGTTTTCTCTAAGGATTAAAAATTATTTATTTCCAACTTACACTTCTCTGCATTTGCTAATTTCCTCTGAGTAACAGATGATACCTTTATAATCAGAAAAAAAATTAAACACTGCTTTTAAAAATTTCGGGGCACCTGGGTGGCCCAGTCAGTTAAGCAGCTGACTCAGTTTCAGCTCCGATCTTGATTTCATGGTTTGGGAGTTCAAGCCCCACCCACGGTGGGCTTTACACTGACAGTGCAGAGCCTGCTTGGGATTCTCTCCCCCTCTCTGCCCCTCTCCGCCTCATGCTGTCTCAAAATAAATTTTTTAAAAAATTCTCTCTCCCTCTGCCCCTCTTCCCTGCTCATGCTCTTGCTGTCTATACAGGTTTAAAAAAAAAAAAATTCCGATTTCTAGCAGGTGGAGACCTCCTGGCTCTACGTCCCACCCAGTCACCCTCCCCACCCCCCAGGGCTTCCCCTAAGAACAGTTCAGGAATGGGTGCTGAGGCCCTTCCTCCCCCTCCCCCTCTGACCTGTCACTCCTGACATGCTGTTCATCCCACATTGGTCACAGATCGATTGCGAGGTGACCTGAGATCACCCGTCAGCACTTCCTAGAGGCATGCGCGTTCCTAGCAGAGCCCAGTGCTCCGGCGTGGGGGGGTGCGGGGGGGGAGTGGCATGTGTGTGAGGGGGGCACATCTCAGGTGCCAACAGTGCCAAGAAGCCAGACACCAGTGTGAGGAATGGCGGAAATGCAAGGCAGCGACTTGAGGGAGTGCTCCACCTGTGAGTCCACCTCCCCGGGACCACCTTGCCCCAACGGAGGTTCTTGTTGAGCTGCGTGTGGACAGCTCTGACTGGTGAGTCAGCGCCCTGGAAACCGTAGCTCTTCTGTTTTACTCTTCAGGTTGCTGAAGCGCACGTGCCTAACTTCATCTTTGATGAATTCAGAACAGTCCTGTGACTTTGACATCTGCTTCTCCAGTCAAAGGCTTGTCCTTAAATCTCCCCATGACTAAAATGAATTTAGAAATGAAGAAACTCAGCGGCTCAGAGACCTGCATTGCTCCCCTTCACGGTGGGAAACATCAGGTTTGAGTAAGATGTGTCTCACAGCCCTCGTTCATATAATTTTGTTTAAATCACGGTATTATATGCAATTTGTATCATGTAGGAGCAGAATACACTTTTGTACTGCCTCTTATAAACGCCGAATGTAATTGTTACGTCTAAATCCATTTAGTTTTATGTTCTAAAGAACTATTTGTGCAACTCGGGATTTTCAGTAAAACAGTAATTGCCAGTACCTAAAGGTGTCCTTCTGCCTATGATGCCAAAAATGTGGATGCAGCCTGTTTAAAAATAACAAACTTCTCTGGAAGGTAAGCGAGGAATCCAGTAGGTCACGTGCATACACCCACAACAGGCTGGCAGGCACACGCGACGGCAGGATGGGGACCAGACACCACACAATACACGGACCACGTACTGTGGCAGTTTCTTGGTGTCTGAGATTCACTGTGTCTTCCAGCCACAGAGCTCCGGGGTGGGGGGGAGGGGATTCCCAGCATGCCTTCTGTGGGTCTCCGACTTCGGCTGCTCCCTCCCTTCCCCGGCCACCTGAGCCCCCACCCCAGCAGCGCAGCCTAGTCAAGGCCCAGCACAGAATTTTACAAGTGAATTGTTGCTCAGGACGCCTGGGTGACTCCGTCGGTTTGAGCATCCAACTTCAGCTCAGGGCATGATCTCACGGTCTGTGAGTTCAAGCCCCGCGTCAGGCTCTGTACTGACAGCTCAGACCCTGGAGCCTGCTTTGGATTCTGTGTCTCCTCCTCTCTGCCCCTCCCCGCTCAGTCTCTCCTCTCTCTCTCTCTCTCTCTCTCTCTCTCTCTCTCTCAAAAAAATAAACATTAAAAACAATTTTTTAAAGCAAATTGTTGCCCAACACATAAGGAGTCTGGAAGCGTCCCCCAGTGGGAGGCTGCACGGTGCATGAGAACCTAGTCAGTCCTGGGCCATCCAGCATCATCTCAAAAATACCTTGTGGTTTTCCATTTGTAATCAGTTAACTGTAACTGCATGAAGTGGGGTCTTTAGTTCTCTGTGAAAATGGCCCCCAAAGAAAGCCAGCTACTAAGAAGGCCAGACTAAGAAAGTGAGATTTAAACCAGGAGACAGAAGTGTGGGACACCCTTGGAGGAGCTTTCACAACCAAGTGAACGAGTCCACCATACGCCGTGCCAAATGACGCAAATGATGCGTGCGAGTGACACCACGCGTGACCTGGCTAGTGAACGATCCTCAATGGAGAGAACTTAAAAGGTGAAAAAGAGAGTTTTGGTATAAAAGCTTTTTAGGGGCGCCTGGGTGGCTCAGTCAGTTAAGCGTCTGACTTTGGCTCAAGTCATGATCTCACAGTTCGTGGGCTCGACCCCTGCATCCCTGCATCAGGCCCTGTGCTGACAGTACAGAGCCTGCTTTGGATCCTCTGTTTCCCTGGCTCTCTGCCCCTCCCCCACTTATCCTCTCTCTCTCAAATAAACTTTAAAAATGTTTTTCAATAAAATAAAAGCTTTTAAGTCCTTTTAGCCCTTATCATTATAATCTGAAGTAGTTACTTAATATTCCAAGTCATGTTTTACTGCTCTTTTAGAAACAGTTTACTTCAGTGACATTTGGGAGTTTACTGAAATTTCATGACACCTTTCTGATGTCCATGATCTTCTCAAATAGACTAAAACTCAGTAAATTTGGAGTTTTCAACATCCTAACATCATAGGTGCTTATATTTATGGACTCACGGTCTCTTCCATAATCCCAGCCTGGCTAATCCATGTTACACAGTGGAACTTCTAAAGCCCTTGACTGTGCTCCTGTGTGAACATGTAAGAGAACCTTATCAAACTGACACGTGAGGAAGGTGAAGTGCAAAAGTATTAAGGCCACTTCCCCATCAGCTATTTAACAGAACAGACCAAATGGCTTCCCTCTGCCTTTTCCATACCGCTTTGGTTTTCTTTTTGAAACATGATCATGAAGCTGTATAAAGTCCGCACAGAGGCATTCAAGCTCATTCTCCTTTATTTGCATGTCCCACATGACTCTGCCCAAATCCCCGAAGTCAAAAGAAAACCTGCAGTCTCAGTGTTAGCACTGATTTATGATAAGGATCGTTTTTTTCCAATGTCTATTTTACCCTTCATTTTAAATTGCAAAGTATATTTACATTTTTATATACAAATAACCTCAAAAACAAATTAAACCCAATCTTAATCCAAGAGTTTCCACTTTAGAAGTGGCTGACTTCTCTGCTATGTACATCCTCTCCCAAGAGTCTCTTAGGACTTGGTGAGTTCCAAATATTCATTCACAAATGGTTCCCTTTTAAGCTTAATGAACCAAGTACTTAATTTCTGAGTAAATCAGAGGAAATATTACAGAGCATGCTTTGTACAAGACAGTACCACTACTGACAATGGCTCGGGGTTTTGTAATCCAAGGCTCCGACTTAAAGCAAAAATATGTGGTGTAGATCGCAACAGCAAAGAAGTGTCCAATTAAAATTAGAGGATTAGGAGATAGTCTGTAATAGAAAAAAAAAAAATATATATATATATATATAAGTAAGACCTGGCAATTAAAATTTACTCATAAAAAGGTTCTAATTATGTATCCCCTACAAAGCTAAACACACGCTCTACACTTTACAGGACTCTGCAAGCTTGAGTGGCCCGTGTATGATGACAGGGACAAATAAATGTTCTTCCAAGAAACTCCCTAGACTACCCCCTGTCAGAGAAGCCAGCACCTCTTCTTAGTCTAGTTTACATAAACTGTATGTTTTGAGCTGTTTCGCTAATCTTGAGATCTCAGTCCGAAGTACCTGGATGGCCTGACCTGTGGGAATATTAGGTTTTCCAAAGGTAACAGTATTGACATTCAGATTATAGATGAATGAGAACAGACTTGAAGAAATTTTACCCCGCAGACTTTTCAAGAATGATTCCATGTCTGTACTGTCGAACCACTACAGAATTTCACAAGTCCCTGCGCGTCAACTGAATTAAATTTTAAATACAAACTCCTCTGTAATCTGTCGCTCCCAACAGTCAGATAATGTGGTTAAAGCCGCCAGCAAAACAATAAGCTATTTTATCTGGGTTTTAGCCTCATCTACCACCGATTTCTGCTCACCACTTTTCCCAGAAGTAAAACACAGGACTAAATGTTGTTTTTCTCTTTTCTCTGAGCTTCCTTCTGATTGAGATTCCAGTGGATGGTAAAATGACAAAATGTATAAGGAAGAAAGACTTGCAGTCATTCGTAAACTGAGCAGTCCCAAAGGAAATCTGAAATATCCGGTTCCTGTGTCATCAGAACAACTTGGGGCGCCTGGGTGCCTCAGTAGGTTAAGTGTCCGAATCTGGATTTCAGTTCAGATCATGATCTCACAGTGTGAGAGTTCAGGCCCCACAGTGTGAGAGTTCAAGCCCCATGCTCTCAGCATGGAGCCTGCTTGGGATTCTCTCTCTCCCTCTTTGCCCCTCCCCTGCCTGCACTCTCTCTCTAAATAAATAAACATTAGGTATATTTAAAACAACAACAACTTACACGGAAAGCAGCCCAACAGGACCAGCAATACATTCTCCACCAAGTTTGAAATAAAGCAAACAGGCTTTTCTTAGTTGATGTATGGAATCTAAAATAAAATTTTAAAATCACTCTGAATCAAAATATTCACACATCTATTTTGGGGTGCTAATGATCTGTCGGGAAGAAAATGTAACATAGACCAAGGCTTATCATTTTTTAAAAAGTCTAGTCCTGGAATTTCAACAATCCCAAATTTCTTTTAAATTCCATAATTAGCATTAAGGTAATAGCTTAAGTATGAACAAACTTTTTTCTGTTAAAAAATAATCACTGTAAAAAACATGCAGGTGTCAGAAGTTAACATTTAAAGGTTATTTCTTTGTGTTGTAAATTCACTAAATGAAGCAAATATTTTGTAAATTCTTTTTGTCATAAAAACACAATTCTAGAAACCAAACTCCCAGTCTCTAAGATACCCAACCTGTATCTCTGAGCAAATTATCAAGTAAAAAGAATAGCTGTGAGGAATAAATATTAACAGTGCCTTATCTGTATACTTTCTCGTACTTTTCAAAGTAACCTGTTAAACCCTCACAACATAGAATTCTCAACCAGTAATCTTTCTAGATAGCATAAATGTTCTTTTCAGGTATACTTAGATTTTTCTTTAGAACAGATATAAAAGGATGTAATACGTAAACTTACTCCAATAAACCTCTTTCCTCTCCTACCGTACTTTTTTTAAGTTCTTTGTTGGCAGACTGAAATTTATAATGTAAAAATCTCAAGAGCTTAGGAAAGCTTCAAAAGAAGTGCTTAGAAAAACTCAAAACTTAGTTCTTTTCTTTTTACTCGCCCACCCTGCCATTTTCGCTTCCATGCCAGTTAGCAAGAGAGGGTAGACTGGCGAATCACTACCAATGAGTTGTTTTTTCTTTTAGCAAGGGTAACGTGCAGAGGGGCTACAGAAGGCACTTGTACCGTATCAGGTCACCAAAGCAGGGACCGCCAGGACCCTGGCCAGTTCACAGAAGTGGGCTTGTTGTAAATATCTGAAGTAATAGGACTGGAGTTACATTTATTCCTGAAAACCTAAACGTCCTGTCTCCTTGTGGCACGGTCGCTTCTTGCCCCATTCCTACTGCTGCTACTATGTCGCGTTTTGCTTAATACACAGACTGACCATCACCACTTTACAACATGGAAGCAAAAACAAAAGCATGGGACTGTTTCAAGTGAGTAAAAGGTGGATACATTCTGCTACTTGTGCATCGTAGCAGGAGACAAAATCTAAATTCGTTTAGAAGCTCATTATTTATTTTATAAACTACTACGAACAGAAATCAAAACTGGTGTTCAGGAAGAAAAGGCTTAGCAACTGCGTTTTGTTTTAATTCACAACCAGAAGACCCTCCGTCACATCTCTGTGTTGTCTGTGGCTGTGCATTAGCTGATCTGGACCAGAGGAACGAATAAGGACACGTTATTGAAATATCACTGTTAATACTTCCCCACAGAGTGGTGGATACATGTTCATTAGAGGCTAAAATTCTCACTCAAGGATGGAGTTAAGGGTCATCAGGTTGGCAGTCAGTAGACTTGGGAAATATTTCTTTTTCTGGCCTAACCACTAACCGTGCTAAAGAATCCCTTCCTGTGCTAAAAGTCTGCAGTTCAATAATTTCCATTAAAAATTATCTATACTCAGGGGTGCTCAGGTGGCTCAATCAGTTAAGAGTCCGACTTTGGCTCAGGTCATAATCTTATGGTTCAGGAGTTTGAGCTCCACACTGGGCTCTGTACTGTCAGTGCAGAGCCTGCCTAGGATTCTCTTTCTCTGCCCCTCTCTCTCTAAACTTTAAAAAAAAAAAAAAACAACAACAACTAAACAAAATATATATATCTGTACTTACCATCTGGGGCAGAAAATAATTCATAAAGCGCCTGAGCAAGAATATTCACAACAAAGGAATGAGATGTTTTTCTTGCCCAGTAGAATGATTTTTTGGCCTAAAAAAGAAAAAGATCACTTGTCACATGGTAAGAGTGGGAGGAAGCACAAATGAGTGCTTATAATCAGTCCCCTCAAGCTGATGCTTATCCTGAAGATTACCTACAAGTAATGCTGCCTTACATTCATCATTTACACACACACACGCACGCACGCATCTCCAGAGCAATGAGCTCCAAAGCTCTGAAGCTGAATGTACAATCACGACAAGCAAAGTGGCCCGCAGTCCAATGCTACATAATCCTCAAATACAAAAATGGAGAAATCGGGGCACCTGGGGCTGCTCAGTCAGTTAAGCATCCGACTTGATTTCAGCTCTGGTCACCATCTCATGGTTCATGGATTCGAGCCTCACATCAGGCTCATTGCTGGCAGTGCAAAGCCTGTTTGGGATATTCTCTCTCTCTCTCTCTCTCTCTCTCTCTCTCTCTCTCAAGCCTGTTTGGGATTTTCTCTCTCTCTCTCTGCTCCTCTCCTGCTCTCTCTATGGATTTTTTCTCTTTCTCTCTGTCCATCCCCTGCACCCCCCCCCCCTCAAAACAAACATTTTAAAAAAAAAACCCAGAGAAGTTTGGTACAATTCACGGAGTGCCCAGGCTCACAGGTTCTTTATACCGGAACAAGAACCAGGACTTAGGGTCAGGCTCCCAGGGGCAGGTCCCCTAAGAAGGCCCCATTCCTCTGGGGCCCAGAAAGAAATCTATTTTGAGGCATTTTTGTCAAAGGATGATTGAATATCCTACCTGGAAGACAGCTGCGTCATCATAAAGGTCAGGGATACCTTTTAGCAATTTTCTCCATATCTTTATATCTTTAAAAACAACAGTCATTCCTCCCCCAGTAAGAGGATGCCGCATATTATATGCATCTCCCAGAAGAAGAACACCTACAATGAGAGAGAATTTAGACTATGACATCATCCCTTAAGACACACAAAAAAATGGTCTGTTAATTTATAAACATTCTGGATGTGAGCCAGGAAATCAGAATGTGAGAACACAAGGGAACAAATCATGTCAAAAATTTGCTGATGCAAAGATTCAGTTAATATAGATGGGGTACCTACTATGTCCTGGATACGGGGATACAGTGAGAATGAGAACATGTTCTCTGCCATTGGGCAAGTCACATGTGAACCTAAGGTTAAGTAGAACAGTGTCACGTACGCATAAGGCCTCTTTCATGAAGACACCGAAAGAACCTTGCATAAAAGGCAGGTCTCTGACAAGGTAAACAATGAAGAGTTGTAACATTTCACGGCAACACTGGCTGCCAGCACACTCCAGAGAAAGGTCCGTAAAGGTATAAGTTACAGGAAGCAGGTAAGCCCTGGGAAGAGGGTACCCATGCTCTAGCCTGTGTTGAACAGGAAGAAGCAGATATTCCACACCTATCTGAAGTGAATCTGGACGAATAAGTGGGGACTGAATCTTATCTGAAAATCAGCTCCTTGATTCAAAACTGCAGGGGCAGGAAGCGCCCCAATTTGACTGCAGGGGCGGGGCACACGCCTGAGGGTCCTGACCGAGAGCCCCCCACACCCCGTGCACTGCCCGCCTTATTGACCTGAGACTTGAGCAACATCTCAACAGAGCATTTACTTAATTGTATTTGTGAGAGAGACAACCATAAGATTGTTATGAATTGTGGGATCCATAACAAAAATTATGGATAACTATTTTCTGTGACCTCACAACAAACTACTTCTGTAACTAACTGTAAAATACACATGATAAATAGTAACTTCTAAAAATGTAGCTTCTAAATGTTAATTCACATTTCTTATGTATTATTCGAATATCTTCTCTAAAAACACCTCAAACTATAAACAGCTTTTATTCCTCTTTCTCCAAGGAGCATTTCTAACTCCATCAATTGTCGCGGGCGGGCTGTTTGTATCGATTTGGCCTTGGCCTCTTCGTTCTTCTTTACATTCATTTCCTTGTGTGATTAGTAGTTTATTGTGCATGTTTTTCCATAGCAGATTCTGTTTATGCTCAGGACGCACAGGGTAGCAACAGCTCCCACTCACAGCCGTCTTCGGCTCCGCACGCACACCCCCGGGGGTGCTCTGCACGCCTCCACTCTAATGCCCTGCGAGTGCTTCATACGCAGTATGTCCAAGAGCAGACTCACCACCTCTTCCCACACTTCCTAAACTTACATTCTTCTCCCCATATTTCCAATATCAGCAAATAGCTGGCAAAATTATCTCAGCCGGAATGTGGAATCCATCAAGAGCCTCCCTCTCCTCTCCCTTACTACCACAGCCAACAAGTCACCAACTTTTAGGCATTCTGTGTCCCAGCGACACACAGATCCACCCCTGCCTTCCATGCTCACTGCCACTCTCACACCTAGCCTATGCTCCAGCCACAGGAAACCACCTGAGTTCACTGAATGGGCCACCATTTCTCAGTCCTCCTGGCCTTTGCAGATGCTGTTCCATCTACTTACAAGTCCCTCATTTCACTGTCCACCTAATGAACTCCCACTAATCCTTCATGCCCCAACATGTCTTCTCGAATCACCCTTCTGAGTTCACAAGCTCCCCCCACTGCCAGAGTGAATCTTGTGGTACCGCGAGTGGGCTTATACTACAGCACTTATCAACAGTGTTCTGAAATTACTCATTTATACCCCTCACCAGAAAACTGCCTTCTCTAGATTTAGGGCTATATTTAACTTGTATCCCAAATAACCAGTATAATGACTTAAATAAACTCAACGTTAAATAATGAAGATATCATAAAACTAATTTTGGTGTTAGTAACGTGTTATCCACAGTAACCACTTCTCTGTCCCACATATCATTTCCCAGCAGCATAAATTTAATCACATATTTTATCTGGAATATTTGGAATTTAAGTATCTGTAATATCCTTTATAAAATTACTCCAATAAAATAATACCTCGTTTGTTTACTGGGGAAGAAGGAAGAAAGCTTGCTGGCATAGATCTCAAACGAGAATTCTGAATGGCTTCCAGGAACAGTTCTTTGACGTGATCTGCAATAAATCCCAACCCACCAAATAAATGGTTTATAAAATTCAATTTTCAATTATCACACGTTCTTAATCAAGTATAAACAAATACCTTCTATACTTCTGTCATGGTTGTTACATATATCCTTGTAGTAAATCAAGGACTAATTATTTTATTAATACAGCTGTTAATTAAGCACCTAGTTATTCATGCTAAGGAATGACTAAGAAATCTGAGAAAATTAATGTAAATAGATATACACAAAGCTGAATGAACAAAAAAGCTAAAAGAGTGAAGCAAATTCAGAGGAGAAGAGACAGGAAGAAAAACCAGCCATGTCTCTTCCAAATGTTCACTGACAGGGATCAGATTTAACACTTAGGTTACTGTCACCACCATCATATTCTGGTAATGACAGAGGAAATGTACTACTAATTCACAAACAGCAGGGATGTATGTACGGTAGAAAAAGGGTAAGATGTAGAAAGCTCTACCTTTCTGAGCTTCAGTTTCTTCATCTATAAATTGAAATGCTTTGATGATTAGCTCATCTCTCAGACACTCCTAAGTTTTGTTTTTTGGGGTTTTTAAAAAATTTTTTAATGTTTATTTTTGAGAGAGAGGAAGATACAGTGTGAGCAAGGGAGGGTCAGAGAGACAGGGAGATACAGAAGCCGAAGCAGGCTCCAGGCTCTGAGCTGTCAGCACAGAGCCCGATGCAGGGCTCGAACCCACAAACTGTGAGATCATGACCCGAGCCGAAGTCGGATGTTCAACTGACTTAGCTACCCAGGCGCCCCAGATACTCCCAAGTTTTAAAGTTTTATGCTTTTACTTGTATAGGAAATGAACTATCTTTTCATACAGTTCTCTTTGTGATCTGGGAATACAGGAGCAGAATGCCTAAGCTGAAACTATTCCATTCTTGTAAGTAGAATTTCGATAACCTAATATTAATATAAATCTACAAATGTTTCCCACCGTGGTCTCAGGGAAGTCTGTTCTGAACCTCTGTACTGGAAAAGGCGATCTACAGTAAAAGGGAAAAAAATGCCAAAAATACATTATTGGGGCGCCTGGCCGGTTCAGTTGGTAGAGCATGCACCTCTTCTTTTTTTTAAGTTTATTTTTTTAGTAATCTCTATGCTCAGTATGGAGCTGCAACTTCATCACCCCAAGATCAAGAGTCACACGCTGCTCTGACCATGCCAGTCAGGCCCCCAAAGTGTGCAACTCTCAATCTCAGCGTTGTGAGTTCAAGCCCCATGTTGGATATAGAGATTCCTTGAAAATAAAATCATACACAAATAAAAAAATAAAATAAAAAATAAAAATATCACATTATTGACCATCTTTTTCTTAAATGTGAATAACTCATTTTTCCTAAAAGCTTCAAAAATGGCTTAACTAAGTAAAAATATATTGAAATGTTGAAAATGTCTTTTTTTTTTTTTTTTTTAATTTGGGAGATAGAGAGTGAGCGCAAGGTTGAGAGAGAGGCAGAGGGGGTGAAGGAGAGAGAGAGAGAATCTTAAGCAAGCTGCATGCTCAGGGTGGAGCCCACTGCAAGGCTCAAGCCCACAACCCTGGGATCATGACCTGAACTAAAATCAAGAGTCAGACGCTCAACCGATGGAACCACCCAGGCATCCTAAAAATGTCATTATTAAAACTCTAAGTCCATATATACCTTCAGATCTATTTATATTCTTATTAAACAGAGTGTTTTCACATAGAGTAAAAAGTAACTAGTGGGCAGCTGGCCGGCCCAGTCAGTAGAGCATATGACTCCTGATCTGGGGGTAATAAGTTTAAGCACCACATTGGGCAAAGAGCTTATGTAAAAACAAAACACAACAAAAACACCTGAAAAAGAAACAGAATTTTTAAACAAAATATACACCCACCAGAGATAGTTTCCTATTACTAATATCTCAATATTTTAGATTTTTTTTTACTTACATCTTCCCAGTCTCAAAAAAATGTCAGGAAGTAAATTTTTTAGGAGTGTTTTACAAAGATGTCTAAAATCTCACAAAGCCTTTCTGTATTCAACTCAAAACTAAAAATGATCTTGAAGATTGCTTACAGCTCAAACATTCTGAAAGGGGGCCGTATGAGCCAGACACAACTGGCCTCAACATTGGCTCTGTCACTACCCATGGTTTATCTTTGGAGGAGCTTTTGCTGATTCTTAGTTCCCTCATCAGTAACTTGGGGATCATGATAATGCGTCAGTCACCTCATAGGGTGATGGTGTAGATTAAGTTATGTTTGTAAAGCACATTATAGTAGACAGTCAATAAATGGTAGCTACTATTGCTACAAAAACCAAGCACAAAAGTAATTAAGCGTTAAGAGATATTTCAAGAATTCGGAGACCTTAGATTGCTATACGGACCACCTTAAAAAGTACTACATATGGGGGAATGCAAACTGGTACAGCCCCTCTGGAAAACAGTGTGGAGGTTCCTAAGGAGACTAACAGTAGAACTCCCCTATGACCCAGCAATAGCACTGCTAGGAATTTACCCAAGGGATACAGAAATGCTGATGCATAGGAGCACATGTACCCCAATGTTCATAGCAGCACTCTCCACAATAGCTAAAACATGGAAAGAGCCTAAGTGTCCATCAACAGACGAATGGATCAAGAAGATGTGGTTTATCTATACCATGGAATACTCCATGGCAATGAGAAACAATGAAATCTGGCCATGTGTAGCAACATGGATGGACCTTGAGGGTGTTATGCTGAGCGAAATAAGTCAGGCAGAGAAGGACAAATATCATATGTTTGCACGTATAGGAGGATTAGGAGGAACTTGACGGAGGAACAAGGGGGAGAAGAAGGGCGGAAATGGTGGGGGAAAGGGAGAGAGGCAAACCATGAGAGACTCTTGAATGCTGACAAAAACTGAGGACTGATGGATGTGGGGGGGAGGGGGGGATGGGCATGGAGGAGGACACTTGTGGGGATGAGCACTGAGTGTTATGTGGAAACTAATTTGACAATAAACTATTTGTATAAAAAAATAAAAAGTACTACATATGACAATATTAATAATTATCCTGAAAACAATGATCTAATTATTACTATGAAAAAATATGTTGAAAAAATTTTTTAATTTGAAGATTTTTTTTTTTTTTTTAAATGTGCTAGTTACACAGCTCAGCTCCAGTGAATATGACTGACTGGATGCATTTGTTTTACCTGCCATGCTGATCTCTGGCCTAATTTAGAAACAGCTTTAGTGAGAACCGGAGAGGGACAGCCTTTTGTGATATTTGTTTTCAGACTACAGATTACAATGTGGATGAAATCTTTCTTTTTTTTTTAAATGTTTTATTTATTTCTAGGAGAGAGAGAGAGAGAGACAGCGTGAGCAGGGGAGGGTCAGAGAGAGAGGGAGTCACAGACTCTGAAACAGGCTCCAGGCTCTGAGCTGGCAGTCAGCACAGAGCCCGACACGGGGCCCGAACCTACGAACCGCGAGATTATGACCTAAGCGAAAGTCAGACACTTAACCAACTAAGCCACCCAGGCGCCCCATGTAATCTCTTTCTTACCAGGCAACTGTGGGTAAATTTTTTCAGTCATGTATTCTCTTAAATTCCTGGGCATTTCCCCTCGAATGTCAACAAGTACTCGAGTTTCATCAGATGAAATCTGGTAGATGAGAACTGGACTCGGATTAGCCAAAACAAGTTCCGCATGATTGGCTGTAAACTGTGGTGCATGCTAGAGGGGGAAAAATATTTAGTAATTTTCGAATTTCAAGTTGCATTTATTTTTCTAAATTATATTCCTATAGTACCTTCATAAGAAAGCCAACAAAATGAGATGAAACAGAAACTTTATTGGAGATCAGGTTTTTCCTAAACTTGGAAAAAAGTCCATCAGCAACAACAGTCAAGGGAGCATGGAGTTCCTGCAACAAAGATAAACAATACTCAGCTAAATAGTTAGAAATACAAAGTAAAAGGACCACGTTGAAAATATTTACATATTTTGATGGACAACATTATAGAAGGTAATGAAGATAATGCTACTGAAGAAGCTGTTACTGGGCTTAAGTTAACGCACAACACATTGATGCTTCCTCTCTGCGGACTGCCTTCCTTCAAAGCACTACCCCCCAAACCATCTGGGAGTTAAGTTACACTTTAACAGACAGTAAGGGAAACAACTACAAAATGAGCACGGACCACAGAAGACTGAATCTCATCATCACAAAGTCCAAGGACGAGTCCAATGTTTATTCTAGAATTTTCTTTACTTTTTTTTAAAATGTAAATTCATGTTAGTTAACATATAGTGGAGCTGGTTTCGGAAGTAGAATTCATGATTCATCACTTACATTCAACACCCAGCGCTCATCCTCACAAGGGCCCTCTTTAATGTACATCACACATTTAGTCAATTCTCCTATCCACCTCCCCTATTCTAGAATTTTCTAACTTCACATAATGCTTTCAACCAGTGGCCAGGGCTTAGAAGAATGTTTGTCAATGTGGATGTATGTATTTACGTTACCTTGCAATCTCCCACATTAGAGCACAGTTTCTAGGTGGTGGTGACCCACCCACAAAAACCAACAGATTAGCCTTTCATTCTTTCACTAAACCAAAATGAGCAAATACTGGAAACTATTCTACTCTGCTACTTCCCCAGACATTCTCATACTTTTCCTCTTTCAAATTCAAACAATTTGAAACCTTTCGCTTACTTTATCCTAATCATTTCTTTTATATCGAATCCTTCGTGTTTTTTACATTCCAGGTTCCTCTGCTTTTCTGTATTCCTCACTTCAGTTTTTAATACAGCTAATGTAGTGGGGGGTCTACCAAGGTGTCTGTATAGCGTTCGGAGGTGCTCTCACGGGCACTGTGTTGCAAGAGGACCTAGAGAGAACCCACGGAGAACTCAAGGACTTAGAACTCAAGGAGTAAGTTGGTGGGCCTACTTTTTGAAAGGAATAGGAGAAAAAGAAGGAAAACAAAGCCTCTTAGGAAGAACGAACATTTGATAGCTCTCACCTTGATGTCCCCGGTTGCTTTATCCCTGTACTGAACTCCCACTATAGCATCATCTTCTTCTAGTAACTGCAGCACGATGCCTTCAATAAACTTTGTACTAAAGGATAAACACACAGAAATAAATCAGAGTAGCACAAACAACTTAAATAAGGAAGGAAAAATTCCTCATCTCCAGTTTACCCATGTGAACTGGACACACGTGTGTGCACATGGACACAGAAAAGGTCTGGAATGACCAAATACAAAAACATCATTAATCGGTTTCAGAATTAAGTGTGGTTTTTATTTTCTAATTTCTTAAGATTGAATACACAGATACTAATCTAATGATCTTTAAAACTATTTTTAAAAGGAACATTAGATGTTTACCTCAATTCATTAAAAAAAGGACAGGCAGAAAACCTTTACACACCCACACAGATTCATACACAGACGGGAAAACAGAATTGGGACTTTATCCACCAAATTATTCAGAACAGTTACTTCTAGTCAGGAGAATCATGGATAATTTTTACAATCTTCTTTACATTCTTGTGGATTTTTCAATTTTTCTACAGTGAACATACTCTGCTTCCACAGACATCAAATTCTTTCAGTCCTAAGGGTAAGTCCACTTACTTCTTCAATAGCTCACTCAGTACTTAAGCCTTTGCCAATGATATGAGGGTGCTCATGTTTAAAACTCCTTCAATTACAGTGCCTAAAGGCTAGGGGCAGATAGAAGTTAATAATTAAGAGAAGAAGCCAGTCCTGCCAGACTTTAGTAAAGAACAAAAAAAGGATTTTCCCTTGAAGACCTCTGTTCTGACTTTTAACAGAAAATACCATATGCACAAACTCTGACTCCCAAATAGGCAGACAGGGACTTAAACCTTAATTACAAGTATATCCTCCAGGGGCACCTGGGTGGCTCAGTCGGTTAAGTGGCCAACTTGAGCTCAAGTCATGATCTCACAGTTTGGGAGTTCAAGTCCCACGTGTGGCTCTGTGCTGACAGTTCAGAGCCTGGAGCCTGCTTCAGATTCTATGTCTCCCTCTCTCTCTGCCCTTTCCCCTGCTCCTGCTCTGTCTCTCTTGCTCTCTCAAAAATAAACATTAAAAAGAAAATTAAAAAAAAAAAAGCATATTCTCTAAATTCCAACAATAAGTTAGTTAGTCAAAGGAAAAACTTCAATAGTTCTGTGTCAAATGGAAATTCTCTACATGATATTCTTGACAAAGGCACTGAAGCTCTAACATTCTTCTAATTTGTAGTCTACTTTAGCAATACATATGTTCCAGCCCATACTCAAACACTTAGGACAACTTATGAGATAGTATTTTGCAAAGGCCAAGTTTAAATGTGTTTCTTTAACATCATACATTTAAGTTGTCTTACTTGGGCTCTGCCATCGCTGCTTTCCGGAGACCCATTATGAATCTTCCATGATGGAAAGCTCTTCCACTCTGCACCTGACTGTTTTCTGACAGAGGGTAAGGAATATGAACCTCTGATTTGCTTTCCTGATCATGAATTACGTAGCCATGTATGACCTGAGCATCAATGCCTTCCACTGCATCTGCAAAACAATTCAGTTCAAAAAAATCAATTGTGTTGACATGCCCAGAGTTATATGAGGCACCAAAGGACATGGAGGCATTGAAAAGGAATCTCTTTCTTCATAACAAGATTGAAACCATTTGGACAAATGGACATTAATATAACTATTTCAAAAATCTTAATGCATCTGAAAGACAAAAGTCTGAGCAAATCTGTAATAACACGAAAGGTTAACATCTATATAGAAAATGTATTCATTAAATTCCATAGGAAAAATATTAAGACCCTAGTAATAATGGGTGATTCACATTAAGCAATATGGAAACATTGATCAGGAAAATGTTCAAAATCTGATTAAAAAAACAAATCAATGAAATAAATTGAAACATTAAGATACCAAATCTATCAAGCAAACAAAAGATACCAAATCTATCAAAATTGCTGGTGAGATTATGATAAAATTGATAAACTTCTATATTACTGGTCATACTGTAAATTATTAACATGTTAGAAATTATGGCAACAATTATCAAGAACCACAAAGAAGTTAGCATCCTTTGATTTAATAATCTTAGTGTTAGAAATTCATCTATGTTCATCCTAAAAACATAATTTTTAATTTTTAAGAATTTTTGAATGTAAGAATAAGTTTACTATAGTGTTATCACTAAAGAAGAAATGAAAACAAACCAAATATTAATCTAAGTTAGAAAGGTAAAGTACATTACGAAGTATCAACTTAGAAAATACTACGCATAGGCCTAAAAATCACAATGATAAACAATGGTTAATACATTAAGATGAAATTAGAATTTAGAAATTATTCTAATTATTCCAATGATGGAAGAAAATCTTCACAAACAATTCTATCACACATCTGAGCTAAGATCAAAATAAATTAGTTTTCTGATATGCTTTTTAATTGCCCTTAAGATCCAGTCAGGGACAAACTGGCTGGATTTTGTCAGACATCTGACCGAGAATCAAAATTAATTAGTTTTTTAGTATGGTTCGTAAATTATTTCAGTTAAAATTCAGTCAGAGAAACTGCCAATTAGCACTGTATTCAGTTTGGGTCTCAGCAAATTGCCCACCTTTTCTGACCTAAATATCTGAAGCCCAGTTAATAGCTCTGTAATGCTTTGTGCTGCCACTAAGACAGTTCGTTTTTCTTAACCCAAAACTCTACTATGCAAGTACCTGAAATGTTTACACTGGCCACTTGAGAACATACCAGAAAATGTTCAAAGTATAACGGCAAAGTAAAATTTTTCCTTGAGTAAACTATCTTAAGACAACTATATAAATAAGGTCCAATTTAAGATTTCTTAACATCCGTCTCTGTCTCAACTTTGTTCATGAAATCAAATATGACTTTGGACCCTTTTACTTTCTTAAGCAGGCAAGAAGGCTACGCTACTCTTCAATGAAATGCGTGCTTCATGAATACTAGAACATGCAAGATTTATGAGACTTTACTTAAATGCATTAAAGACCTAACTGAATGGAGAATATACCATATTCACGGACAGGAAGTCTAAGCCAATTATTCCAAAACTGAGCTACAGATTCAGTGCTATTTCAGTCATAATCTTGACAGAGTTTTTTTTGAAAATCTATTTCTAAATTATACATAGAAAAGCAAAAAGGCCAAGGAAAGCCAAAATAATCCTAAAGAAAATTAGAGATACCCCACTGTATACTAAGAATTATTAGAAAGATAGAGCATTTATATTATAATGTATTAATTTTAAGAGTTCTGGGGGCAGGCACTTGAGTGGCTCAGTCAGTTAAGTGTCTGACTCTTCATCTAGACTCTGGTTTGTAACTATGAGCCACAATGACAGTGCAGAGCCTGCTTGGGATTCTCTCTTTCCCTCTCTCTCTGCCTCTCTTCTGTGCATGCTCTCTCTCTCAAAATAAATAAATAAAAACTTTTTTTTAAAAAGGAAAGAGTTCTAGATATTAAACTTAACCCATAGGGCAATCAGTTATTAAAAATTCATACTCAGGGGACACCTGGGTGGCTCAGCCCGTTAAGTGTCCGACTTCGGCTCAGGTCATGATCTTGCAGTTCACAAGTAGAAGACCCATATCAGGCTCTGTGCTGACGGCTCAGAGCCTGGAGCCTGCTTCAGATTCTGGGTTTCCATCTCTCTCTGCCCCTCTCCAACTTGTGCTTTCTCTCTCAAAAAACAAACAAACAAAAAACATTATAAAAAAATCCATACTCAGGATGGATCAGTTCATATTATATTAAAAATCCACACTCCAAAAAGTAACTATTCCAAGTGTTTCTATCATCCACATCTCATCACAACTCAAGGGAAATTAACAGTATAATGAATGTTAATAAAGCTTCTTATTTGTAATATTAAAGGTATTCATGGTATGTGGACTAGAAAAAATACTTTAGAGGCTCTTCTTACTCTTGTATGAACCACACACAAAAGTCCACTGAGGCTTGTTACCACAACCTTGGAGATGTTCCCTGATGCTAGATCTCTAAATGATTCCGTGTACAGTCATTAGTTTTGAGAGCATTTCTGGTTGCCTAATGTTCAACTATAAAAATTACAAAATCTTGTCTCAGGACACTGTTAACATCTGCCTCAGGCAAACCTCTCTTGTAAGGTGGTGGTTCTGGAAACTAAAGGGACAGAGATGGAACTTCCCTTCTTCATGAAGCACTGTCTCCACTTGGGTCCTGGGCCCTGCAGGCTTTTGCTTTTCCTCCTCACTAACTGCTTTTCCTCAGTCCCCCTTTATGACTCCCATTCGCCTCACTGATCCCATACATCAGAGTACCCCAGGGTTCAGTCCGGACCTCTTCCTGGTAATGTCTTTTGCTTAAATATTATGACTCCTCTTTTTCTCTCATACCTAATACGTGACTCACCAGCAAGTCCTACTGACTCTTCCTTCAAAAGGCTTTTCCAGAATGTGACCACTTCCCACCTGCTCTGCTGCTATGATCCTAGGGTGTTCCAAGCCATCAACTCTCACCGGTTCTGCAATAGTCTCCTAACAGGTCCCCCTGCTTCTGACTTTGCCACTTAATAATCTACTCTTTTTTCTACAGAATAACACAAATACTTCTAACTAATATTATGAAACAACACTTCTAAAACGTGAGATTGAATAACTTCTTAAACTTCTCCAATGGCTTCCCTTTGGAATAGAAGTCAAATCCACATAGTGGGCTATGAAATCCTATGGACTCAGCCCCCATGATCTGACCATTGTTTACCTAGTCTCCCCTTCCCTCACACCCCTCCATTCAGCATTATCTCACTCTTCAAACAGTTTGTGTCTGTTTTGTTCACCGCTGCAGCCTCAGCATCTAGAACAGCAGCTACAACACGGTCCACGCTAAATGAATATTTATTCAGGGAATGAATGGACATCACTCCTTTAGTCATTTCTCTCTCTCTTGCATCATCAGTTTTTCCCTCTCTACTTGATCATCTCTGTCACCACACAACATGCTCTAGTATCAAAATATACCTTCTTTGTCCTCACATCTACATCTCATTACTGCCCTGTTTCTGTTTTCTGTTACAGAAGAGCACAAGAGTGCTTTTCTAGCCTAAATTTTTTAAACTCCCACACACTTCAGTCTAGGCTTTGTCTCCAAACTCCGCTGAAACATCTTGTCAGCGTCACAAGCAACCTCCAAAACTGCCAAATCCCATGGTCATTTTTCTATACTCATCTTACTGACCTTTCGTTAGCAAACCATGACATATCGCCCTTCCCCTTTGTGACACGTACCCATTCCCTCATACCCAAAACCTTCTCCTCTCCTGGATGAAGTGGCACTGAACGCTCAGGTCCTTAATCTCATGGCTCACGGATTCAAGCCCCACATCAGGTTCTGCGCTGACAGCTCAGAGCCTTCTTCGGGTTCTCTGCCTCCCTCTCTCTCTGCCCCTCCCTTGCTCACATACTCTCTCTCTCTCAAAAAGAAACAGACATTTAAAAAACACTTTTTAAAATCATGTCTTTCAGTGCTCGCTTCGGCAGCACATATACTAAAATTGGAACGATACAGAGAAGATTAGCATGGCCCCTGCGCAAGGATGACACGCAAATTCGTGAAGCGTTCCATATTTTTTGAATGCTGACAAAAACTGAGGACTGATGGATGTGGGGGGGAGGGGGGGATGGGCATGAAGGAGGGCACTTTGGGGATGAGCACTGAGTGTTATGTAGAAACTAATTTGACAATAAACTATTTGTAAAAAAAATAAATAAATAAATAAAATCATGTCTTTCAAAGATTCCATAATAAGCACATAATATGTACTCCACCAATGGCAGCTCCCTTCACTTTTCACTAAATTTCATGCCCTCATTTTAGTTTTCCAATCTTCAATTTTGACCATTTCTATTTTTAAGCCACTTTATTAAATCTCACAAAGTCTCCTTTATATCTCCTCACCCACTAAATTCGAGTTCATGTAAATTTGTTGGTAAGAGTATACACAGGGACATTAAGAAATGTAAATAAACTAGAATATCTTTTTACCAGGTACAGGCCACTCTAAAGTGAAGAGGGTTCACTTATACCACGCTAACTCCTAAAAACTAGTATGGACCTACCTTCGAGACCAAGGTCTTTAAGGACACGATAACCGCCTGGCTGCAGAAATTCTCCAACTATCCTGTCAGGCTCCGCTAAGTCTCTCTCGATTACTGTCACCTTTCGTCCATCTCTGGAAAGCATGGCTGCCAGAGCAGAGCCAACTACGCCGGATCCCACAATGATAACTTCCGGATCATTCTGAGAAGATACTGATGGAGAGGCAGCTGCTCCTAGTAAGGTGGTTTCTGAAATACTGCTTTCTTTTTTGTGCTGTTTAAAAAAAAAAAAATTACGCATCTACATTTGCTCTCCTTCAATCTATATAGACACTCAAGACTCTTCCATCTTGGGCAAAACCTTCCTCTCAAGCATTATCAAACCAGATGCCCTGCTAAGTTCTTAAATCCAGGTCATATATAAAAACCAATGATACCAAAATATTATTAAATAAAAATGTGTAATAATATCCCAATAAAATAAATACATGTCATTTTCCACATATATTTAGAAAATGCAGTTATACAGATCTATCTAGAAATCCACACCAGGCCAATATATATATATATATTTTTTTTTTCTTTTAATGTTTTTATTTCTGAGACAGAGAGAGACAGCTTGAGCAGGGGAGGGTCAGAGAGGGAGACACAGAACCCAAAGCAGCCTCCAGGCTCTGAGCTGGCTGTCAGCATAGCACCGGACACGAGGCTTGAACCCACGAACCGTAAGATCATGACCTGAGCCGAAGTCGGACGCTCAACAGACTGACCCACCCAGGCGCCCCCACACCAGGCCAAATATAAACAATGGCTGCAAGGAGCTCCAAAGACTTATTATAGAGAAAATTCTATCATTAATTACTTGGTTCTTCAAATACATACTAAGCATCTACCAAATGCAAATCACATACAACTTCTATTTTGACTTCACGTTGCAAACTATTCAGCACCTTTCACATGTTTCCACTATTCATTTTTATTTTCTCCTTCTGGATTTTCATCTGAAAAATCTATCTTAACCTAAAATCACTTTTATATAACAAAAAAACTGTCACATCCTAGCTATTAATCTACTAACAGAATTATTTAACTCAAGACAATTCTAGAAGTCCAAAATAACTCATCCTATCCCGTGGAGTGTGACCCATTCACATTGAGGTCCTTAACATATAAGGACATATTTAATTTGCCCCATCCCGACATGTTAAGAGAGACTAGTCGGTTGGTTCATTTAGGAATAAGCAAACCTATGACTAACTGGGCTGACAATAAAAACTTTGTTCATAAATAAAAAAGCCCAGGGGCGCTTAGTCGGTTAAGCGTCCGACTTTCGCTTAAGTCATGATCTCGCGGTTCGTGGGTTCGAGCCCCGCGTCGGGCTCTGTGCTGACTGCCAGCTCAAAGCCTGGAGCCTGTTTCAGTCTGTGACTCCCTCTCTCTCCGACCCTCCCCTGCTCACGCTGTCTCTCTCTCTCCTANAAAAAAAAAAAAAAAAAAAAAAAGCCCAGTTTTGAGTTTTATGCCCACTGAGAATAACAGTGCCTGTTAGGTTTTTTAAAATGAATAATGCAGGGGGCGCCTGGGTGGCTCAGTCGGTTAAATGTCTGACTCCGGCTCAGGTCATGATCTCACAGTTTGTGGGTTCGAGCCCCACACTGGGCTCTGTGCTAACAGCCCGGAGCCTGGAGGCTGCTTCAGCTTCTGCGTCTCCCTCTCTCTCTGCCCCTCCCCCCATTCATGCTCTGTCTCTCAAAGGTGAATACGTGTTAAAAAGCATTTTTTTAATGAATAATTGAGGGTTGAAATAAGTATTTTTTCTTGGTCTGTGGATTGACAAATATGTTTCAGCTACAGAATTGCAAGGAACCATCTTTCTTGAGTTCTCTGCCTTAATGATTAAGATAAGCCCAAAAGCCATTTTGAAGGGATTTTAATAAAAGACCTCGGGCAAAAAGGAAGGAGACAAAACCTAAAATCTTTTAAAATTTGATTCTCTGTGATTTTAATATTCATCCAGTCTTCCTTTAACTCTGCATGGACTAGGGCTGGTCCATTCCATTTTTCATCATGTCTCTTACAGAAATTACCTTTTTGCCCTTTATGAAGAGGAGAAGACTACAGCCTTCTCTTCCCATAAGTATTTCTTAGTGACCAGGACTGACTACTATATTTAAATTGCTATTCTGAGAGCAAGATAAGCCCTTTTTGTCATTTTAAGCCATTTTTTAAATCAGTTTTTCTTCCTAAGTCTTCCCTGTTAAACCTATAGACACACACACACACACACACACACACACACACACACACACACAAATCCTGGAAGGGGAACATGAGTTGGTTAAGTCATTCAGAGAATGGTCAGTAGACGAAGCATTAATGGGACTTTGTACTCACTGCCCCAACTCCCTGGTGTTTAAGAAACAGCAGAAAGTTTCTTCACAAAATGGAATCAATCACTGATGGCTGGTAATCAAATTTTCTTCTCCCCAAAATGTCTCAACATCACATGATGTAATGGCATTCCAGCCACCTACGCTAGTAGTTCATGACCCTGCAGAAGTTACCTCAGACACCATGGAAGTTTCCAAACTGAGAGTAAAGACTCCCCTCCCCCTCTCCCGCCTCTCCTATTGCTGGACCCACACCCAGCATATCACTGCACTGGGCACTAGCCAGAAGGTTCCTAACAGATGAACGCCTTTCCACTAATATTAGTATCTACAATTTATCGTTATGGACCACATTCAATTAATTAACTCCCTAACTGGCAGCAAGAGCAGCGCCATCCCCACCTGAGAGAAGAGGTAACTCATTCTTACAGAAACAAAGCAATTTCCCAAAGGTCCCATGGACAGAAGCGGTGGAGCCAAAATTCTAAACCAAGCCGTCCCTTCAGTAACCCTGGCTGGTCTGTACTGTGGACCCAGTAAAATAATGTTGATCCAAGAAGCCTCCAAGAGTAAACTACTTTTGGGAGCCACCTGCCCTAACTCCAAGTTACCATCATGCCTCACTTGGCTTTCAATGTAATCTTTCACCTGATCGCCAGGTTCCATTCCTGTGCCCTGCAATCCTTTCTCCCCACACCAACTGGAATGTTCTTTTTAAAAAGGAAAAGTCAGGGGCGCCTGGGTGGCTTAGTTGGTTAAGCGTCTGACTTTCGCTGAGGTCATGATCTCACGGTTCGTGGGTTCGAGCCCCGCGTCGGGCTCTGTGCTGACTGCCAGCTCAGAGCCTGGAGCCTGTTTCAGTCTGGGACTCCCTCTCTCTCTGACCCTCCCCCGCTCACGCTGTCTCTATCTCTCCTAGAAATAAATAAAACATTTAAAAAAATAATAAAAAAAATAAAAATAAAAAGGAAAAGTCAATATTCTTACCCACATGCTTCAAATCCTCCAGTGCTCTTGGGAAAAAATCTAAACACCTACGGCCAACAGGCTCAAATGTTCTGGCGTCGAGGACCACTGCCCTCCTCTGGGGTCTTTGCGGGGGGGGGGGCGGGGGGGGCATAACCTCACACGTGACTGAAGACTAGACTCTGAATTAGGAACCTGACTGATCTCCCGACCTCACTCAATTATTCACGTGACTTAGGACATTACTGCACTGATTTACTCAAGGCTCCCCTGACATGGGGACAGGAGGGTGTTTTGCCCAAGACTTTGGAATGCTAAATCGATATTTGCTCCCTCAGCTTTTCCAACTGGCCTGTTACTTTCCCCTGCCAGCTGTTATGTATAAGCAGTGGACTGAAACTGCTGTGCATTTCTTTCTTCTCAGGTACAAATACAGCCCTTACCCAACAGTTTAAATAAAACATCTTTTCCCCCCCAATCACAAAAAGTGATTCTGTCCTCCTTCGAAATGAAATTCTAGTATTTCACATCCCCTTTCATAATCAACCCTGTATTCATCATCAAATCAATGCCATGGAGCACTGGCTCAACCAACACTACATGAAACAAATCTTTTCGATCACTCAAGGATGTAGCCAAAAAACCAAGAGCTTAGAAAACAAAACAAAACAAAACAAAACCAAAACAACCCACAAAAATTAAATGGGAATTCAGGCCAGAATATCTAAAGTGCTGCCTTTGCCCTTTAGGAAAGATGAAATTTTACCTTCGAGTGACCCCAATCCTAAATTTAAAAAAAAAAAAATTAAAAAAAGACACTCATTCATTTGCCCGTTTAAAATTCAACCTACCCTCCTAGACCCAAGCTGCTCTTTATTTTCTGATCCCGGGGGCGACTTGGCCCAGAAGAAGCCAATGAAAGGCAGGGCCGACAGAATATCCGAGAAGACCGGGAACTGCGAGCCGCTCTGCTGGCGCCCGAGCAGGGCCCCGCTCCGGTAGCGACAGCGGTACGACAGCACCAGGCCCAGGGACAGGAACACCAGCACGCACAGCAAGAGCTCCTTGTTGGCCAAAGAGACGAAGTCTCCGCATTTCTTGTAGAAATACGTGAAAGTGGCAATGCCCAAGAAAGTCCACATGGTTCAAAGGCTCCTTCGGTGACCCCGGGTCAGTGTCCAGATCTTCTTTCCTTGCGGAGTTTTGGTGATTCGAGGTTCTCCCCCAAAACGTGTCACCAAAGGGGAGCACGAGGCGGCGGCCAACCTGCAGCCAACGCCGTCGCAGGGATCACAATTCAGATCAGACGAGTCTACAAAATCCTATCACGCTGGAATAAAAACAGTTCCGTGAAGAGGGGGAAGTGGGGCAGCCTTAGAAAGCAGCGTTTAAAATTCGCCTACTGCCACCGCTTCCGAGCCGACCCTCTCCTTTCCGGCAACCCATTCGTTTCCTTCCCCGGGACGGGCGTCTCCTGGCTCGCGGCAGGTGATGTCTGCCAAAGGTGCCGAGGGCCCGCTCACCTGCAGCACGTGGCCTCCCAGGAGGGGCTGGGCGACGAAAGACCCGTCTCCCAGGCAGGGGCGGCCTGGCCAAGTGCGGGGGCGCCGCCCGGGGCTGCCCCTTGCCACCGAGGAGGGCCTTGGACTCGAGACGGCGGCCCCGGCGCAGGCAAGCGCGGCCGCTCGGCTCCGGCTCACCAGCCCCGCGAACCTTCCAGGCCGTGACTCCGTTTCCCCGTGGGTGAGCGGCGGTCTCACCAGGCGGCGGCGACGGCTCCCGACAGCCTCCTCGCCAGCATCCCCCGCGGGCGGCCGCTGCCCTCCCCACCTCCGCGCTGCTGCAGTAACCAGAGTAACCGCCGCGCGCCCAGTGCTCGCCGCCGGCCCAACGCGCGCGGGGGGCCCGGGGGCTCCGCCCAGCCGAGGACCAGGAGGCGGGGCGCAGGGGAGAGAGCCGGCCCCGCCCTGCGCGCCCAATGCGCCCGCCCCGCCCTCCGCCGCCGCTGGCCAATGAGGGCGCGCACCGCGCGGTAGGCCGAGATGGCGCTATGCCGCGTTAGGCCAATCGCGGGCGGCGCGGCAGGCGCAGCAGGCGCGGCGTCGCCGGGGAGGCTCTAGGGCGATGTTGCGTGGTGTGGGGCGGGGGCGTGAGCTGGGCGCCTGCCGCCGGGTGGGCGGAGGGGGAGGCGCCCGCTGGCTCCACGGGGGCGGAGGGGGTCGAGCCCTGGGCTCCGCGGTCCGCTGACCCGCCGCAGCCCCGGCAGCTGGGGTCCTACCCGAGACGAGGTGGAGTTTGTTCCGGGGAAACCGCTGCCTGCAGTTCCGCCATTCGTCCCACGATCGCGTATTGAGCGCTTACTATGTGTCACGCCCGAGGGTCCTTTCTCTCCCACGCCTAGTGTGTGTAGAGCGCGGTGGAAACCGATGCGTGGAGAACGTGATGTTCATGCCGAACTTTTGGAAGAACGAGTCAGGCAGGTGTTTGCCCGAAGGAGGAAGGGCGGAGAGGATAAGCCGAAGGTTTCTTCCTTCCTCCAAAATTGTCAGGCACTGCGCACTCGTCGCGGTGCTCAGCCTAAAGATGCACTGGTGTTCGTAGCCCCTATTGTCTCGAGATCAGAAACGCGGAGAAGGGGTGGGGGCGGGGGGGTCCTCGGGCAAAGAAGTAAAGTACAGGTGTGTCGTTAAGTGCTCAGACAGCGGGCAGACGGGAAACCGCAGAAACCGCGACCGTCCTTCCCTTCGCCCCCGCCCCGCCTGGGGCCGGAGGGAGCTCAGCCCAGCGCCTCCGGGAGTTACAGGGATTGTGTCAGGGACAAGGATTACAGCGCTAACAAAAACCTGTGCAGGAGTTGCAGTGTGAGAGAGCAGCCCTGTTACGAAACGTTGGCGCCTCCCTGGAATCCATTCAGGACTGAGACATGGCTCGCCCTGTACCTTAAACCCTATAGTTAGGTACAGGCCCTGGCTGCTGCTGCCGCTTGGAGCGCGGCTCTGTTGCCCCCTGTTCCCGAAGTTGCTTCATACTTCTAGTGACCCAAGCCCTGACACCTGTGGTTGAGTCTTACCCACTATTCCCTAGGAGGGAAGGAGCTCCCTCTGATAAATCGGAATCATCGGCAGCACCCAGCACAACGTTTTAAACTCCATTTATCTTCCATAAAAATGTACTTAGTGAATGAATGGGTGATGAAAGATAATGGTGTAGCAGGGAGACCAAGAATGTGGAGCCCTAGGTTCTCGCTGTCACTAGCCACCTTTGTGACCTTGGACAAAAGTCAGGTTAACCTCTAGAGGGAGAGGCCAATTTCTTCATGAAATCTAATGTTTGCAATCCTGTAACACTTCGCGGAGTTTAAGAAAGCGTGGCAGCTATCCCCATTTACCACCCTGATTATATCTTTTATCTGCTCATGAAAGTAATTATGTTGTCAAATGCTTTCATTATTTAACCCTCAAATAACAAAAATGAAATTTAAAGAGGTTAAGGGGCTTGGTCAGATCCCAGCTGATAACCTGATGAAACCCAAGAGTTACACTCCTGGTCTCCAAATCTTGTGTTCCTCAATACTCACTCTTAATTGTCAATTACTGCTTTAACAATCCTCCATTATAAAATCAAGACTTTAATTCTTTCCCAGACAACAATCCTCACTGGTATCAACAAATCTAGCTGTTTGAAATATACATCAAATTAAAAAGGACTCAAGAAAATCCATTTAATGTGTGGGAAATCGTTTTCCTAAAGATATTTCTTAAATAAACTCCTTGTGGTTCCGATATTGTTAGCACGATAGAATGCTCGAGTGGCTCCTACGAATGAGAATTCAGTATCACCAGGATGTTACATCATTACCCTGTACTTGAAATTAGCCTAAGAGGATTTTTTTTCATATCAAGTAGCCAACCATCATTTAAGTATGTTTGAATCTTGGCATGGCTCCACTTACTCAAAAACAAAAAACTGGGGCACCTCGGTGCCTCAGTCAGTTGAGTGCCCTACTCTATTTGGACTCAGGTCAATGATCCCAGGGTTTTGGGATTAAGCCGTGCCTCCAAGTTCAGCATGAAGCCTGCAGAAGATTCTCTCTCTTGGGGTACCTAGGTGGCTCTGTGAAGCATCAGACTTCCACTCAGGTCGTGATCTCATGGTTCCTGGGTTGGAACCCCACATCAGGCTCTGTGCTGGAGGCATGGATCCTGCTTCGGATTCTCTCTCCCCCTCTGTCTCTGCTCCTCCTACACCCCCCCCATAATTAAATAAATAAACTTTAAAAAAAGAGTTTCTCTCTCCCTCTGCTCTTCTCCCCCGCTCGCACGTGCTTTCTCAAAAATTAATTAGTTTTTTAAAAATCTGTCACTCAGGCCTGAAGCTAAGGCAATGGAATATGACACAAAATCAGCCACTTACTAGTGGACCGTAACAAACTATAGAGTAAGTCCATGAAAAATACTCTGTAATCAGGAAGAGGCAGTGTTATTAGACCTTGGGGAGCAGGGTAACCCCCAAGAAATGGAAAGCGTGGTAGACCTGTCTGGTGCAGAAGTCGTGGAGGAGACTTCGCTGCAGCCAGAGAAGATGTAGGAGGCTGAGAGGAAACGGGAGAAATACCTTCTTGGCCCTCGCTTGGCCTAGCCACCCACCAGTGACCTCTCACCGGCTAGGTTTGGCTGGACACCAGTTGGAAACAAAGTTTGGGAAATACAGCCTGCAGGGATTGGCCTGCCTATGATTCACAGCAAAGCAGGAGCTATTTCAAGAGTAGATTGGAGCACAGATAGGCCTATGATTGGCTCACTTTCTAACATGTATGCCTCTTGATTTTCTCATTTTACTGTGTTGGTGAGGGCCTGAAGCACAATATTGAAGAGTGCTGGGAATATCAAGTTTCCATGCTTATTCCTGACTTTAGTAGGATTATTTTTGTTTCAGTTTTCCATAGGATGTTTGCAATTGCTGATAACTTCTCTGTTAAAGGCTTAAAAATCAAATCTCTTTTAGCATACACTGATATGTATACATTAATCTACTCTGTTCTTCAGTGAACTTAGTGTAGTGAAATCTTACATTAATGAATATGATAATGGAAAAACTTTATTTCATCAGAGCATATCATTCTTTTTAATAAAGTGCCATGTTAGATTTGTTATAAAAACAATTCTTTGTAGTCATGACAAAAGCTGATACTTAAGGTTAGCCTTCTAAATGTTTTTTTCACATATTAGCTCATTTTGTCCTCACAACCATATTATGAGGAAGGTACTGTTTTTATCCCCATTCTACAGATAAGGAAACTGATGTACCGACAAGTGGTCACACAGATAGTAAGTAGCAGAGCCTGAATCCAAGACCAGAAAATCTGGTTCAGGAATGGGATTGTTTGATTAGAATGCATTTTTTTCTCCCCATACAACAGATCTAGTTACCTTAAAACAAAAGGCACATTTGTTCTTGACACCTCTTCTTATTGGCCTAAATTTGGCATGTCAGGATTAGATTGTGCCTTTTCAAGTGCCAATCTCAATGCAGGGAAAACCTTGCCTTCCCTTCTTCAATTATCCATTCTTTAAGATCCAGATTAAAGATTATTTTAAGAGAGAGAGCAGGGGAGGGGCAGAGAGGGAGGGAGAGTTCCAAGCAGGATTGACACTGCCAGAACAGAGCCTGACTTGGGGCTCAAATTCATGAACTGTGAGATCATGACCCGAGCCAAAATCAAGAGTTGGACACTTAACTGATGAAGCCACCTCGGCGCCCCAAGACCCAGATAAATCATCATGTCTTTTTTAACTCCACTTCTTTGCCGTAGCATTTGCCAATTTATAAGTGTCAACTTACATATAACTTCTTCAAGGGGCGCCTAGCTGGCTCAGTCGGTTAAGTGTCCGACTTCGGCTCAGGTCGTGATCTCGTGGTTTGTGGGTTCGAGCCCCACATAGGGTTCTGTGCTGGCAGCTCAGAGCCTGGAGCCTGTTTCAGATTCTGTGTCTCCCTCTTTCTCTGCCCTCCCCCGCTCATGCTCTGCCTCTCTCTGTCTCAAAAATAAATAAAAACTATTAAAAAATTTTTTTAAAAAAACAGAAAAAAACACAACTTTTTCAAGAGATTCAACTCCTTAAGGCAAATACTCAGCACTTGGTATACGGTAAGCATCTTTTTCAATGTATCAAGTACAATCTGTCCTTTTTCATTTTATACTCTCCTCTTTTTTTGGTACCAAACTGAACAATTTTTATGTTTTTGTTAATAAGACATTAGATAAAAACCCTCTAAAGCTACTTGCTCACCATTCAACCTGTCCATAAAGACTTTATTATTTTTAGTTTAGAGAGTGTGAGTGGAGGAGGGGCAGAAGGATAGAGGGAATCGGCTTTTAAGTTTATTTTGAGAGAATGCGTGTGCATCTGTGCAAGCAGAGAGAGGCGGAGAGAGAGAGAGGGAGAGAATCCCAAACAGGCTCTATACTGTCAGCTCAGAGACTGACTTTGGGGCTCCATCTCAGCAACTGTAAGATCATAACCTCAGCTGAGATCAAGAGTCGGACACTTAACTGTCTGAGCCACCCAGCACTCCCAAAAAGACTTTTTAAAAATTTTTAATAATTTTTTAATGTTTACTTATTTTGAGAAAGAGAGTCAGAGAGAGAGAGAAAACACAGGCCCATGTGTTGGGAAGGGGCAGAGAGAATCCCAAGCAGGCTCTGCGACTGTCAGGGAAGATCTCCACAAAGGGGCTCAATCTCATGAACCGAGCAATCATGACCTGAGCTGAAATCAAGAGTCGGACCCTTAACTGACTGAGCCACCCAGGCGCCCCCAAAAAGGTGTTTAATGCCAGTCATTTCCTTGTTCTGCATCCCCTCAGTGCTTATGTAATCTTTTGCAAATTCTAGTTGGAATTTGGAACTTTGTTTTTTTCATTTTCTTTTTACTCTTGAATACTGCTCATAAAGCCATAATTAAGAATATATATCAATGCGGGGCATCTGGGGGGCTCGATTGGTTAAGTGTCCGACTCTTGATCTCATGATCATGATCTCATGTTTGTGAGATCAAAACCCATGTAGGATTCTGTCGGAGTCGGGCTCTAGCAGGTCCAGGGGTCCCTGAAGGATGGACGGTGTCAGCGAGAGAGGAATGAGAGAGACCCCGAGATTCTTTCTGGTCACCACGAGACAGGCATCTCCACACTATCTGAGACTCAACTTTATTTTTATGATTAAGTGTTTGGGAAACTCACAGAAGTGGCATTCTGATGATACGTTCTTTGATCAGTAAAAACTTTCCAGAACATTGATATGCATAACCTTAGTATTATGATTTAGATAAGGGTACCCATGCTCATCATATGAGGAAGGAAGGGATCTTTAGCATTCAAATACAAACAGGATAATGTTTTTAGCATAGTAAAGGCAAAAGTTGGTTCTTTGTGAGCCTGTTTATTGCTTAATGGGAAGTATGAAGAAAAACAGGTTTTTCAGGAAACGCAATGTTTGCTCCCATAACCACAAAAGAAAACATCTCAACGTTAGCCACAGGGCTTATAGTTCCTATAACATCCTACATGCCCAGGAACAGTACATCAGTCTGTAGCGAAGTTATTATTCTATTAACGTAAATCTGAAGGCAACAGCTGACCTTTTCGTGTCATCAATTACTCAGTCCTGATCACTATTTCCAAATTACGAAGCATCAACGTTTTTCCAAGCTATAACAATTTCCTTCACAAGGTGCAGTCATCATACCAGGGCCAGAATAAGTCATTCCCAGATGCCAATCAACAAGGTGCCTTGGGGCTCAAGCAGAAACAATTGAGTAGGGGTGGATATTGGTCCTCATCTGATGGCAAGAGACTATGCAAACTTGCCCTGTTGTGCCCTGTTGTCCCCTGAGACCCCTAAGGAGCCGTCAGCGATGCAAGTACATAAGGGTCTTTATTACAAGCTCAAGCAGGGGCTCACCCGTCTACTGGCGCAGCGGCAGCAAGGAGAACCCTCGAACAATGGCAAGCAGGGTTTTTATGGGGTAAGGGACAGGGGTGTTACAGTGCACACGTTGTACGTTTTGCATCATCACATAAGCACCAATCCTAATTGTACGGCACCCATGGTTATAGTTTTGACCATTCAGTATCCGTGAGGCGTCCGTTACTTTTGGCGGGACCCAATCACGACCTTTGAGAATCCTTTGAAAATGACCAATTATGAGGTGAGCTCAAAGGGCCTACCTGGGGTTTAGGCAAGTGGTGAGTGATTGGCTAGTTTGTACAGAGTAACTACCTGCCGTTCCCAGCCCTGACTCAGGCCACAGGAATGTTACACATTTCTTTTGATTGGCTGATCCGAGGGTGGTCCTGAGGGTGGCTTCAGCGGAAGCTTCTCCTGGAACTGGGCTACGCGCAGCCCGAGGTTGCTCTTAATGGAGGACTTAATTTCAGGCTCCTCAGCCCTAACCTCCCAAGGAGTTTTCTCAACTAGTTGAGTTCAGAATAGCTCCCAAGAGGATTCTGTGTTGACAGTGCAGAACCTGCTTGGGATTCTCATTCTCTCACTCTCTCTCTGCCCCTCCCCTGCTTGCTCTCTCTCTCAAAATAAACTTAAAAAAAAAAAAAAGGTATACATCAATGCAATTCAAGGTAATACATGTGGCTCAGGTGTCTACTTCGTGTCAGGCACTGTGCTTGGTGTTGGGAGTAAAGCACTGAACAGAGCAGACGCAGTACCTATCATCTGGGTGTTCAGGGTTTAATGGAGAAGACAGCAGCATGCAGACAGATTAAGGATGTGGTATGTGTCCAAAAACGAACAAGTACATGTTGCACCGGAGGGTAAGAAGATATAAACTGACCTTAGGGTCAGGGAGCGCCTACCAGAGGAGGTTATGTTTAAGCTGGGGTTTGAAGAATTAGTAGGAGTAACCAGGTATAACCTCTGGTAATGGCAATGACCACACCTTACATTTCTTCCCCCGACCCCCCCCCCACCCCCAGCGCGGTTGTTTTTCCCTTAGGAAAACATCACTCCCTGCGGCTGACAACACGATCATTGAGTTACTGAGGACAGCAGGATGGGGAAGATGAGGATTCTGGTCCTCTGAGCAGTAGAACTTGGTATCTTCTTACGTTTCCAATGTGCTTTTCCCTCAACATCCATTTCACCAAAAAAAGATACTTTGCCATTTGCCAAACCTGATTGACCTTCGTCTCCTAGATTTGGGGTGCACTTCATTCTCGGAACCAGGTGACAGGAGGCACTGAACAAAGGAGCCGGCCCTTTCCTGAACCACTGTTCCTCGGGGCACATCCAGGCTCTGGGCCCCAGGACCACGTCCCCAGGTCTCCGGGCAGCTGCCGGCACCCTCTGCTGGAGCTGGGCCTGGGGCCACACGCGGAAAAGCCAGCTAGTTCTCAACATGACTGTCCCAAAGTGATTCTCAGGTGATCCAAATCCAAGAGAGGGAAGGAGGGGTTAAAAAAAAAAAAAAAAAAAAAGGAAAAGGGAAACAGGCTGCCTTCAAAGAGGTTTCCATGGGTTAAATGTACTGGCCTTGAATTACATGTTTTCCTTCCCCACCCCCTCCAAAAGGTGTTTAACAAAATTATTTCACTGGTTAATTTGATAGCTAGGCCTGGAAAGAGATTAAGTAATATGCCTTTAAAAACTTTTATGTCGGTTAAGCGACCAACTTCAGATCAGGTCACGATCTCACAATTTGTGGGTTTGAGCCCCACGTCGGGCTCTGTGCTGACAGCTCAGAGCCTGGAGCCTGCTTTGGAGTCTGTGTCTCCCTCTATGCCCCTCCAATGCTCAGCTCAACGTTCTCTCTCTCTCTCTCTCTCTCTCAAAAATAAATGTTTAATAAATAAAAACTTTTATGTCCTTTGATTCAATAATGTCACTGCTGGGAAGTCACTCTAAGGAAATGATTTGAGATGTAAAGTAAAATTTGTGTACCAACAAAAAGCAAAACAATCACAACTACAATACCAAAACAAAACAACCAAAAAAGGCTTGTTCACTATAGCGTTCTTTTTAATAGCAAACAGCTAGAAACACTATAAACATCCACCATCACAATTGAATAGTTATTGTTAATCATCATTGTCTATTATGAGGTCATTAAAAATCTAATAATCATTAAAACAAGTAAACTGACAATAAGATTGACACAATACTATACACACACACACACGATCCAATTTTAAAATATTTATTCAGATATATGCTTAAAAAAGAGGTTATTGGGAAAGATCTCAACTTTTGTGGTGAGTGATCTCTGGTAAAAATGGTTACGAGCCATTTTTATTTTGGTCTTCATACTTTTACATCATTTCCTACTTTATACTTCTCTGTATATTTTACAATCAGCAATAAGTGTTACTTTAATAATTAGAAAGTACGCTATTATTTTAAGGGGGAAATCTTTCACCTGTGTTCGTCAGTCTAATCAACTAGTTATTTTCTTTAATCTGGCCATTTATCCACATGACTTAACATGGATCAAAATTAATTGTGCTCCTTTTTCAACCAAAGCTTCCACTTAATCCCTCACAGTGTCAAATCCTAGGGTATCTACTGATTTTGTCAGCCGTGCAATGTTAGATCACAAACCTCACTGTCGTTCGCACTTTCAAGCTACCTCTGCTTGTAAGTGGCTACATCCCATGAAGTCATGATTGCCAAGCACCACGTTTCCGTCTGGATCTTTATAACCAAGCGTATGGACCATCCTTAGCCTCGACCTCATTCCTACCTCACTGGGAGGGGAAGAGGGGTGAGGGAAGAAAGGGAAACAAAATAAAGGGTAGAAAAGCTTAAGTTTGGGTTAGAATATGCAAGGAAAGGGGCGTCTGGGTGGCTCAACCAACAGAAGTGTCCGACTTCAGCTCAGGTCATGATCTCAGAGTTATGGGTTCAAGTCCTGCATCGGGCTCCCTGCTGTCAGCACCTGCTTGGGATCCTGTCTGCCACCCTCTCTCTGCCCCTCCCCCACTTGCTGACTCTCTCTCTCTCTCTCTCTCTCTCTCTCAAAAATAAACAGACATGGGGGGGAGGGTAGAGTATGTTGTATGGATAAGGCAGAAGAGGTTAGGGCCAAAGAGAAGCAAACAAAAATGAAATCAAGGAGATAGGGAATGAAAGGAAATTTTTAAATAGAAAAGACCGTAGTTGCCCACACAGCTGCCACAAAATAATGCTGTGCTGTTATTAGCCTACACACTCAGCTGTTACACACTCCCCGCGTGCAGTCATGCCCCTTCAGGTTCATGGGGTGCACAACCAAAGGACGGCACCATTTTAGTGGCCCCCTGCAGGGGACACCCATGTCTCTGGGGCTACCTTCAAAGATGATCCAAAGACCCACGGTGGTATACGGCCACTTAATCACGGTAGACCAGCTAACACTGAGGCACTAGCAAGGCTAAATGTATGCACACTACATACAGTATCCCACTGATCCTCACCACAAACCCATGAGCTAAATGTTACTAATATCTTTAAGAAACCTAGAAATAACCAATCCAAGCAGTGATGAATATTTCTGGGCATAGAGCCTATCCTTGGCAAAACTGTGAGAAAATGAGGGAGGACAGGGAAGGAAAACAGTATTTTGTTAACACCTATCATATGGCAGGCACCTCACCTCAGTCACTGCTTACTAAACCTTACAAGCTAAGAACAAAGTGATTGAAACATGAATTAGAAACAGATTTTGAACCTGGCCTGGACAGTCTGAATTTAAAAGCCCAGGTCTTACTGCCACAGGATTCTGAACAATTGGGACAATCGAGGGTCCTCTAGGGTTTCACGTGAAGGACAGACCCAGCTTCCCAGGGCAGTCACTTGCACTTGTGAGCTAGCCCAGACTCCGTGGACTGGACAAGTAACGATGTTAAAGGGATCTGGGGGCACACTGGGACTGTACCGCTTATTCCAGTAAACTTGACCATTGGTGAATGCCCTTCATCCAAAACCACTCACCACTTCACGTGCCAGGCTTTGTGTCGGCCATTGGGATTACTAAAATGAAGTCTGTTCTCTGCACTCAAGGGTGGACAGTCTAATGGGAAGGCCTGTCCTGAAAGGGCATATTACTGGGCATTAGCATATAGTCATAACACACAGGCGTATGACACCCACTCAGAACCACCGAGCGCCACTACACACACAGCACTGTGTCAAACTTCACCAGGCCGGTGTTTTCACAGAGCAAACCGAACCCTTTCGATACATCGTTATTTCCAGCTCCTTCCAATATCAAATTATCAGACTTGAAGACGGAGGGTTCAGCCTAAGTTGCAGTTCAAGAGTGTGGGCAAGGAGAAAGTAGTCACCTGAAAAGCTGCACGTGTTCCTATTCGTCTATCCATAAGTTTGCCCCTCCTGCTGTCATTTCAACTCCTGCTGAACACATATTGGGTTTCGGGTAAATTTTCACTCAATGACTGATCAGAGTGCTCGAAAGGAATTACATAAACTCAAATAACAGAACGAAGAAGCAATGACGGCCTTGTCACGACCATGATCTCAGAAGGTGAGAGACTGGCAGAGATGGAAATATATTGGACTCACGTATGAGGGGCAAGTCACAAACCATATTCCACGACCTCTCACCATCGATGAGGAAATCTGGACAGCGCTAAGGAGGCGGCTCATTCGGCAGATCCTCCTTGGATGGCCTGGAATGACGGGAGCAAACCTTCACCTCAGGTACTGTGGCAAGACACTGTATGCCTTCTGGCAGACTGTACAGCAGCCAGGGCCCAAAGTCCCCACTACATGTATGTGTGGACATGGATTTCCCCAATCCACTGGAGGGGAAAAAATACAAGCCCCTCCTCTGAGTAGAAAAAAATGAATATTAAGAGTCTTCCTTTAGTTAAAAAGAAACTATGAAACAGATCACTTAAATAAGAATGCTTTATTTACTCAGGTACGGATTTCTTTTTGCTGGCAAGACAAAGAATACAGAATGTTTACCTCCTGGGGAGCTAAATAGAAGACCTATTTGCTGATCAATGAAATTGAGAGAAAGGCATCAAATATGATTAAACTTGCTATTATGTTCTCTTAAGTAACAAATCTCTCTTGTTTTCCTAGTTTTCAATCTGAAGAGATAAGGATTCTTGCTAAATTGTTTTCTTCGTGGAGCAAACCCATCTTAATGCATCTAAAGTGTGAACATCTGTGTTTCTATAGACATTGAGGTTTGTGAAATCGGTTTTATGTAATTGTGGGCAGTCATAAAACAGTCAGTGATGCTAACAGGACAGAAACTGTACCCTTCAACTCTTCAGATCCAAACGGACTTAAATGGAACTTGCTATATTGTTCTTTCCTGACTTAAGCCGAATCCTTTGTTTCAACAATAAAAAAAATTCAAAAAGCCAAATCACATAAATGGGATTTCAAAAGTCTGCAAAATTGAAACACTCTACAGTCTTGTGTTTTCACAAAACCTTAGTCCTCAGGCTTCCTGAGGTTGGTCATAAAGAATTCACAAATAGGACAGGTTAGGCTTGCGTTGCTACTTCTGAAAATGTGTGGAGGGCACTTTTCTATTTATTTCAATTAATAATAATCGCCATGTATTTAGACCCTGTTAATATTTTAAGTACCCCGCTAGCTGCTTTGCAAACATTTACTCAATCCTTACAGAAACCTGCAAGGCAGGCATTATCTCTGCTTCACAAATGAGGACGCAGGTTCGGAGTGGTTCCTGGCCACACACACTATGACAGATGACCACGTACCACCCCAACAGCTACCGCCTTGCAACTGAATCTCGGCCTCAGCACAAATGCCCAAATTTATTTCTCAAACATTAATCAAACTCTTAGTCATTTATGGTAAAATACTGTAAATGCTTGTCCTCAGATATCAGAGTTTAAGACAAGTTGGACAATACTACCTAACACACAAAGGCAAAAAGATGGCTTAGATCAGGGTCATAGAAAAGCCAATGTTCTCCCCCTTTTTGAAAGCCGAAAAATCACCCCAAATGCTTCTTAAGTCTTTTGTTAACTTCTGCTTTACTTTTTAATCCCATAACAATACGGAAAGACTTCTTTGCCTCACCAGCATCAGGCATACTACCACAATTGTGAAAGAAGCAATGATCCCCATGTAATGCTGTTACCTATCTACTGCCCTCTGCATTTGCAGCAGCTCTAATTGGCCTTTTCTGGCTGCACATTCCTAATTTGTATCTCTATAGTCTTCATAAAATATATTTTGAATCTCTAAATGAGACCAGAAATCCTGATCAATTTAGGAGTCTTGACCTTCTGCTCCTTGCACTGGCAGGGAAAAAAAAAAAAATAGGGGTTAGGAGCATAAAAAATAACTTGTTACTTTACAAAGCATCATTTCCATTGGACAGACGAACACGGAGGATCCGTGCATCCCATAAGTCAAGGGGCAAAAGAAAACTGTCAAGATTGTAAGTAAGGAATCCCAGTCTCCAAAGCCACACTGTCCCTGCACAGTGGCTCAGACTCAGGGGCTTACGTACTAGAAAAAGAACCCAGTTTCTGATCTGACCAGGAATTATATAATGAGAAAACTGAAGGGAAAAGACTATTGGTCAAAAAATTTTTAATTTTTGTTTAAAGTTCATTATTTCTGCAAGAGACAGAGACCTCACAAATGGGGGTGAGGGAAGAGAAAGAACTCCAAGCAGGCTCCAGGCAGAGCTCCGTTGTCGAGTCTGACCTCACGAAACTGTGAGGTCATGACCTGAGCCAAAACCAGGAGTTGGAGGCTTAACCAACCCAGCCACACAGGCGCCCCTATTTGTCAAGAGTTTTTAAACAAAATTCAAGAATTCTACCTCTTAATCTGGCTTTGGCCAAGTCAACAGGATCCTATCACTGGACTACCAAGGTGGTCGAACAGAAGACATACAAGCATTAAAATGCCTAATCTCTACACTGAACACCGTAAAAACTCTATCCCATTCCTATCCTATGTTGCAGTTCCTCTTGCAGAGCAGAAACCTCGTAGCACATTTCCTACCATCTTCTAGGAAATCGTCACAAGTCTGTGAAGAAAGATAAGCTAGAAAGAAAGAACTTTATATGACAGTCAATACAGCAGCCACCAGTCACGTGTGGCTACTAAGTGCTTGGCACGTGGTTAGTGCAACTAAGGAACCAGATTTTAAATTTCATTTGATCTTACTATAAAATTTAAATAGCCACAGGTGACTAGTGGCTACTGGACTAGCCAACGTAGTTCTAAATACTATAGAAGTTAATTTTCAGCAAATAAAAATGTGTTTACAAAAACTGAGTCCTTTCTTAAGACCCACCAAAACAGCCAGGAAATCACATAATTTGTTCAAAAAGAATCTTTCTCTGGGTAACTCCCTGAGGCCAATAACGAATTATTGCCACCCACTGAGGCAAGAGGAAATAGGGAAACTCGATGGCTAGCTTAGCTTCAAGCTCTCGGGTGTCCTTATTCCCAGAATTTCTCTTTATGTTTTCTTTTGAAGCCATTCCAATCTTACCTTAAATCAAAAACCATTTCTTCTCCATGGTCGGCAGCATCTCCCCTGGGCAGATATAATGAGCTGGTGGTCAGGGCCTTCGCCTCCTCTAACCTGGGAGGTTGACTTTCTCCAGACATTATGGCAAGCAAACCAAAGAAACTCTGTAGCCACACCTTAATTGTGATGGTCCGGCAAGAAAAGAAAATAATAATAATAATAATAATAATAATAATAATAAAAAAACAGGCTTTGGGACTCAAGAGGAAGACGGAGGTGGGACTGAAAAGGAAGAGACGAGGGCCATTTCCCCCGGACCCTTTTTCCAAGTCCACCCATGAGGGAAACCATCAACGTCAGGAGGCTCGAAAGACTTTTCTGGGTGCATCTTCCGATGCTGAGCGAGATAGGCACTTCTGCTGAAGCATCTGTCACAGTCGGCGCATTTGTAAGGCTTCTCTCCCACGTGGGTCCTCCGGTGCCTGATGAGGTTAAAGCTCTGGCTGAAGCACTCGCCACAGTCAGGGCACTGATAAGGTCTCTCCCCCGTGTGCGTCCGCTGGTGAATCACCAGGGTGGAGCTCTGGCTGAAGGTTTTCCAACACTCCGGGCACCTGTACGGCTTCTCTCCTGTGTGTGTTCTCTGGTGTCTAATGAGGTGGGAGCTGAGGCCAAAGCGCTTCCCGCACTCACAGCACTTGTAGGGCTTCTCCCCCGGCGGCAGTCGGCGCTCTGGCACGGCTCCGCAGCTCCGGCTCGAGCCTTCCTCTTCGCGTTCGGGGCCTTCGCGGGGCCCCTCTCCCGCGTGCGTCCTCCGGTGCGCGAGCAGGTTCGAGCTCCGGCTGAAGCTCCTCCCGCACTCCGGGCACCGATAGGGCTTCTCGCCTGTGTGAACCCGCTGGTGCTTCAGGAGGGTCGAATTGCAACCGAAGCTCTTCCCGCACTCGAGACACCTGTAGGGCTTCTCCCCCGTGTGGGTCCGCTGGTGGCGGATCAGGCTGGAGCTCTGACTGAACCTCTTTCCGCAGTCGGGGCACTTGTACGGCTTTTCTCCCGTGTGAATCCTCTGATGCTCCTGGAGGACGTAGCTGTGGCTGAAGCACTTCCCACAGACGGGACATTCGTAGGGCTTCTCGCCCGTGTGCGACCTGTGGTGCTGGACCAGGTGGGAGCTGCTACTGAAGCTCTTCCCACACTCGGGGCACCTGTAGGGCTTCTCGCCCGTGTGGGTCCGCTGGTGGATGATCAGGTGGGAGGTGTTGCTGAAGCTTTTCCCGCACTCGCCACACCGGTACGGCCTCTCGCCCGTGTGCGTCCGCAGGTGCTGAATCAGGTGAGAGCTGCTGCTGAAGCACTTGCCGCACTCCGAGCATTTGTAAGGCTTCTCCCCGGAGTGGGTCCTCCGGTGAATCCGCAGATGAGAGCTGTTACCGAAGCTTTTCCAACATTCAGTGCACTTGTAGGGTTTGTCCCTGGGGGTCGAATGCTGCTGGGCAGAGGCCCGGCCGCGATCCCCGGGCGCCCAGCCCCAGCGGCTGGGTTTCTCTTCCTCCCCGCCGCTCGAATGTCCCGGAGCCTCTGACTTGCCATCCTTCTCACGGGACTCACCGCACCAGATCCCGCTGCCTTGGGACCAGGTCAGTGGGATTTCTTCTGTGTCCTCATGCTTCCAATGTTGTGGGCCATCTCTCTTAGCCCATTTGGGGGCGCTCTCTTTATCTGCTTTGGAGTTGTTGTGTTGAACACTTTCCAAATGCTTCTTACTTGCATCTCCTGCAAGAATAAACAAATATTCTAAACATATTCCCTCATCTCTACCAGAGGAAGGAAACTCTGAACTGCAATGGGAGAGAGGGAATAACCAAGTAAAACCTCATAAATTCATTTAGATTAAAAGAAGCTTTTAAAGGCTATTTTACTCTTTTAAGGGCTCATTAGAAGCAGGTGAATTTTCTGCGCTTAGAAACAACACTAACGAAGTATTTAAACGGTTGTCAGCAATCGCCAAGGGGGATATTCATCCAAAAAAACCTTCATTAAGCCTGATTCTAGAATACTTCAAAGAAAATGGGGGAGCTGAATAGGGGAGAAACTGAACAGGACACATTCTAAGGTGAAAACTTGACAAGACCTTAGTTAAAATCTGAGAAAATATAGAAATAACAATAGTACCTACTATTTAGTAAGAACGATAGTGTGCCATATAGTCTCTTTAATACTAAGAAATATGAGACAGATATTATTCATTTTTCTTAACGATGAGAAAAGAGAGGCTGTAAAGGTTAACACAGCTTGTAAGCAAGAGAGCAGGAATCAAATTCAAGTCTGTCCCATGCAAATGCCCTGTTCTTTCTCCACACTCTGTGGCACAACTTCTTTGAATTTCCAGTGGGTTCGGATAATCTTCTTGGTCCCTCACCTGTAAAAGGGCTTTTCACACTCTCCCTCTCCGTGAAGCCATTAGAATCTGAGATCAACAGGCTTTGCTCTCGCTCCATCAGCGGTGGGCCCCGTTAGGGATCAGAAACCCTGTGGAAAGAAACAAGTTATGTTTGCAGGCTCTTGCTATAATGTACTCTTCTTTGCTTTCAATCATTGCAATAATATCAACTGTGGACACAGAATGTTCTGTGGACCAGAATGAAAATTGAAAAACATGGTCTTTAGAAGTCCTTTCAGAAAAAAAAAAAAAAAATCTTACCTCAGATGCAAGTGTTTAGAATTGAGGGTTAACCCAATTTACTTTCTCCAAGGAAGTAAGAAATTAAAAAAAATTAAATCTTCACATTAACGTCTGAGCATCAAGCTTCAAAAATAGAATGAATACTAATACTTTGTCCACTCAGAGTTCAGAAACGCTTTTAATTGAAAACACAAAGTAGTTTTGGAAAAGGTAACAAGACTTCAAAAACTCAGCATGTAAGTATACAGTGCAGTTAAAGAGAGCACCCTGTTTAGAAAGAAGGTGGCCCTTGACAGAAGGATGAAACCTTTGAAGTTCAATTTCAAAAGAAAGTTAGAATTTCTATAACCATTAAAAAAAAATTAGGACAAGGTAGGGCCAGAAAAAAGTATAGCCGATAACCCCTAAATATAAAAGGGAAGCTAATAAACTCTTCCTGGACTCCTACTTATTCAGTCGATCATAATCACAATATCCCTTTTAGCCTAAACTTTATCTCCTAGAGCCAACTACAATCCTTGACCTACTTTAAGAGACTGGAAAGCGTGATCTGTCACTGGAAGGTGATAGACGGGCTTGGAATCCATTTCAGGATATAAAGAACAGCACAAACCGGGAAAGGGAAACGCCTACAATAAGGACGCACAAAGGCACACATACAGAAAGCAAAATAATGGTATTTTCGCCTAATTACTGCCTGTTATGTGCCAGGCACTGGGCTAAATACTTGACACATAATATTTCTTTTAATTTCCACAAGAGCCCTTGGAGGTGTATGAGTAGTAACTAGCATGTTATTGATTACAGAGGAACAAAAGACATTAAGAAACCTTCCAAAGGTCACAACCAGGAAGGGGTAGAGCAGGATTCAGTCGCAAGCCTGTCTGGAGAGTTCACACCCCTCTTACAGTTAACACTAGAGCAGGAAACAAGCTGGGTGTAACCCCAAACTGCAGATAAATCTCAAAGAGAACCTTTAATCTGGAAAACAATAACTGGACTTTTTTTTTTTTTTTGAAGATTTCTATCTCTAGACGTGATACCTACACGGAGGATCATCCTCTGGGCGTCCTCAGCAACCAGGGATTTGTTACAAGGAAAGGTGAAACTATTCTAAATTACAAAGAGCCCCAGCGTTTGAGCAGGGGAAGGGGGCACCCCACACACCTCAGAGGAAAAACTGTTCAAATGGAGTACCATGTTTTGCTGTCTGAGTTACAGATTTCCATCAAAGTCTTTACAAACGAAGAAAGGAGTCTGGGGGGACAGAACCCAGTGCACCACGTTCCCTGCTAAGAAACGATGAACTCTGGTAGCAGGGGGTCTCCGGAGCACGGGCTCAGCAAAAACAGTACTCAACGGTATTCATGCCATAAGTGGTATCACAAGGCTGTTCCTTAGATCTGAGACGTCACTCCACAGAGAAGGGCTGTCTGCACTGTCCTAGAAGCGGAGGGGCTTAGGATGGGACCATGCTTTGGATTAGAAAATCTTCCCCAAAAAATGCACTGCCTGAAGCTCGGCTTTAAGAACCTCTGGCAGGGGGCGGGGGCTGGGTGCACTGCGCGGTGAAGTTCCAGGCCAGATCAACAAGCTCCTTTAAGGGACCCGGCAGGCGAGGGGGGCGAGGGAGGCGCGGTGGCCGCTGCGGCGGGGAGACGCTGGGCCTCGGCCCCCTCGCAGCCGCGGGGTCCCTCTCCGGGCGTACACGGCAGCCTGGGTGGCCACTCCTCCTGCCCGCAGCCCTCGGCTCCCTTCCCCCCGAGAAGGAACTCACTGTTCTGGGGGCCACACACAAGGCGCCCAGCACCCCAGCAGGCCCAGCTGTCCCGGAGCAAGGAGCCCCCAGCTCCTCTTGACCCCACCAACCCAGGGTCCTAAACTCTCCAGCCCGGAAGACAGAAACAGGAAGTTACCCTAGCGCCCCCCCCCCCCCCGGCTGGCTTTTGTGGGGGGAGGGAGCCTCTCTAGGAATCAGGGATGACCAGCTCTCGTTGGTCTTAACCCTTAAGGTCCCGGACCAGAAGGGGCGTGCTGGTGGATTTCCTTCTCTCAAGCTGTCTGTCGTTTGTTCGCTTGATTCTCACTCCTCACACTTGTCAGGCGCCTTGTAATAGGGGGTCCCATCGGAACGAATGTTTTCCCTTCATGACATCATTGGATTTATCATCATCAGTAGAAGAAAACTAAATGGAGTGTGTGTGTGTGTGTGTGTGTGTGTGTGTGTGTGTGTATTTAGCTACCTGTGAAACAGTTGGACAGTTAGGGCATCCACCCACCTATAAAACAATTCGTTTACAGGGCACCGTTACTAATAACACTCGCAGAAGCATCTATACTCTGGTATTTCGTTACAGAGAAAATGGAAGGCAGTCCTTTCATCTCCCCCATAGCAAGCCTACAAATCTACTTATGTCTGCGCCCGAGCCACTCTCTTTCTTCCCTTCTGTTACAACAGAAGCATCCGTCCTTCACATTTAAAAGGAGCCCTTTACTGCTACTCACTTTCCTTCTCATCATCTTGGATCCTTTCACTATCTACTAACCTCTCAATTCTACCACTTCCAACCCAAAATATTTCTTTGGCTTTTTTTTTCTTTTTTACTCCCAATGTTTCCATATTATGGCTTCCCACTGACGTTATAACCCACCTCTGCAGCAAAAAGCAATAAATCACTGAGATCACCATTGACCTCCACGTTGGTATTTTTCAGTTTCCGAACCCTTTTACAGGCATTTTGAGACTGCCGAGAATTCCTTTCTTCTAGAAATGCTTACATTTTAACAGAGTCTTGTTAATCTTTAGTTATCTCTTGTCCTAGATTATAGTCTCATCATCACTTTCAGAAAACAGCATGGACCTATGCATCGGTGTATCTTGGATAAGCTGGTAATAAAGACACGCTTTTGAAATGACATGGCATTATCCTCGTTGTCCTTCAACATCTTTAGCAGTTCTGACAGTGTCTTTTGCAAGCCCCCACATCCCTAGATGTTGAGGTTCCTCAATGCCATCCCAGGACCTCTCTCTTATCTTGACATGTTCTCTGTCTAGGCAACCTTATTCACTGCCACATTCTAAATTCCACCTATGCAGACAACTCACAAATTTGTATCTCCAGCCCTGGCTACATTTCTGAGCTCTTCACTCTTATATCCGGTGGTCTACTCGATATCCCATCCTAGAGGCCTCAGGAACACTTCAAAACCAAAATGTCAAAAATCAAAATCTTCTCTCTCACTGTCTTCTCCCATAGATCATACAAATACATAATAGAGTAAACCTGTTCCTTTTCCAGTGTTCTCTCCCAACCATCCGCCCAGCTGTACAGAAGCCCAGAAGTCCTTTTTGTCACCTCCCTTTTCCCGCACCTCCCATCTACAATCCACAAGCCTCACCTGTTGTATACTTTCCCGAGAATTCTCAAATCCAGATACTTCTTCCAATCACCCGGCCACACTAAATTCAGACAACTATCACCCCTCCCCTGAAGGATTTCCATACCACACTAACACTCCTTGAGATGCACATCTTTGCCTCTTCTCATCCAATCTCCTCAATGAGTCCAGAGTGATCTTTTCAAAAGATAAATCCGAATCGGCCACCTTCCTTTACCTACTCAAGGCCCATCCATCCTTCAGACTGCAGTTCCTATATCACTTCCTCACAAAGGCTTTCTGGACCCTTCCTGACAGGGGCAAATCCCGGTTACGTGCCCTTTTAGCACCACCTTTCCATTATAGCCTTTCTTATGACTGCGACTTTATATTTATTGGTGTGATTTTTAATTTTTTGCCTCCCCAAACAAATGTCAAGCTCCAGGAGGACAGAGTTGATCTCTTTTTTCTCACCATTCTTAGAACCTACTAGCACAATGTCTGACTCTAACACATTTGTTGAAAGCCTACTCTGTGTCTGTTACTGTGTATTCTTCAGCTTTGAGGACCATCAATGAGCAACAACAACCACATCTATTTATCTCTATATCTATATTTCTCTCTCACTCTCTCGGATGCTGAGGAAGGTGTACTATTTTGGTTAAGGTGGTCACAAGTGTTCTCTCAGATAAGGAGATATTTCAGTAGAAATCTGAAGGAAGAGAACGTAAGAACCATATAGTTATCTAAGGGAGGAACAACTAAGGCAGTGGAACAGTAAGGGAAAAGATCTCAAGATGGGAACATTCTTGACATGCTCAAGAAGGAGCAAAAGAAGGGAAAGGAGCAATGGTAGGAAACAGGTCAGAAAATCAGACCACATAGGCCATGACTGATGGACACAGAGATGCATCAGCCAGAATCTTTTTTAAGAAAAGACTTGTTGCCCAACTTTTTGAAAAATGTTTATGTATTTTTTATTTAGAGAAAGAGAGAGCACAAGGGAGGAGATGCAGAGGAAGGGAATCCCAAGCAGGCTCTGCACCGTTAGCACAGAGCCTGATGCAGGGCTCAAACCCACGAACCATGAGATCGTGGCCTGAGCCAAATCAAGAGACAGATAGCTTAAGCAACTGAGCCACCCAGGCGCCCCTTGTTGCTCAGCCTCTAAGAGTGCTATGAATAGAGAGTTTTCAGCTGTCGGCCCACTCAGGGAATGCCTCCATTGCAGAGAACGTCCTCTCCCAAACCCACACGCTTCCAGGGCAGCCTGCTATGATGACTGATCAAGGCAGGAGTATAAAAGCCTGGACCTTTGGACTCAAAGCAGACAATTCTTATAAACAACTTCACCCCCTGAGTTCTCCATGGGGTGGGTAGAAGCAGCTGTTATCAGCCCCCAATAGCAGGTGAACCTCCCCCTCTGCTCAATTCTGAGTCCTTTCTCTCCCTTCCACAACTGAGACTGGATTCAAGAATGAAAAAATGAGTGAATTTGGAGTATCATCTTACATTGGAGTAGGCTGGGTAGATATCAGCAGGTGAGCTGAGCACAGAATCCTGTCTCATTCTTACATCCTGAGCACATAGCACACAGTAGGAGCCAATGAGTATTGAAGGCTTAAACAAACTCCTAGGATACAAAGCCTGGAAGGCAATGGGGATATATCCTATTGTGAAGCTGGGAAAATCCATCAAGTCCTTTAATTTCTCCTGCCATTTCCCTTGTTTCCTTTGTTCTTTCACTCATTTATTCAACAAATAGTTAGTGTCACCTGATGTTGACTTCCTGAGAGAGTCAACCTGAACAGGCGTTGGGATAGATTGCCCCCTCTGTCCTCGCTCTAGACCCCCCCACCCCACCCACTGGCTGATTCAGGGCACTAGAGGGGATCTCTAACCTCCCTCAGCCATGGCTGTCTCCAGGCATCAGTGTCAATAGGAATAACAGGTGCAACTGGGAGTGTTTACTGCCTCACATTACAGAGCACCTTACTCACAGTTGTTTAAACCTTAAGGACTTTAGTATTTACTTAAGAACTGTCTGAAGCAGGCAGTACTGGAATAGATTAGGCAGCCCCCAAATGCTCCTGTGTCTGAGAAAGGGGCTTGGTACTTGCCGTCTACTGAATTGTGTCCCCTCAAAATTCATATGTTGAAGCCCTAACCTTCAATGCCATGGTATTTGGCAACAGGGCCTTTGGGAAGTAATTGTGTTTAGAGGCGGTCATAAGAGTAGGGCCCTCGTGAAGAGATTAGTACCCTTATGGGAGGAGACAACAGAGGCAGCTTGGAGGCTCAGTCAGTTAAGCGTCTGACTCTTGATTTCAGCTCAGGTCATGATCTCTTGGTCATGAGATTGAGCTCTGCATTAGGCTCCGCGCTAGGCACAGAGCCTGCTTGGGATTCTCTCTCATTCTCTCTCTCTCTCTGCCCCTCCCCACCTCTTAAAAGAAAAAGAGGAGACACAAAGATCTTACTCTCTCTCACTCTCTCCCTAAACCGTGTGAGGACACAGTAGCAGCTGTCGCAAGCCAGGGAGAGAGCTCTCACCAGATTCTGGCAATCTCAGACTTCCAGGCTCCAGAACTATGAGAAAATAAAGGTCTGCTGTTTAAGCTACCTGGCTGATGGCACTTTGATGTGGTATTCTGTTACTTGAGCTGACTAATACAGTACTGAGCTGGTGATGTGATCCTAACAGCTTGCACTCAGTTGTCTCATGTCACGTTTTCGTCTTTGCTGGGCTATTTGTATTTCAAAAGAGAAGGTGGTTGAAATGGTGGAATCATTAATTGGTAGGCTGTGCCAAGCCATGTGGTGAGGGGCAGCATGATGGCCTAATCAGCAAATTCTTTGCCTCACATACAAAATATGACCCTTTACCAAGAAATTGAGTTTCCCTAAGCCTCAGTAACTGACCAAGGTACAAAGATACCCATTTTCCCAGTGCTCTGAGGATTATTTTGAGTGCTTTCAGTGGTGGGCTTTCTGGTGCAGTCAGCAGGTCTCTGGCCCCTTTTCTTCTCTTCATTATCTCCCTTTCCAATTCTCCCTGTATTACTTGGCATGGGAGTATATATATATATTTACAAAGAATTGTTACTGTAACAATCACTATTCCACTTACCTTTGCACCTGACTCAACATCTCCAGGGTGGAGCCAAACAGACTAGAAACTTGGCTTAGGGAGACAGTATGGACTGGCACAGAGCACCAAAGGTATCAGAAGTCCAAGAGCCATTGACGGCCAACACAGAGGATTGCCTGTGTTGAACCTGATACCAAGGAGATTGCAGCATCTTTTTTGAAGGTGGGTAGGAGAGTGGGTGTGGAGTTCGGGAGGGGAAAGAAATGTCCAGGATGATTGGGCTCTGGTGCGACAGCAGGTGTAGGGGATCAGCAGAGCAGAGGCCAGATTGTGCCTCCCTCCTAATAGATCCGGATGGCTCTTTCCTTCACCACATTAAATGCTCAAGATTCTAAAGTGCGTCAGCAGGTGGCCCTAGAGGCAGCTGTTTGGCGAGCCTGTGGCAAAATGTAAGTGACTGCAATCAAATCCTGTATCATCTCAAAGGGTCTTCGTGCAAACATACAGTGATATTTGTACCGATTAGGCTTAACAAGAATAAACCTGGGCGTAATAGAGGATTATGAGGATTATGGTTCGCTCTCTAATGTGAATGGAATTAATTACCAAAGAAAGACTATGCAGTCCTGGGTGCCAAATACCACTCCCTGGATCTTTAGGGGTCACTTCTCCTCCTTGGCCACAGATTTTCTCTAAGGTTAGTTGTCTTCAAATGTTCTCATCTTGGCATCCATCTTGTTGTAAGCCAATCTTCTTCCAGAAGACTAAAAATCCGACTAGGCGGCCTCATTCCTGGCTGCAGAGGAGAATTCCAGTTCTTGGAGTCACAGAGCCGTTGAAACGTACACAACTGGTCTCAAATTATTCAGGAATCTAGAAGAAGAGGATACCATTTGGAAATGTGAGGCTCAGCAGTGGTATTGAGGAAGACCGAAGAGCTACAGAAATAGCTATATATTTCAATCATCTTTTAACAATATTAAATGAAATGATAGCGTATATGGACCATTCATATTACTCTGCCCGGCAATGTAACTACCTAGTTTGGGGGGGGGGGGGTGTCCATATGGAAATCACATGCAGAAAGCCTTCCTGGTTAGTGTGTTTAATATCATAACTGCAGCTTGGTAGAGGGGTCATGCTTTATTTTCTCCTTTTATCTACAGTTCACCTTTTAGCTTCTCTGAGACTCTTCTTTACTCTAAATTTCTCATTAAGTCCTTTTTACATTAGATCTCAGAAAAGAATGTTACTGATTTTAATGATATTCATTTGTGCAAAATGTATGCAATCTAGGCAGGCAATATGTAAATAACAGCTTTGATTCTACCTGCCTATGCCGGACAGCATATTGCTCGGGGCTAGCACACTCTGAAAGAGAGACGGCATTATCAGCTTTACCTGATAATATAAGCAATGCATTGGGTTTCCACGAGAATCAGTGAAGGAGACATTCTCTTAAGGAACCATCTTACCTGTCATCAAAAAATGATAGCCAAGGGGCGACTGGGTGGCTCAGTTGGTTAAACATCCAACTTTGGCTCAGGTAATGATCTCACAGTTCGTGGGTTCGAGCCCCTCATTGGGCTCTGTGCTGACAGCTCAAAGCCTGAAACCTGCCTCAGATCCTGTGTCTCCCTCTCTGCCCCCACTCCTCTCTCAAAAAATAAAATGTTAGAAAAAGTTTTTTAAATTATCCTCTCTCAAGACAGCTTGGCAAAGAATGCCATATTGTCTTGCAGTAATATCTTATTTTTGAAGGTCAACAGCTGACTATCCCCCCAGTCTGTCTCTATACAGTCCCTCAGTAACAAAGGATATTCCCCCAAGCAGAGGAATGGCTCAGGTGACTGAGAACAAAGGTGAAATGCACATAAGCACGTCAATAATTTAAAAGACATCACTCCTCACCATGACTAATCTCCTACTGAGAGCGGACCCTATGCTAGCTCTTTACAGAACCGGGCTAAAGAAGGTATGGTCCCAATTCCTGGGTTCGACTCCTGAAGCCCAGACTACACTCTATGTTAACTAACCTGAATTAAGAACAAAACAAAGCAAAACACAAACAAACCAAACAGTGGCACCTTGGTGGCTCAGTCAGTTAAGCGTCTGACTTTGGCTCAGGTCATGATCTCACGGCTCATGAGTAGGAGCTCCCGCATGGGGCTCTGTGCTGACAGCTTAGTGCCTGGAGCCTGCTTGGAGATCTGTGTGTGTCTCTCTCTCTGTTCCGCCTCTACTCATGCTCTCTCAAAAATAAGTGTTAAAAAAAATGTTTTTTAAATGATAGCCAAAAGTGACAGGCAAGCAGTCGTTTGTAACTCTTTCAAGTAGATGTGGAAATTCTCCATGTTGTAGAACTGTAGGAGGGGAAATTCTCTTAGAGTTCTAGGACACTTGACAATATGTGGGAGTTTGCTGTTAGCTTTGGTTCCCTTTGGTTAATGCGACCAGTAGTCAGTGAGCAAGTCCTGTGTGCTGACTGTGTGCTCCCAGATTTCATATGCTGAAGTCCCAACCCCACAATGTGACTATATTTGGAAATTTGGAAAAATATTTCCTTTAAGGGGCTTTAAGGGCCCCTAAGGAGGTAATTCAGGTTGCATAAGGTCATACGAATGGGCCCTAATCCAATAGGGACTGCTCTCCTTATAAGAAGAGGAAGAGATGCCCAGGATACACAGGCACAGAGAAAAGACCATGTTGAGGACATGGCAAAAAAGACAGCCATCCACAAGCCCAGGAGAGAGGCTTCCGGAGAAACCAGACTTGTTGACACCTTGGTCTTGAACTTCTAGCCTCCAGCATGGTGAGAAATAACTGTCTGATATTTAAGCCACCCAGCCTGTGCTACTTAGTTATAGAAGCCCTGGCAAACTAGGGCAGCAAGGACAGGGAGTGCTCAATGCCCTTAAAAGTGTAGGATAGCAGATTCTGCACAATAAAATCACCCTGTTCCAAAGGCTAGTAGCATCCTCTAGAGAAGCACCAGTGTGGTCCCAGCCCTTCATGTTATAGCTGACACTATTAGATTTGTTTTTGAGGGAAAGTATCATATCTTGTTCTTGTTTGTTTGTTTATTTGTTTTCAGAATGTATTAAATCTTATTTCTACTTGTTTTTGTTTGTTTGGGTTTTTCTTAAGTATTTATATTTGAGAGAAAGAATCCGAAGCAGGTGCCAGGCTTTGAACTGTCAGCACAGAGCCTAATATGGGGCTTGAATTCATGAGCCATTGAGGTTATAATCTCAGCCGAAGTCGGACACTTAACTGACTGAGCCACCCAGGTGCCCTTGTTTGTTCGGTTTTTAAATTCAGGTTAGTTAACATAGAGTATAGTCTGGGCTTCAGGAGTGGAACCCAGGAATTGGGACCATACCTTCTTTAGCCCGGTTCTATAAAGAGCTAACATAGGGTCCGCTCTCAGTAGGAGCTTAGTCATGGTGAGGAGTGATGTCTTTTAAATTATTGATGCGCTTAAGTGCATTTCACCTTTGTTCTCAGTTCACCTGAGTCGTTCCTCTGCTTGGGGGAATATCCTTTGTTACTGAGGGACTGTAAAGAGACAGACTGGGGTGATAGTCAGCTGTTGACCATCAAAAATAAGATATTACTGCAAGACAATATGGCATTCTTCGCCAAGTTTTTGTCTTGAGAAAGGATGATTTTTTTAAAAAAAGCTTTTTCTAATGTTTTATTTTATTTTTTGAGAGAGGGAGAGACAGAGTGTGAGCAGGAGTGGGGGCAGAGAGAGAGGGAGACACAGGATCTGAGGCAGGCTCCAGGCTCTGAGCTGTCAGCACAGAGCCCAAAGCAGGGCTTGAGCTTGCAAGCTGTGAGATCATGACGTGAGCCAAAGTCAGATGTTTAACCAACTGAGCCACCCAGGCACCCCAAAAGAGAGGATAATTTAAGTCACTTAGCATATGAAGAGGCTGCTTTGGGTTTCAAAGAGTCTTTCCTATGGAGACTAAGACGACTAAGAAGAAGGCTTTTGGCCAAAGGTGGACAGCTTTAGATTTAGAAAAGTTAACACTGGGAGTGGGGAAACTGGCACCCCCTCCTCCTTTCCCCGGCCACCCTGTCTCAAAACTGTACTCCAGTCATTTATGGTCACCTGACCTTCCGTTTTTTTTATAAATATTTTTTAAAATATTTTTATTTATTTCTAGGAGAGAGACAGGGTGAGCAGGGGAGGGTCAGAGAGAGAGGGAGATACAGACTCTGAAATAGGCTCCAGGCTCCGAGCTGGCAGTCAGCACAGAGCCCGACGCGGGGCTCAAACCCACGAACCGCGAGATCATGACCTAAGCGAAAGTCGGACGCTTAACCGACTAAGCCACCCAGGCGCCCCCCAACCTTCCGTTTTATACTTGTTTCTTTGTTTATTGTCTTTCTCTTTGACTAGCATGTCAACTCCATGAGACAGTTGTCTGTGTAATCACTGCTATATTCCACGCATTTAAAACAGTACCTCACAGTTCAATAAATATTTACCGAGTGAATGAATGAGTTTTCTTCTTCATCTCCCTCCCACATCTAAAGAAAAAGGAGAATAAATTACTTAATATGAGAAGATATCTTTAAAGCTTTTGAACTCATTCACTGGATTTCCTCTACTTGCAGAGGAAATCCTAAGAACTAGCTTCATAAACTCGCATCCTGAAAGATCTAAGGACAGGAGCATCTCTGACTCAGTGCTCATTGTTTTGTACTCCAAGTTTGCTTCCTTTCAATTCCTTTGCATAGTTTATGGTGTGACAAATGATATCTCTGATGGCACCGGGCCGCTAATTGTTCAGAAAGTGCCTGGATGCCTGCCTGTTTCTGGCACACGAACCTGGGAATGTGTTACGTGGATGCTGGTGACTCTTTCTTGGTGGTGGATGTAGTGGGTGCGGAGTCTCAGTGGAGCTGCCCAAAGAAGCACATCACGTCATTGAAGGAAGTCGTACCTCCGTGTCCATCATCTCTGTGGAAAGTGGATATGGATGAAAAGGTGAAGACAGGATTATGCATTAGAATACAATTGTAGCAGGAAATCCGGTGCCCATGGGGTCACTGAGATTTAGCAATCAGCATTAGGACTTTTCTTTGCCCGAAAGAATAAATGTCCAAAACGAAATATCCGGCTGAGTGACTAAGAATGTGCATCTTCACAAAGAATTGGAGCACTGAGTTCTTTGTTTACCAGTATCCAGAAAGATCAACCATAATTCCTTTGGGATAAATTACATGTTGACTCTTTATTAGGGTAGGAAAGGGAAGGAGGGAGAGAGAATCTACAAACGGTGTGGCATTTGACAATGTGATATCTGCATAATGTCAACTTCACGTGCAGAACAAGTCATTTGTTACCCCCATGGCAGTCTGTATTCTTTTTTTTTTTTTAAGTTTATTTATTTTTGAGAGAGAGAGAGAGAGCATGAGCGATTGAAGGGCAGAGAGAGGGAAACAACAGAATCCCAAACAGGCTCCAGGCTCTGAGCTGTCAGCACAGACAGCCTGAACTCATGAATCAGGAGATCATGACCTGAGCCAGAGTCAGACACTTAACTGACCGAGTCACCCAAATGCCTCAAGAGTCTTTCTTCTAAAATGGAGTCTCTTTATTTGCATAAAGAAAAGACCTCCTAGTAAGCTCTTGGACAACAGTATGAAATAATGGGCTCCTGATCTATATTGTCATCCTAAAAAAAGCTTTCATCTGCTTAGTGGTGCAAAGCTGACCAAGTGCTTCCCATCAGTATGCCACTTATTCCTCACCACATGTCTGTGAAGAGAACAGAGCAGGACCCATAGCCATTTTGCAGACAGAAAAACTGAGGATCTGAGAGAGGAAGTGAGTTTGCCTAAGCAACCATTGAACCAGTGGTGGAGTTGGGTTTAAAGCCCTGGTCTTCCAGCCCCCACTCCCACTGTGTCCTGCCCTCCATTTAGATGCAGCCCTCCACGGTGGGTCACCAGAAGTGACCATGTGATTTATCACCCAAACCAGGACGCCGGACACCTTGAAGAGTGAAAGAGGATCTGTGAATACTTGTTCTGAGACAATAACCGGAAACCAGGACCGCCTCAGGAATATGTGGATAAACAGTCACCTTAATCACAGGGCAGAAGCAGAGGGGACAGGTGCCTTGTATGTTGCGCTGCTCCTCTTTGGCAGGAGATATAAATGCTCATCTCTTATTTTAAAAGTGAGTGACTTTTCAGTCCTGAGCAACCCGGTTCGATAAACAGACCTGGTTGGATCAAGTAATGAGGGGCCAGTTCTCTACTTTGGATCGGTGTGGACCCCAAAGCTCAGGAAATATAGCCAGTTCTTGGAAGATGCCATCAAGAATAAAGGAGGGAGGGGTGCCTGGCTGGCTCAGTTGGTGGAGCATGCGACTCAGGGTGGTGAGTTCGAGCCCCACATTGGGTGTAGAGATTACTTAAGAAAAAGAACTTTAAAAAGAAGAAGAAAGGAAGGGAAGATGAAGTGGCTTCTATAGGACAGAGAGTAGTCAGGAAGGACAACTTGAGTAGCTCATGATATGACAGGTGGACAGCAAAGCATCTTGAGTGTTATTATCTGTGTCCATGTGTTCCTGCCGGGAAAGGCAGATCCTGTTATGGGGATAAGGCCCTGAGGCTTCCTAGAAGGGCAGAGGCTGCCCCATCTGGATGGCTATGTTTATTTGTTTCCTGGTCACCCTTAATATCTAATATCTCAGTGGTCTCTGTAATATCTATTATGGCAGGAACTTGCTTCTGGATACACCTACTCATGCAAAAGTGCATGATTACAACAAATAGTAATCATATTTCTAACAATAGCACATTACCTTTGCAGAATGCTTTTATCATGTTTAATGTTTTTACCCCTGCCTTAAAGTCATATGAGTGAAGTTCTGAAATCACTACCTGCCGTGTAAGAAGTGCTGTGTAAGGGTTTTCTATTGTTGTCATTTTCATTTCATCTGATTCTCACAAACACTTTACAAAAGAGATTAAATGGATCTGACAGAAGAAAACTAAGCACAATGGGCTCAGTTTTATTTTATTTTTTTCTGTTGTCAACCAGCCTATCTGTTTCAACGGCATGACCTGGTCAGAAATCTTTTGAGTTTTGCTAAGAACAACATCTTCAAACCTATGATCCCTTAATTTCAGCCTGTAAGTCTAGACTCCCCCCACCCCACCCCTTCCTGGTCCATGTCACTTGGATATTTGGTAACGTGTGGGTATTTTAGAAACTTGAAGCAAGTTTGCCTGTCCCCAGAAGTTCATCAGCATCTGAAAGCTACCATGTGGCCGGGTGATTGGCTGTGTCAGTGTGTGCGGTGTCCTGTCTAACTCACTCTCCATCCCCAGTGCAGTAGAGCAAGGTCTCATGAAGGGAGCCACCTTTTTGAGCCCACGCTACATAGCTGTGTTTGCAAAGGCACCGAGGGAGCCAAAGGCATCTGTCACAGCTCATTTTTGCTGCATTTTCAAAAAAAAAAACCCAAAAAACAAAAAACCTCAATGAACGAGGAAAGAAGTGTCCTCCTTCAGCCAGAGCAGGGCATTGCTGATTTCTATCAGCTTCTTGCAGCAAGCATGGAGAAGTGAAATCAATACAAAAGCCAACTGAAGTTGTTTCTAGGGGTACATGTAGACACTTTGCCAAAATCATGACTGTAGAATAAAAGAAGAATCAACGGGAAATTTTGCTGCGGGTTCGCACATTGAGAAAGGTCAGATCTGAGTAGGGAGAGCAGCATGATGCCAGCCCGGCATCAAAGCCTTTTGAGAATTAGATGTGGAAAGCAGAGTAGTGGGTGCTCGTGTTTGATTCTGATGAACTTACAGGGTGGGTGACATCTTGTTGGGGACTTCTCTGGAAAGTCCCTGTCCTCCAGACTGGAGGGGAATCTTTGCTGGTGTAAGAGTCAGGGTTCTCCCGAGAAACAGAACTAATAGGAGACGGGAGGGGGCGAGGAGGGAGGTAAAAAAGATTCATTTTAAGGAATTAGTTAATGCAATTATAAAAGCTGACACGTCCCCAGATCTGCAGAGGGATTAGGCAAGCTGGACTCCCAGAAGAGACAACGGTTTAGCTCCAGTCTGAGCCCAAAAGCCTGAAACCTAAGAGCCAATGTTGCAGTTTGAGTCCAAGACAGGAGAAATGCCAGAGGCCTAGCTCAAGGCTGTCAGGCAGGAAAATTCTCTCTTACATGGGGGGGCGGGGGGGGTTACGGGGTGAGGGGGGGAAGTCAGCCTTTTTGTTTCATTCAAGCCTTCAACTGATTGGATGAAGCATCCCCACCTTAGGGAAGGCAATCTGCCTAGTCAATCTACTGGATTTAAATGTTACTCATCCGGAAACACCCAGAACATGTTTGATCAAATATCTAGGCACCAGGTGGCCCGGTCAAGGTGACACAATATTAATCATCACGCTGGTATCAGGGGTGCTCAGAAATGATGAAGGGTCATCTGGGAACTGCGTCACCTTAGCGCACACATAAGGAAATGTGCAGCTAGCCAAGGTATCTGGCAGAGTGCTAGAACTCAGGAGAGATGGAAAGAAAATTAAGATTACGCATCAGCCCACCAGGGGAATTGACACAGCCAGAGAGTATTGCCAATATGCTTGGATTGAAAGCTCTTCCTAATCTGGTTGTTTATAAAGCACATCTTTTTTTTTTTTTTTTAAGTTTATTTATTTACTTGGGGGTGGGGGGAGAAGGGCAGAGAGAGGGAGAGAGAATCCCAAGCAGGCCCCGCATCATCAGCGCAGAGCCCGATGCAGGCCTAGATCCCACGAAAAGTGAGATCATGACCTGAGCGGAAATCAAGAGTCGAACGCTGAACCTACTGAGCCACCCAGGTGCCCCTAGAAGGCACATCTTAAACATGGGCTGTGTTTACTGCTAAAACATTTCGAAAATCTCAGAAAAGAAATGATGACCAGAATTCCACTGATAATCATAGCAAGTATTGTTCCTTCATCATTCCTCTCAATTTTATTTGTTTATATGCAGGTTTTTACGGAGTTGTGTTAGATGTTGAATATGAGTTGCACTTGACCAAAGGCAAATTCCGCCCCCCCCCCCAGTAGATATTTGGCAATGTGTGGAGACATTTTTGGTTGTCAAAACTAAGCAGGGGGGTGCACTAGAGGCCCGCTGGTAGGAGCCAAGGTGCTGCTAAATAAATATCCCACAATGCGTAAGACAAACTCTGTGGCCAGCAAAGAATCATCTGATGCAAACAGTAACACTAAGGGTGAGAAGCCTTGGTCTACTTTTCACAACTAACTCTACTTCTTATACAGTGTTCAGTATTACTAGACACCTTTCCATTGATTAGGCTATACGTCAAGTTGTTGGTAACTGAATTGTGGGCACTGAATGAAATTAATGAATACACAATATTCCATTGAGTTAATATGAAGAAATTTCCAAAACTATACCCCTATTGTTGGACATTAAGGACAAAAGGTTTTGCCACTAAAAATAGCACTGCAATGAACATTGTGGACATACCTTAATTTGAAATATTTCCTTTGGATTAATTCCCTCTGGTCTGATAGAAGATCCACTGCACAAAACGTAATGTTTTGTGATTAATAGTACATGTTCTAGGGTCTTGAGAGCAGGGACTTACCTTATTTAATGTTTTAATCCCTAAAACTTAAACGAGTGACTGGCCTATGCTGAATCTCAATATGTGTTCATTTGATATAAGTTTTTATTATATTAAAGAAGTATTTCTTAAGATCCAGTTTGCTAAGAATTTTTTTTAAAAACTGGGATGATCATATTGTTTTCTCCTTTGATCTATGAAACATATTTTACTAATATTAACAAATTCCTGGGGTGGCTGGGTGGCTCAGTTGGTTAAGGGTCTGACTTTGGCTCAAGTCATGATCTCACAGATTGCAAGTTCAAACCCCGCATCGGGCTCTGTGCTGACAGCTCAGAGAGCCTGGAGCCTGCTTTGGAGTCTATGTCTCCCCTTCTCTCTGCCCCTCTGCTGCTTGTGCTCTGTCGCTCTCTTAAAAATAAATAAACATTAAAAAATTAAGAAATGTTCTAATGTTTTATCATCCTTTGTGTTCTCAAAATTAATGCTACCTGACACGAATATTATTCTTTCTATATATTGATAAATTTGAGCTATTAGTATTTCATTTAAGTTTTACTCCCCCAAAAGATTAATTTATAATTCTATTTGTTGTGCTACCTTTGCCTAGGCATATACTAAGGGAGGAGGATGGTGGCAAAATGTCCACATAGTTAGAGTAGGAAGTCACAGAGGGAAGCAGAGGGAAAATCACATGGAGAGATAAATGTGTAGGGAAAAAAAGCAATAAATCATATCTTCAACACATGGCCTCCCTTTTTTGGTACTTGTATCATTTCTTTTTAATGTTTATTTATTTATTTTGAGGATCGGGTTGAAGGGGCAGAGGGAGGGTGAGAGAGAATCCCAAGCTGGCTCCACACTGTCAGCACAGAGCCCAACCCGGGGTTTGAGCTCATGAACCATAACCTGAGCCAAAATCAAGAGTCAGAGGCTTAACTGACTGAGCTACCCAGGCACCCCTTTTTGGTATCTTTAAAGAGAGTATAGAACTAGTTGGAAAAAAAATATGATGTCAAACTAACATAACTCTCTTTAAGTAAATAAATGAATGAACAAGTAAGTAGCCTCCTATCCTTGGAGAATTTATTCAATGCTTTTTCATACATCAATTATTCAGTAAATATTTACTAAGCCCCCATTGCAACCAGCCATTGTGTTGGATGCTATAGACATCGTGTGAATAATTTATTCTGTCTAGTGGAAATAGCCATACCTCGGAAGATACACTTTAGGCAATGCAACTCTTAACTCAAAGCACTGGGGAAAAATAAGTGATTTCCTTTCTTTTCTTTACGATAGGTTTCATGCCCAGTGCAGAGCCCAACATGGAGCTTGAACTCACGACCCTGAGATCAAGACCTGAGCTGAGATCAAGAGTCAGATGCTTAACTGACTGAGCCACCCAGGCGCCCCAAGAAGAGATTTAATTATGAACTTAACATATGCTCCATTCAAAAAGAGAAAAACACCAAGAAGTTTATACATATCCAAAGTTTCATTACCATTCAAATATAGCTACTATCTTGTTGTATATAAATATGTAACAACCCCAAACATAGTGGTTAACACAATTTATTATTGTATTTCAGAGGTTCTGGGCCTGCCACGCTCAGTGGGCCAATTCTCACTGGACGTGAGAGTAGGCTTGGGCTTCCTCAGGCATAGTGGTTTCCCGACATTCAGACTTCTCAGGTAGCAGCTGGCTTCTAAGAGACACGGGAAGAAGCTATAAGGCCTCCTAGCACCTGGCCTCAGAAGTCACATAGCACAACCTCAGTAGCATTCTGTTGCTCAGAGCAGTCATAAGTCAAGCCACATTCCAGGGAGCACAGGAACAGACCACACTTCTGGCTATTACACAGGGGAGAAGAAATACAGTCATGTATTTCTGGTCAGTCATGCTGAAGACAAGCTGCCACAATTGATTATCTTCATCAGTATGGTTTTTCAATAATTATTTTGCATACCCAAAATACAAGCATTAAAGTCAGGAAATTGACATTGATAATTAGGACTATCTAATGCTCAGAACTCACTTAAGGTTTGTCAGCGATTCCCACAGAAGAATCCAGTTCAGAACCACACATTGCATTTAGCTATCAAGGCTCTTTAGTCTCCTTTAGCTTGGAACAGTCTTACCCCTGACTTTCATAACCCTGACACCCTTGAAGATTACAGGCAAGTTAGCATGTAGGATGTACATGAGCTTCTGTCTTATGAGTGGAACTAGGTGGAAGCAGGCAGCCCCAGACCTCTGCTTTACTCACTTGGAATGTAGCCTGTGCAACAGGTATTTGGGAGGGGCAGAAAAATGCTGGTGGTCTGATCCTTTAGAGAAAGTAGCAAAGTCCTTAACTAGGAGCATCATCAAAATCCTATTGATTCTCCACACAGTCTCCCTCTTACCTCCATTCTAGTCCTAACCCACCTTCTACATGACCATTACAAGAGCCTTCTACCTGTGATCCTGCTGATTCTTCACCAACCAGTCAGTTAACTCACTTTCTTAAAAAACTCACTCAAGGGTCTTCCAGAAGGTGTGTAGTCTCAGTCTTCATTGATCACTCTTCAACCTTATTCTTAAGGTTTCATCTCTATTGTTGCACATTCTAATGTCCAGCAGCATGGAAGATGCAATTATTATTGAGGTCAGACTGTGTGTCAGGCCCTATGCTAAATGCCTCCCATGCTCTAACTCATTTATTCCTCACAACAATGGTATAAGTTTGGTAGTTTCCTCATGTTACAAATCATGAAATAGAGGCTTAGAAAAGTAAAAGAACTAGGCCACTGTTTTATAGCTAGGAAGTGGGAGACTGGATCAAATAGAATTAGAACACAGGGTCTTTGACCCTAACGTTGGCAAGTAAATGGCACCACAAGACCAGTACATGCGAAGCAATTAGCAAAAGATCTAAGATGTGTTAAACTGCTTCATTTTCCTAATTTTATTATGGTCTATTTTCTCCCTCTCCAACTTGTAACTGTGTCCAGACTAACGATTGCATTTTCCATTAATTTTATTTTTTAGAACACTTAATGCTCTGCTGGGCATGAAGTGAGCCCCCAGTAAATGGGTGTTAGGGGACAGTGAGTATAGAGACTGAATACTTATGGAATGAATAGAAGGTCTGGAATGTTAAGACAAATTCAGTTTTCACTAAAGGCCAGCCAGAGAGAGAATCAAACTCAAGAGAGGAGGGAACCCACTCAAAATCACACAGCTCATTAGAAACAGACTAGGCAGAAACCAGTTCCTCTGACCTCTTGCCCAGCACACTTTCCCCAGAGCCCACTGCCTGCTTAGGTCAGCCCAGCACACATGGTGTCCACATCATAGTTTTCTAGCTCATGGGACTCCCTCACCCCCAAAATATACTGCTGCTCTCTTTCTAGCTCTTATTTGAAGAAAATTAGCTCAAGAGTCATTTCTTAGAAGTCTGGCCAGAACTCTCTGGTCTGACTGAGATGCCCCCTTGTCTATCTTTGGCACTCAGTATTCTCCTACCAGGTCATCCCACAGAGATCACTCTCACTAACTTACTTGCCTGCCTTCCCATTAGATTAGAAACTTTTTGAAGGCAGGACCTACCGCTCCTTCGACTTGGTGAAATTGTTGCCTTACATAGCCTCTGGCACATGACCTTCTAACATGGATGCTTAGTAGATGAATGACCACAGTCAGGGTAACCCAGTGTGTGATGTAAAGGCCATAGTCAACTATGGCTTCATATGTGCCTCTAGAGCCCCCAGGTGCACAGTGTGCTTCTGGGGAGACAAGAGTCAATGTGCCAGGCATGATCCTTGCCTTCATATGGACTTTCCAGCTTAGTGGTGGATGGGGACAAACAAGAGACAAACACACAAATAAGCAAGATAACTTCTGATAGTGGTTAAGTGCTTTGAAGAAAATAAAAGGGGGAATATGATAAAGAATGGAGTGGCTGGAATGAGGGGGGCCTCCTTTAGATAAAGTGATCCAGGAAGGCCTCTCTGAAGAGGTGATGTTTCAGCTGAGACCCACAAGATGAGAAGGAGCTGGCTTTGTAGTTAGGGTGTTCTAGGGAGAAGGGCTAGTCAGTGCAAAGCCCCTGAGGTAGAGAGATTTGGCAGCAAGAGACCAAGCACAGCAAGAGGACTAGATTGGGCTGCAGCACAGGGTGAATGGGAAAGTGGTAGAGATGAGGCTGGAGAAGTAGGGCCCAGACCACAGAGGCCAGGGAGGCCCGGGTAAGGAGCCTGGAGGTACTCTCATCCTGATGGGAAGACGTTCTGATTTGTATGTTGAAAAGAGACTCCAGGGTGGGAGTCAGGTCAGGAGAGTGACAGTGGGGGTGAGCACCCCCTTCAGGATTGAGTCCTTAGGACCCAGTGGGGCTTCCAGTCAACATTGGAGAGGAAGCCAGGAGTTAAAGTCAAAGGGCCATGTCTGTAAGAAATGTGTAGGCTTTAAAAAAAATCTTTTTTTAAGTTTTTTTCTTAATTTTGAGAGAGAGAGACAGAGATAGCGAGCAGAGGAGGGTCAGAGAGACAGTCCCAAGTAGACTCTGTGCTAAAAGAGAGCTTGAACCCATGAACTGGGAGATCATGACCTGAGCTGAAACCAAGAGTCAGATGCTTAACCCATTGAGCCACCCAGGCACCCTGAAATTTGCAGGCCTTGTAACTTCCCTATATTTGCTCTTTTTGTAACTCCGTGTTCTGTGAAACCCTTAAGCCTCATGGATTTGTTCCTGGGAGAATGGGGCAATCAGGTGGAGCTGATGATTATTAACCCCAGGCAGTAGGTAGAGTAGGAGGCTTGTGGCTGAGAGGATGAAAACCAGCCAAGTACCCAGGGCATGTTGTTTAAAAAAAAAAAAAAAAAAAGAAGGAAGGAAGGAAACATTAGAACCGTAATTATATCCATTTACGTGTATAGACAGCCCTTTATCACAGCATTTTATGGCTCAGTCCTTCTGAAAGCATCGGAGTTACGTTGCCTAATTAACACTTCTAAGTCTCCTTGATTTCAGCCCCAGGACTCTACGTGGACAGTGGATTTTACTGGCAATAGGGAACCAGCTTGAGGTACTTAAGACGCATGGCTAAAAGCAGGATCAAGAAAGACTTTACCCTAATGGGTTATCGAAATTTCTGTATGCACAGCGGCCAGCTGAGAAGCTGGACAAGCGATCCAGGCCCCAACTGCCTGCGATCTAGGGCGGCTCTTATAAAAAAGGAACCCAACCTGAAAGGGCAGGTTTGAGACTCTTCTTAATTTCCTTTCTAGTAGAAAGAAAAAAAATCCTTCCTCGTCTTTCTACCTGGATGGCAAATACTGCTCCACACATTTGAAGGAAATTTGGGGATTTTTTCCATCTCCAAGTTCACAAATGCCACACTCTCAGCATGTCATAGTTACTTGGCAAATGTTATGAAATAATTCTTGAGGAAGAAATAGGCCATAGAGCTAACTGGGTGAGCAAAAATAGGTCATGGCACAAAGATGGAAGTGTTGCTGGCCACGGCTCGGCAGCCAGAAGGCGGCCATCTGCCGGGGCCCAGGGCACCAGGCATGTTCACACACAGGCCCATTACCACTTCCTGTCACGAAAAGCAGACAAGCCTTGGGAAAGTAATATCTCGCTGTTGCTTAGCCACCTTAAAAGGCGGACTTCCAGCTCAGCATTCAAATCCTGGCTTGCTAGCTCTGTGACACTGGTAAGTCACTGAATTTTTATGAGCTGCAGTTTTCTCGTCTGTAAAATAGAAGGTGATGATACTTATCTAGGGTTTCTGAGAGTTCAGTTAGAGACTTAGAGAACTGAGCGCCTAAGTAACTCCACGTTTCTCTCCGCGTGGTTGAAGTGGTGGTGTGCGAACCCCAGCCTCATCACTTTGCAGCCACCTGACAAAACTGTCGCTCGGGCAAGCTTGTGATGCCTGTGCACCTCGGTTTCCCCATCAGCAGCGTGAGGCCAACCGTAACAGAGCCTGTCTCCTCGGTTATGCGGAGGATGGACATTGTGAATATGTGAAAGATGCTGAGAACAGAGTCTGGCGTACAGGAAGTGTATTCAGTTGTCTCCTTTCTGTCCCCACAGCACCAGGTACCCAGCATATATGTTGAGACTTCTCCACGTTTCTAAGCTCTAAGTCCCTTGAAAAGATTCAATAGCAATGCATCACAGAATTCCCCTTCTTGGAACTGCCCTCTGCATTTGTTTCTGTTTCCTCAGAGAAACACCGTCATGAATCAAGATTTCCAACGAAGTCTCTGGAACTTTAAGTTGAACAAGCTTTATAGGAACAGACTTATTGTTAGGCCCCTGGCCAATCCCTTTTGTGTTCTCTCACATTGCAACCATCCCATGCCCCCTCGTCACCCCCCAGTCTATGGCTTGACCCCTTATAGCTTCTGTGCTGGGGCAAGGTTCTCTGGTAAGGCAGGAGCTCCCTACCCCCTTGGTGGTCAAAGAATGTCCACAGTGGTTGTGGCCTGAGAGAGGGAGTCAGGACAGAGTGAGAGAAGAGGCTCGTGCCAGGGCGGGGCAGCCTCTGAGGGCCCTTATAGGAAGAGCTTCCTCACATGTGGGCAACTTGGTGGAACAACTTTAGGAAAGAGGCAGAGCCTAAGGACCTTGATGCAAACTTTAGATCATGGTGTCAAAACGTGGAGAACACCTGGCATTGCGCTGTTTGGGCACACTGTTTTGTACAGAGTCTGTCAACAGCGCTCCTCGGAGAAAGGGAGTGGTCGAGTGCATAGACGATGGGTCCCGCGGGGAACAAAGATCCAGAGGAGAAATCCAGGGGCTAGAAGTTAGGTGGTCATTAAGGGCAGGAAAAGAAAAGAATGGGATGTAGGCTACCTCTATTGTCCCTGGGAGCACAGAGCTGTTTGGGTTGTGGTTTAGGAGGAAGCAGGTGGCAGGAATGAAAAGTTCCAGACTGTGAGGACTTTATGATATAGCAGATGACAATTGCCCTGTCCTCCAACTGCTTCAGATCAGGTTTTTCATGGCACAATCTGGTGAAATGCATCAAACTATTGTTTTGCTTTTTTTAGAAGTTTATTTTGAGGAGGAGAGAGAGAGAGAATGAGCAAGTTGGGTGGGGGCACAGAATCTGAAAGAGGATCCAGGTGCTGAACTGTCAGCACAGAGCCTCGAACTCGTGAATCGTGAGATCATGACTTGAGCCGAAGTGGGATGCTTAGCCGACTGAACCACCCAGGTGCCCCAAGGAGAAAAGTTTTAAAATAGGTCCTTCCAATTTGCATATTCCTGCTCCCAAACCATGGTCCAGCCAGTTTCCTGAGCTCAGAATCACAGCAAACAGGCTGCACCGCAGAAAGGCTGTGGATGGAACTGGGGGCTTGGAGAGCAAAAAAGGAGATTCAAGAAATGGATCTTTCTGCTCTAGACTGCACCCAATGACTGCTTGTTGTGGGGATGTGAAGGCCAGCTTGTCTCTGCTACACTTGGGATAATCCTGAAGGGCCATTCTGGTTCCAGAGCTCCACACTGAAATGTGAATAGTGTAATCGAGATTTGATCAAGGGCTTTCTGACTCTGCAGAGACTGTACTCAAAATACTATGCTTTTTTCCTTCCATAGAACCATGCAGACAATAGCAGGGAGTGAAAGAAGAAAGAAGCATCACAGTGTCTTCTTGGTGAACACTTGGGCCAAGTGTTGTTCCCTGACACTGCCTTTTCTAGCACCTTAGGGGCCAGCTGGGTTGGAGGGGCAGCCTATATTCAAGGGATCGAGACAGGGCAGATAGTACTTGTGTTTCCTGTTGGGTTTTACTGGTAAGTCAACAGACCTTGCTGACTCATGGAGATAGAGATAGCAAGATCCAGAGATGATGTTTTAGGGAGCGCAGATTTGGATGATAGAAGGTGGAATATTAAGGTATGAGGTAATCAGCAATGTCTTATATGATTATATGGATAGCAGTGGGATTGATGAAATCATGGCACAGAGCAGTATCTATGTGAGCTTTACTAGAGTAAGGTTCTATCTATCCTGAGGAATCTGTGCTCCATTTTGAACTCATAGTACCATTCTCAAATCCTACTGGTCATCCATCGCTCCTTATCCAGCCAGCAAGTCATAAAAGATTCACTTGTGACCTGTTGTATGCTGGGCCCTCAGCTAGGTTCTGGGATCAAAAGATACTAAATACTCAATGCTTGGGACACCTGGGTGGTTCCGTGGTTAAGTGTCGCACTTAGGCTCAGGCCATGATCTTGACGTTCGTGAGTTCAAGTCCCATGTCAGGCTCCGTGCTGAAAGCTCCGAGCCTGGAGGCTGCTTCGGAGTCTGTGTCTCCCTCTCCTCTCTGCCCCTTCCCTGCTTGTGCTCTGTCTCTCTCTCAAAAATAAACATTAAAAAAAGTATTTATTCAATACTTAAAAAGTAGTACCTGCTCAAGGAGCCTCCTGACACTTGTTGACAGATATTTCCAATACAATGGCCACATTGCCTGACTCTGTCAGTTTAGGGGAAAGCATTTGCTGCAGTAACAAATGATCCCAAAAATTTCAGTGGCTTACAACACAGTTTATTTCTCCCCCACAAGACTTGGTCTTTACAGGTTGGCTGAGATTCTGCTCTGCGTCCTTTTCATTATGGGACCAAGCTGGTGGGAGTAGCCTCTATCTAGACTATGCTGATCTCACGACACAGGACAAGAGAGTGGAAATACACATCTCATGACACAGGAAAAGAGAGAGAGTGGAAATACACAAAAGGTCTTCAAAAGCTTCTGTCTGTACATGGTGCAGGTCCCCTGTGCTCACATTTCATTGGCCAAAGCGAGTCACATGACCTGGGGTGACATCAGCAAGGCAACCTTGGGCAGTTAGCAGTTAGCAGTTGGCAGTTAACAGTTGAGAGGCGAAAAATACACTCCTCTGTAGCACCCTAGTGGAGTTAGGCACCAGGGTCAGACAGCTGGCAGAAGGGGACTCACATTTTGGAGCTCTTCTTCATTTTCTTTATTGATACATTTAAATTAAGCCTACAGTTTTTTTCTTTTTTCTTTTTCTGTCCAGTCTTTAGAGACCTTTGCCAGAGCTCATATAGTGAAGAGAATGCATGAGAATTAGTGCTACTGTCTCTATACAGCTGGAAGCCTACATAAAACGTTCAAGCAACGTGGAAGGCTGCTTTCATGACAACCCCATGCGGTACACAGCTTGTTGTTATAAATTGGGGGTATGTTTATAGAAAACCCATTGGGCTGAAGCCTGGGGTTGAGTCCTGACCTGCCACTGACTAGCTGTGTGATTTTGAGGAGTCAGCTTGGCCCCTCTGAGTTTTAGTTCGTCTGCAAAACAAGGGTGGTCATGAGAAAAGGAAATTGTAAACCGTGAAACACTCTTCAAACGTTCAGTCTTTGTGACAATGTGATGGACATGTCATAAGAAGGGGGTAGTTCTGGTTTTTTTGTGGGGTTTTGTTTCTGTTTTTGTTTTTTTCCATTGTGGTGGGAAGCTGGTGCACAGAATAAGAAAGTTTACTACAGCAGCTGAGATGCGCTGAAGCTGGTAATTATCTGCAAGACGGGCTGAGTTTTGATTGTAAGTGCGCCTTGCAAACCTATCAATGAGACATGTGCCTTGATGAAATGCTGACAGTCTATTTACACAGAGGCAGCTGTTATATTATAAAAGAATGAAAGGCATGCTGGAGCTCTAAGTCATTATGGAGGATAGGACTTCCATTTATCTGTGTGGCTGATGGTTCCAGGATGATAAAAATGTGGTATCAACGTGAACAAAACAGCTCTTGAATTTTAATAATAATCCAGTATCTTAGAGATGAAGGCTTAGCAGTGATTGAATCCAACCCCTTGTCTGTAGAGATGAGGAAACAGAGACTCACAGAAGCTAATAAACGAGCTTTTACCACACTTGCTTGGCTAGGCATAGCATTACTTTCCAAGTGCTGTTAATACAGAGAAAAACTTACCTGTCTTTTATGTAACAAATGGGCCAATTCATTAATCTCTAAAACAACGCTCCCTTTGATATTTGGCATTCACGTTTCTAAATATTTATTCGCTATTTACACAATCAACTAAAGCATAAAAACTTACCTTCAAATTTCCCTGGACATTTAAACACTGATTACAGATTTGTAATCAAGCTCTTACATAAACAAATAATTAAAACTATGAATCTAATATAAATAAGATTCTTTTACGTGCTCTAAACACCTTACGAAGCTGAAAACACAGGCACAAAATGTCACGCTGATTACGGAAATGATTACACCGGGGGAGAAATGTTTTCTGAGAGACTGGAAAGCCAGAGCGGAGATACTATGATTTCCTCTTATCTGAGGTGGAGTCTTGCTCAGGCTGTGTGGCTCAGAACCTAGGAAGGGGTTGATTGAGCATATTTTCAATTGTGTGCATGGATTGTTAGTGTCGATTTTTCAAGAATGACAATACTTAATCCTGTAGCAAAACACTCACACACAGGGGTTGCAGTGCACTGGAAATGAACTGAAGTCTGTCAGTCCCCCACCCTGGGGATAGTATTTCTAGTATTTCTCTTGGGACTTCTGGGAGCCACAGGCTGCTCTTTATAGCCCCAGACTTTTGAGAACATTCTGCATCCTTAGCTAATTCTATCAGGAGCTTTACAAACAGAGGGAGAGCAGGGCTAAGAGTGAGAAAAGGTCTCCCCTCACTAACATGTAGCCCACCGAAAAGTTGTTTAATCCCCTTGCGCTGCTAACACCAATAATCAAAGTGCTAATGCCATTCATTTACATTTGTTTCTTTCTATTCTGTGTTTTAAGCTTTCTTCTTAATTTACAGCTTTCCGAGGTTATTACTTTTGTATCTTTGCAGTATTATAGTCATTTTTATCAGATATGATTTCTATACTTTCTAGAGTTGGAGAATTTATAAAAGCCCCCAGAGGAAAATTTGTAGGTTTGGGAGTTCTGACCCAGACCCAGCCTTTTCTCGGATCCTCCTTGACTGCATGGTCCAAAGTGGTTTGCCAGCACATCTGAATTCCAGCAGCAGGGTGGGGAGATGGGCTTTCCCCCGAGGTTGTTTATATCACTTCTGCTCGGTTTCATTTGGGCACTCGGCCACACTAGCTGCAAGGGAGGCTGGCAAGAGCCTGGCCAGGGGCCCAGACAAAAAATTGACTGTCTTATTAGTCTAAAAGCAGGGAAGAACTAGAACTGGGGTGATGTCTAACAGTCTGCCCCTATCCATGCTCCTGGCCACTGAGTGTTTATGGGCCCTTGTCTTCTCCCACACAGACACACATTTACTCCTTCTCCAAGAGGGATGAGCCCCAAATCCCAAATGCTTTGGTTAGCTCAAAACCAGGAGCTTCTGAGTGATAAGCAATCAGGGTCAGTTCCTACTGGTACCACAACTTGGAGAAACAACTACCTCAACTTTTCTACACCAATAGGCAATGAATGCCAGGGAGGAACAGGGAAAGTGCAATTAAAAAGTCCCATTCAGAAGAGGGGTAAAAAGAAAGCACACGTAAGTCATTGTGCCAGCACCGTGATCAAATCCCGTTGGGTAGGAACAGAAGAGACGTTCTTCTCTGCCAGCAAGTGATTCATGTGAGGGGCCTCTCTGGCAACCCTGGGTCTGCCCCCAGGGGGACCTCCCTTGGCTGACATGCTCTGTGGCTATAGATTTTTCCCCTTGGGAGGGTCTGCCTTGTCCTCCTGAGATGGCAGTTGAGGTTTATGCCCCCTTGTGGGGGCTACAGTGCCTTCACTGTCCCTTCCTGCAGGTGTGAGGGTAGAGCCTAGACCTGCCTCTGGGTCAAGGGCTTTGTCTGGTCAGCCTGGTAGTTTCCAGGGCAATCAAATTCCCCCAAGAAGGTCCAAGTACGCTCTAAGTCTATTTGCTCAAATAAGGACAGCTGAGATCTGGTTTAGCCTAGGTTTAGTCTAAAAACCATATTTACTGGGGCGCCTGGGTGGCTTAGTTTGTTAAGCGTCCGACTTTCGCTTAGGTCATGATCTCGCGGTTTGTGGGTTCGAGCCCCGCGTCGGGCTCTGTGCTGACTGCCAGCTCAGAGACTGGAGCCTATTTCAGAGTCTGTATCTCCCTCTCTCTCTGACTCTCCCTGGCTCACGCTGTCTCTCTCTCTCTCTCTCTCTCTCTCTCTCTCTCCTAGAAATAAATAAAAATAAAAAAAAATAAAAACCATATTTACTGACCTCTGTGCTCCGCCCAGCCCCCATGGCTCAATCTAAGTTGTCCTGAGTCTCTGAATAAACAGCCTTGGGTACACAGGCAGCCCTTAGTTCTGTCCCTTCTGCTGCCATGAGGCAGACAACTCTGGCTAGTGGTGCTTGAGGAAAGCTTGGGGACAAAGTCTTATTTTTTGCTAAAGCTCCTTAGACCACTCACCCCACCCCACAAGGGACTCAGATGGTGCCATCAGATCCCTCTCACTCTCCATCTGCCGGCTGTGCTGTGTTCCAGGCTTATTCTCAGGCCAGCCCCACCAGCGTTCCTAAGCCTGCAGAGTCCTCATTTTAGAGGGCGACACACGTGATTTCTTCCAGCATCCATGCGTCAAATCTAGGGAGGTTCCTGATCGGCCTAGTTTATGTCACCTGCCTACCCTGAATCAGTCATTATACCCAGGAGATGGAGAACTTTGGTTAGCCTGAGTCATTTGTCCACCATAGTGTTGAGCACCATGATAGGGGACCTGGCTAGAACCATATAAAGGGCCGAAGAGTCAGCTTCCCCGCACCCCCCACCCCAAAATGAGGGTGGCGCTATTAGACCAAAGGGGAAAGTGTGTTTGGCAAGAAGAAATGAAAGAGACCCAAACACAGGGGCAATAGTGCTCCTTAGCACCTGGAAGACTTGATACGGATGGAACTACTAAGCAACATTGACTTCTAGTTTCATTTAATAAGAGTTGTTGGGAGTGCTGGGTGACTCAGCCGGTTAAGCATCTGACTTCGGCTCAGGTCATGATGTCATGGTTTGTGGGTTCAAGCCCTGCCTCATGTCAGGCTCTGTGCTGACAGCTCAGAGCCTGGAGCCTGCTTCAGATTCCGTGCCTCCCTCTCTCTCTGCCCCTCCCTACTCATACTCTGTCGCTCTGTCTTAAAAAAAAAAAAAAAAAAAGATTTGTTAAAACCCAGGCCATCTCTCTCTAACTGCCCCCTTGCCAGGAGTTCACTGTTACTTTGGACAAGTAACAGGAGCAGATGGGCCGCTCCTGCCGTGGCCCTGACCCTGGTCTTGCCCACAGTGGGACGAAGCTGAGGACAAACCTCCTCTCCTCCCCTCCTCGTTGCCTCCTCCTCTGAGAGAGTGTCTCTCATCTGCCCCTGATGGGGCAGCTGAGAGCCTCCGAGTGTGGAGTTAGGCCCCGGCTGAAGGAGAGGAAATGAGCTTGGCAGGAAGCAAACAGCCTTCCAGGAAAACCCTTCACCCCTGTAGGGAAGTGGGAAAATACAGAGGCCACCATCGCCCATGCCACCCCATTCTCGCGCACAGTCCCCCGCTCCCCCACCCGACCCCACTTTCTCCAACCGGCTCTTGCCTCCACCCACATATTCATCCTTGGGTTTTCTGAGTGTGGACAGCACCGTGCCCGCCACGCTGCCGGTCTCCACATTTTGTTGAAGCTGTCAGGGTGACGAAGCCCTTGGAGGACACTTGTTCCTTTGCAGCTGGGCCCCTCCAACCTCCCACGCTTCCTGCGCCCTTCTGCCACGCATTCCTGGAGGGCCCGCTTGGCTCCAGCTTTCCCGGGGTTTGGCACAGGAAGGCGAGGGGCAGATGTGGGGCAGAAGGCGGAGCGGAGCAGCGCGGGTACGGAGTGCTGTTCAGAGATGTTTTCCTGGCCTTGCCTCTTCCCCTCAGCGGCAGCCTGGCTGTTAGGCTCCAGATCAGGAGGAGAAGCAGGTGGATGGGGGTTTCTAAGCCCAGGCCCCTTCAGATACACAGGCAGCTGGGCCTCAACCCACTTCCCCCAGGGGGAAACGCAGGTGTGTCTGGAAGTCAGGAGTAACCCAGAGACTTCAGGAAGATTCTTGATGAATATCTTTTTTTAATTTTTTAAATGTTTTATTTATTTCAGAGAGAGAGAGAGATCGTATAAGCAGGCGAGGGTGTTACAGAATCTGAAGACAGGCTCCAGGCTCTGAGCTAGCTGTCAGCACAAAGCCCGACACAGGGCTCGAACCTACGAACCGTGAGATCATGACCTGAGCCAAAGTGAGACGCGTAACCGCTTAACCGACTGAGCCACCCAGGTGCCCCCAAGACTCTTAATGAATCTTAAAGGGTTAGTCAGCAGGCTGACGTCATATGGAAGGAAAGTGGGCTGGGAATTTGCTGTTCCCTGAGGTTCCTCAAGTCAGAAGCCCTGTTTGTAGCCACCAGCGGGGAAGCCGGGCCCTGCTCCGTCCTCACCCACCACCTCGCTGCGGCTGACTGCGTTTTCTGAAGTTGGCAACATGGTACCTCTCACCCTGAATCCTCTTCTGCGCTGGGACCTCGCCACTTCTCCATGGAGAGGTAGAGTCTCTCTCACCACCTCCTTGAAGCCAGGCTGGCGGCGGGACTGCTGCAGCCAATGGAACTTTGTGCAAGTGACAGCGTGCAACCTCGGGCACAGCCCTTCTTGCGTTTTGCTTTCTGTCCCTGGGAAGCCAGCCGCTCTGCCGGAAGTGGGCCCAGCCTCGGAGACCGCTATGCGGTGAGCGGCCTGAGAAGCCTACAGCAGAGGCCCTGCTGGCCAAACGTCCCGTGGAGAGAGAAAGGCTGAGGTGCCCCGAGGTGCCAGACATGGGAACATTGAAGATTGCAGAATTTTAACTTAATTTCTCTGACTTATATTCTTGTATCTCTTTCTCCAGTGCCCCAAATCTCGAATCCTAATGTCGTCAACAGAATCACTCACTTTATCTTAAAGTCTACCTGTAAACATCTCAACTACCAAGAGAGACGCCAATATTGTCAGTGGAATATGGAGGTTGTGATCTTGAAAGGTTAACTTTCTTTCGGCCTTTACAATATGTTCCCTTAGGGCAGGACTTCACAACGTCGACACTACGTTTTGGGCTGGATAAGTCCTTCTTGTGGGAACACACCTGTGCGTTGTAGTCTCTAACCCTCTGCCCATTTCGAGGCCAGTCCAGTCCTCCCCAGTTGCGACAAGCAAAAATAGCCCCCAAACACTGCCAAATGCCCTTTGGGGGAAGGGGGTAAAAATGTTCCAATTTGAAGACTTCTATTGTAGGGCTATGCAGTCAAAATACTGAGTTTAAAGTCCTTTGAATTTTTTTTTTTCCTGTGTGGCTATGCATCCAACTTGACGTATAATTAAGTTTGTTTTCAGTGGTTTGGGGGTTTTATTTTTTTAATGTATATTTGTGTGAGAGAGACAGAGACAAGTGGGGGAGGGGCAGAAAGAGAGAGAGGGAGACACAGAATCTGAAGCAGGCTCCAGGCTCTGAGGTGTCAGCACAGGGCCTGACGTGGAGCTCGAACCCACAAACAGTGAGATCATGACCTGAGCCCAAGTCGGACGCTTAACCGAGTGAGCAACCCAGGCGCCCAGGTTTTCAGGCTTTTTAGAGATTGCTTTTTACTTGTTTAATAGTTGACTTATGTAAACCGTTTCTATTGTTCCAAAGTCAAAATACATGGCCAGGTGGGGTGTTTTTTCTTTAGCTTAATTTTTTAAACCATGTAAAATGTAACTTTTAATATCAATAGAGAAGTTTCAATTCCATCTCTCCACCCTGTTCCCTCCCTTCCGCTATGACAACCATTTTCATTATTCTTGGGGTTATCCTTCTATTGTTTCTTTTGGAAAATATAAATATGTATTTATATGTGTTTTACATTTATATGTTCATATTGACTTCTATGTTACCCCTTTCTGGTACAAAAGTTACCGCACTAAGCACTACTGTATATTGCTACAAGCAAGGACTTCTATTTATTCCCATAGAGAATGTTGTCTCACTTGACTAGGAGGTGTTCATAAAGATGCCTCAGGTGAGGCTGACACAAGTGTAGAAATGAGTGGAGGAGGGAGCTCCACCTGGATCCCTGCTTCTATATGCTACTGGACTCCATTACATGAGACCTCAAGAAATCTCAGGGTCAAGGTTAGCCATCTAACCTTTGTGTTCCTTACTTGTCAAAATACCTATGGATAAAAATCACATACGGATACCTCTGTTAACTTTTTATTATAAAAATTTCCAAACATAAAGAATAGAGAATACGATAAACCATGTCCTCATTGCCCGGTTTCACCACACCTGTCTCATCTAGCTCCACCTCTTTTTGCAGAAGTTGTAACCCAAACCCCACGGAATCGGTCATCTCATTCTTATATCCATCTTTTTTAAAAAGGTAGGAGAGAGGCGGGGGGCAGAGCATTTTCTCGCTTAACTCCAGCGTCACTAATTAGACCTATTAAAAATAACATGAATTTGTTGATTTCACAGACACTCGAGTCTAAATTTATATGTCTCTTGTTATCAAAAACAAAAACAAAACCCCAACAACTGTCTTGACCATTCGTTCGGGTCAGGGTCTAAACAAAGTCCACTCACTGCATTCTGGGATCCCGTTCTGGGTCAGGAACCGAAGAAACAAGAGCCCAAAGCCCTCTGGGTGGCTGAAAACAAACTGTGACGCCTCGTGAGAGGCCCCAGATCCTTGGGGCCTTTGAAAACACCTGTGCTCCCCTCAGACTTCTCCCAGCTGAACATTCTCGATTCCATCCACTGTTTCTCTGTGATATGTTTTTTTCCCCTCCTTCCCTGTCTTCTCCCGTCTGTATGCTCCCGTTGGTTAGTGTCCCTGGCAGACACATTATAAGCAGATGGTCTCCTCAATCATCAGTCCTCAGGTCAGCCCTGATGTCCCTACTTTAGAGATAAGGAAAGCTAATAACTTCTTGGGTGGGTGACTTGGTCTTGACCTCAGTTATTAGTTGTAAATTCCAGAGTGAGGTCACCAACTCATAGCTTCGCCTGATTCTTCTTTTTCAAACATGAGCAAACCTTCTTGGTTCTAATGATCCTTTGGTTCCTACCAAAATCCTGTTTTACTGCTCAGTCATCTGGGAATATCTATCTAGGTGCCCATCCAGTAGAGTGTGGTTAAGAGCTTAGGTCCTAGACTCTCAGAAGCATGGCTTAGTGATTAGAAGCACACGCTTTGCAGCTAGGCTTCCCAAATTCAAATTCCAAGTCTACCAGCTATGAGCTGAAAGACTTGGACAATTTATTCAAACCATGTCTCCGTTTGTTTCTCTGTAATGGTGACAAAACCAACCCCCTTATGCTGTTGTGAAGATTAAGTAAATTAATGCTTGTCAGACTCAGGATATGGCACCTGGTACGGTGTTGTACATGTTTGCTTTTATTATTCCTCACTCACCGCGGTGTTGCGAGAACTTGAGTGTGTCAGGCAGCTGGAATATGTCTCTGAAAGCCTTATCTATTAACTTGGCAGGTACAAGGGAGCTTACTAAGAGGAATAATGTAAAAATTAGGAGACAATTCCCCACAAGCTAAAAGAAGAGTGTCTGGTACATAATAAGCATTCAATAAATATGCGTTATTACTAATTTGGGGCTTTATACTTACCATGGTACAGATCCCAGGCCAGAAAGTCAGGTGTGCCAGAAAGAATGGCATCTCTTTTCAATAAGTCACCTAGATTTTGTCTCCCAGCTTCATACTGTTCAGTCATTCTCGGTTTCTCTTCCCCGAGTCCTCCAGAGTTTGTACCAGGGATCTTATGTAATGCTTACGTTTCCAGAGGGTCCAGCTGGTCACATCAGCCAATCAACCACTTGGATGTCTACTGTCTCTGACTAGGAAGTGTCTGCCATTTCTCTGCCACAGTTGGGACCCAAGGTCTTAGCCAAGCCAGTGGGCCCCTGGCCAGGGCCAAGTTTCCTAGTGTGTCATTTCTAGCCACAGCCTCAAACTTCTGGGACCCACTGACCTCTCTCTTGCCTCCTGCCTGGAGATCCCTTCTTCATCCAGAGGAAAGTCTCTTGTTCTCAAACCCTGTTCACCTCCATGGATTTTAGAAACAAAAGTCTGGGCACAAGTCTCTCCAGAAACAAAAGCGCGGGACCCGCCACATGCCTGAGTGGGAGGATGGGGGGGGGAGGGGCGACAATCGGGGGACACATCGTACCTCACCATCTCACAAAGCCCTCTCCTGCCCACATCTGCCTGTGCGAGCCGCTGCACAGTCACCAAGTGACCTCACAGTCACCAAGAGGGCGCCTCCCAAGTGCCAGGCACTGGGGCAAGCTCTGGAAGAAAATAAAGAGCCGACCTACCTATGAACCCAGCCCTCAATGAGCTCTTCCCCTAGAGGACTCGCTCTCAAGCAGGGGTGACGTGGGCCCCCACGGGACATCTGGCCATGTCTGGAGACATTTTTGGTTGTCACAATTGGAGGGGGTGCTGATAACTGGCATCTAGTGGGTAGAGGATGGAGGTACTGCTAACACCCTCCAGTGCCCAGGACGATGCCCTACAGCAAAGAATGATGCGGCCCCAAATGTCAACGGTGACGAGGATGGGACAGGACAACTGTCACGCAAGGCGTCCCAGAGGCTTATCCAACAGAGATCACTGAAGGGAACCTCTCTAACCATAAGGAATATAGTCCAGGGAGCCTTTTTTTTTTTTTTTCAAATCACAAAAGGGTGACTGGGATAAGAAGGAGCCAAACCTTTAGCTCAGTGTCCTTTCCACACAACTTGGGACATTGGTGATCTAGAAAAGATGAGGAGAGCTAACCCTAGCCACCTCCCTCGGGCCTGGCTAACTGAGCTAGAACAGGCTCCGGTCATGAGGTCTGGGGCCGGAGAAACGCCTTCAAAGGGCCTTAGGGACAACAGGTGTAGAGGTGTGCGCTGCCCTTTTCCAACTCAGGTCTGTGACCGTGTCATCCCCTCAGTGATCAGTGACAAGGATACTCAGATGAGGAAACTATTCCTGAGGGTTCTTGAGCCTAGCCTTGTGGCCTCTGGGATTCTGAGAGCTGTAAGGAAGGGTGCAAGGAAGGGCCTATGTAGGGGCTTTTTTTTTTTTTTTTTTATTCTGCAGGTAATTCTACTGTGTAGGCAGGTTGAGAGATATGTTTTGTCAAAAAATCATGTCTCGTTTCTTTTGCTGTGGAACATAATTCAGAACAATTTCCACGTCGGCTGCCTTGGGTGGGGGAGGCAGAGTGGGTAGAGGATGTAGCGTGTATGTCGCACCTAGAAATACCAGTGGGCTCTGGCTCAACAGAGTGGGGCAGTTCTTCTCTGATGACCTTGATCCCAGAGGAGATGGGGTTACAACCATGGGATGGGGCAATGCCTTGTTTCAAATTTCAGACACTAAAGGGATCCTGTTACCCAAGATATGAAGATCTGTATTTAGAAAATAGATCATGTCAAGAGGTGATTATCCACTTCTATTTTTAACCTCTTCTAGGACATGGAAAATAAAGTCCAATTTCCAGAAAACCGGCATTCTTAATGGAGATCAGCCAAGAACTTCAAGGGCCTCTTTATTTCTGCTTAGGTTGTGGGTGATGGGAGGCCTCAGCCCACCCCCTCAAATATTCTGGCAGGGTTCTCTCTGAGGCTACACCCAGCCCCTGAGACATCTTGCCTTCTCCGGTGGCATTAGCTGCCGGCTCTGTGCTGCTGACCCTCAGTCGTGTTCCCTGGATGACCTTTCTCCAGCCCAGCTACCCGGCTTCCTCCTGGGTAGAGAACATTCTCGAACTCAACACGTCAACAAACACTGAATCATTCCCTGGTCCGGTCTCCCAAGTTGTATGTTCTATCTCTGTGACTAGCAGGCAAGCCCACGTTCATCCCTCTCCCTCCCTCTCCAGCCCCACTTGCCAAGTGCCGCTCATTCCAGAGGGTTCTCTGTCCTTAACATTCCCTGTTTCAGTCCCGGGTCATCCTTCTCCTATGCCTCCATGCTAGCTCAGGCCATGATTGCTTCACACATAGACTGTGGCCATAGTCTCTTATGTGGCCCCTTGGTCCACTCCCATTCCCTTCTGCCTTATTCTCTACCTAGAAACTAGGGTGGTCTTTCTAAAACATACCAATGGTGAGTTTATGACTTGTGGAACATTTACTATATGTGAGTCACTGCGCTGAGCTCTTTACAAGCATAATCTCTTTAAAAATCTCCCTAAAAACCGTATGGAAAAGATATCTTCATTACCCCCATTTCACAAATATGGAAACTGGAACACAGAGAGGTTAAGTATCTTGTCTGGGGTCACACAGCCATTAAATGGGAAAGTCTGCTCCAATGCTACTCTCTGGTTTAGAATCCTTCAGTGGCTCCCCAAATATTGACCTTCAGGGCAGAATGCACACTTTGAGCTTGGTCTTGCTCTGTGACCTAGGCTGTGCCTCTCTGAATTTATCACTCACCGTGCTTCATCCTGACCCCCGGGTCTCCAGCCTTGGGGAGCTGTTGCCTGCTCAAAGTGCCCATGCCGCATTCTACTTTGTCTTTGTTCAAGTTGTTTTTCTCCCAAGATGCTTCCCCATCCGGTCTGTGTGACAGACACAGCTCCCAAGGTTCAGCTTAGAGGACGCCTCCTCCAGGAAACCTTTCCAGAGTGTGTCCCGCCCCCACCGCTTGGAGAGCTGACCTCTTACTCCCTTGGGCTTGGCGGTAACCAGGCTACGCATTATGACTTCGTCACCAGCAGTGACAAGCACCGTGCCCTAGTGCTTTATGGATATTACTATGGGTGCTCATGGCCTCATTAAATTCATGCTACCTGGAGAGGGTGCTTCTCACTGTCTCAGTGGTGTGGGTGATAATGATCAGGTGTGAAGTGAATGTCCCTTAGTGTAAAGAAGAGTGCATTGGTGGCCAGCCGATGCCCTGGGGTTGAGTAGCATGGTTCAGGGAGCAGGGAGACCTGCAGGAGGCAGGAGCCTGGAGGGCTGTCCCTCGGGACAAGAGAGAGGTCAGGGAAGAGCTGGCCAGTGTCCTTTGGGTTCTAGATTCCTCAAATTCCCAGAGGGCTCTTGTGAGGCCAGAGCCCATCCATGGTGCAGTAGAAAGTACCAAACGGGGATTCTTGGCCCAGGCTCTAGAATGGTTCTCCTTTTGTGTCTGGCAGCTTCGGCCAGTCCCTCTTCTGTGGGGGGGGGGGGGGTCCTGTCTCCCATGGGTCCCTTCCCAGGCATCTCCTGTTCCACTCCTGTGGGAATCTTCCCAGGCCGCCCCTGAAGGCCTGTCCTCACCCCATCTGTGGTGCTGCCTGACCCTTAACTCGCTGCTGGGGCGAGTTTGCCACCGTCCCTGGCTTCAATGTCCTTCGTTTTAAAAGGGAGCAATTACTTGTTCCTCTGTGCAGTGCGCTTGGCAATGGGTGCCCCGGGAGAACGTGGAAGAAGTTCTTTCATTTCCTCAGGACTGAGAATGCAGAGGCCGTTCCATGGAGAACTAACATCAAGGAATAATTTAAGCCCCAGCTGTTGGTAGCCAGGGTGTGGGGACTGTGGCAGCCTCCTGTCCCCATTTTACTTCTTGCACGACTCTGGCCCATGGGCTGAGGCCTGACACCGTTGAAGGAGACCAGCAGGCTGAAGGGGTGTCCACAACAGCCCATAACTCCCCCTGCCACAGCCACCCCCGCTCACCTCTCCCGGAGCTTGAGGGCAAGCAGGGCGGGATATGATCCTCCCTGGTTCATGAAGGCCTGCAGGAAGGGTGTCTACAATGCGCCGAGTCAGGGCGCCTGGGTGGCTCAGTGGGCTAAGTGTCTGGACTTGGGCTCAGGTCATGATCTCACGGTTCCTGATTCGGAGCCCCGCCTCGGGCTCTGGGCTGACAGCTCGGAGCCTGGAGCTGCTTCGAATTCTGTGTCTCTCTCTCTCCCTCCAATGCTCAGCTCAACTCTGTCTTTCCCCATTCACTTTCTGTCTTTCCTCTCTCTCAAGAATAAATAAACATTAAAAAAAAAAAAAAAGCACTGAATCATTTTGTACAAAGAGCTGGGTCTTTGTTGACAATGGATCAACTTGGTCTCAGATACTCTTAGTTCTTCTTCCCAGTGGCTATAGCAGTGCCTGTTCTCAGCCCTCTGAGCCCTTCAGCGTGTCTCACCGTACTTGTATTACTCTGGTTTTCGTCACAGTATTTGTGTACGAGCCTGTGCCCCTCTCCCTCTAATCCTTAGCTGCCTGCATAGGCCATCTGTGTTATTCATCCTCATATTCTCAGCGCCTTGCTTGGAGCCTGGCGCCCAGTGCGTGCTGGGCACTACACACGTGTTGAGTAGGCACCGCTGTGCAGTAATGGACTTCAGCAACACTTCATCTCCACGTGTTCTCAATTCCTCCCTCGTTCTTTTATTATTATGTGATTTATTATTATTATATTGTGACTACAACATATTACTTAACTATCTATTAATAATATATATTAGTACCAATATATTATTCATATTATATTACTGATATTATATATTGTTACTCTAGGCAAAGGCACTGGTAGAAGTCTGATGTATATAAAAAGGAAATAAACATGACTCTGATGATACATATCGCTTTCTCCTTTTCATTCTCTCTCTGCTCCTGTCTCCCTTTCTTTCACTGGACCTTTGCATGTGCTGGCCCTGCTTCTTTTTACTCCTCCTTCTTCAACTTACCCTGCAGAGACTAGCCCACATGTCACCCATTTCCCTGATCTCCAGAAGACTGAACACATCTCCCTGAAATTTTTGGATCATCTGCTACAGGACCCAGAATTATGTCTCTTTCTGTGTCCATCTCTTCCACTAGAATGCCACCTCCCTGAAGGCAGGCCTTGAGTTCCTTTCTATGTCCAGCTTCTCTACATGTGCATTCATTCACACATTCAACAAATGTTCTTTGGGTGCCAACCACATGCCAGGCACATTAATAAATAAACCAGCCTTGTAGCCAACCGTCAAGATGACCCTCAACGACCCTCTTCTCCCAGTATTCATGCCCTTATATGGGTTCCTCCCACCGGAATGGATATTGGACTATGCGACCCACAGGTTATGACAATAGTGAGGGTATGTGACTTCAGTGCTCTGTGGTGTGGGATTCAATCATAAGGGCATTTTTGGCTGCCTCCCTGGTCTCTTGGATTGCTTGCTCTAGGGGGCAGCTGCCTGTCATATCAGGAAGACAGCCAATGCAGCCCCAACAAATGTCCAAGCAGAGAGGACCCAAGTAGGCAGCAACTGTCAGCCTTGTGAGTGAGCCACCTTGGAAACAGGTCCCCTAGGCTCATGTCAAGGCTTCAGATAATGACAGCCTCACTGGCATCTGGAGTGCAAGCCTCATGGGAGACCCTGAGCCCAAACTGCCTTCTTGAGCCTCTCTCGAACTCCCGGTCCACAGACGTCAGGGCTCGGTTGTATTAAAACACTAAGTTTGGAGCTGATTTGTTATGCAGTACTCGATAACTGATCCACTTGTATTGTCATGGAGTTTACATTCTAGTGGAAAAATTAAATGAATAGAATGTATTTCTGCACTTACTCAGTACCACTGGATACTGCCAGGTGTTGAGATTACCGCGGCGAGGAAGACGCTAGACTTCTAGACTTAGAAAAGTTCCTTTTGTTGTGAGGTTTATGTTCTAGTGCGGGGGACGGAAAAGAAAGTAAGTACCTTTTGTAAAATATTAGGCCGTAAGTGCTAAGCATAAAAGAAAACCCAGCAAGTTGGATGAAAGGGCTCGAGGAATTGCCATTTAGATGGTCTATTTTGCACTAAACATTTCCCATCTTTCTCTCCTTTAATACCTTAAAAGATTTTGAAGTAGATAGTTTATCCCCATTTTACAGATGAGAAAACTGAAAGCCAGAAAAGTTAAACGGCACAGCCAATATACACAGATGGTCTTTGTCTCACCTAGAGTGGAACCCAGGCTACGCAGACTCCAAAGCCAGTGCTCTCTGCAGGACCTCTCAGGCTGACCATTTGGAATGTCCATTTGAGCCCTCATGTCCTGGGGCTCAGCCTTCAGCACAGCCAGGACTCAGCATTGGCTCAGAATACATTGCTGGAAGGAGGGTGGGGAAACGATCTGTAGACAGGATTGCCTCCGGCTGGCAGGGGACCTTGACCATCACTTTCTCTAACTCTGGAAAATCGCAGTGGTAACAGATCTACCCAACGGCTGGGAACACCTTCCCAGTCCCCTAACCCTTAGCTGCTCTAGTTGTATATAGACAGTGCTGTCCACCCTCACAAGCTCCTTCCCATCCACTTCCCTGTGGCCTTTCTATGCCCACTTCCCTTGCTCTGCACAGGATGGAGGAACAGTTCTTCCTGCCAAGTTCATACCGTCTGCTCCTCTGAATCCATCTTTAACACCCCGGTGCCTCTTACCCCTCATTTTCTATTTATTTGTTTTCTTTCTTTCCTTGTGCTAAGACCACTAGATGGGGGTATACTAAAACTTACTGGACACTTACGGACCAAGCACCATTCTAGGTGCTTTTCCTGCATGGTTGTGTTGAATGGTTGTGACAACCCTTTGTAGATGTCCCATTATTTTCCTCACAGAGATTAAGGCTAAAGGTCCTTCAGCTACTAGATGGAGGTGGCAGAGCTGGGATTCAAACCCACATCTCTTTGGATCCAGACTTCATTGTTTAGCCAAGATCACACAGTGAACTGGAAGAAGTCTGGAGAGGGTGGGTGATTTCAGAGGTCAACTTGTTCATTTCTTCACCCCTGGGCAGGGTGAAATCCAGCTTATCTCCAGAAGGTTGTAACTATCTTAAATTAGTGCTATGAAAAGAAAAAAAAAAATCCCTTAACAGCTCATAACAGCTTATACAAGGATTTACAGGTTTAACATTCTTTTTTTTTTATTTCAAAAAATGTTTTATTTTATATTTGAGAGATAGAGACAGAGCACAAGTAGGGGAGTGGGAGGGGCATAGAGACAGAGACAAAGTCTGAAGCAGGCTCCAGGCTCCCAGCTGTCAGCACAGAGCCTAACGTGGGGCTTGAACTCATGAGCAGTGAGATCATGACCGGAGTCAAAGTCGGACATTCAACCAACTGAGCCACCCAGGCACCCCATGGTTTAACCTTAATGTCTAACCTAAATCATTCGTTTGATAAACATTCATTAGGTGCCCCTTGTGTGTTAAGCTCAGGGCTGTGATAGGGTTAGCCAATCATCTGCATTATCACGGAAATATTGGGGAGGCTCTGAACAGACCAGCAAGTCAGGGATGCCCCCAGGTGATGCTAAGTGAACCCTGACAGCCTTGTAGGGGTCAGACAGCCTAGAGAGGCATCCAGACAGATGGGAAAACACATCAAAGCCAGGCAGAGGTGACTGAGAATGGCTTGTTTCAGCATATGGCTGGAGTTTACAGGAAGCGCTAGGGAGGGATGAGCAGGAAAATTAAGAGATGAGCAGGGGCCAGATCAGTGCCAAGGTAAGGAATTTGCTTTTTATCTGGAAGGCAATGGGGAACAATTTCAGGATTTTAGGTAAGATGCTGCTATAATCAGATTTGCATTGTAAAACAATTGTCCAGTCAGTGGAATGGATGATGAATGGGAAAGACGAGTTAGGGAGGGTATTGCAATGGTTTGACCAAGAGGTGATGAGTAGATGAAAGAGAGAGAAAGGTGGACAAGACACGGGGGAGAGATTTACAGGTATACTGGTTAAGACTTGGCAACTGCTGGGGTGGGGGTGGGGGGCGGGCAGTGAAGAAGGAAGGCACGGAGACTGATTCACCCAGCTTCCCGTCTCGGGCACGTGGGTGAGTGGTGGTGCCATGTGCTGAGACAGCTGGGACGAGGAGGGATGGGTTTAGGGCAGAGATACTGAGGTCCTATTATTAAGCCTAGGCTCCTTAGGGCAATCCGAATTTTAAATGAGGCAAGTGAGACTCAAAAGGCTGATGTGATTTACTCAAATTCACGTGGCCAGTACAGTGTCAGAGGTGGGGCCTAGACCTAGGTCTTTCTCTTTCTAGAATTATTTCCCCATGCCTAAGCAGATTTACTTTGCAAGAAAGCAAGGAGGGATTAGTATGGAGTAATGTGTGGCAAAGCAAGCTTTTACGTACACCCACTTGCCATTTTTACATTCATTTCTTCATCCGACAAGGTTTATTGAGCACCTACTATGTGCCATGCATGTGGGGATGCAGTGGTAGACATGACAGGCAAGGACCCCTACCCACATTGAGCCTATAGTCTCACCTCGTGGAGAAAGGCAATATGCAAATAAGCAAATGCAGACAAAATACAGCATCAGAGTGCGTGGAGAGTGTCAGGAATGACGGTGTAGATGCTATTTTGGAGAAACTCTTAGGGTTTCGGAGCAGGGCTGTGACATCATGTATTTGTTTATTTTTAAACTTTTTTATTTCAAGGTACTTGTAGATTCACATGCAGTTATAAGAAATAATATGGAGGAATCCTATGTACCCTTGTCTCATTTCCCCAAAGCTGCATCATCTTGCTAAACTAAGTGTAACATCACTCCCTCAGGTGCTCGCTGTGGTTGTAATTTGCATTTTCCTAATGGTAATGTTGCCGAACAGTTTTCATGTTCTTAAATACCATCCATATATCCTCTTCAGGGAATTTTTTGGCTTTTGCTCGTTTTCTAATTTTTATACCCGTCCATTGTCAGATAAGTGACTTGCAAGTATTCGCTCATTTTCTAATTTTCACCCCCATCCTTTGTCAGATAGGTGACTCGCAAATATTTTCTCCTGGGCTGCAGCTTGTCTTTTCATCCTAACAGAGCCCTTCACAGAGCAAAAGGTTTTGACTTTGATGAGGTCCGGTTCATCAGTGTTTCCTTTTACGGACTCTGCTTTGGATGGGAATCTAAGAACCCTGTGCGTAGCCCTAGAGCCCTGAGTTGCCTTGGGAAGAGGAAGCATACATTGACAATAGGAACTTAGGGTTGCTGGGCAGAACTGAGAGCTCACCTGAGATTCAGGGGTGAGTGGCAAAGGGAAGAGCGAAGGAAGAGGCTTCGAGGCACTTTCTACTCACTGGAGGGGGCTTTTTGGGGTAGAAACCACTTCCCTCCTGGCTCGAGTCACAGGGACACAAAAGATGGTCATCTTGGCATTATGGCCACAAGCCTAGGCCCTTCTCTTCTTCAAGAATACTCAGAGGCCCTGAAAAAAATAGTCTTTTTACTCCCCCAGAGCTTTATCCACAGCAATGTGCTTTTGCTGCATCATCATGACTAACTTCCTCACAATTCTCTAAGGAAGATCATTGTATTATTATCCCCTTTTACAGAAGATACAACTGAGGCCCAGAGAAGGGCTGGGACTAAACACAAATCTCCTGATATAAAGAGCAATGATTATTCTTCTCTGCCAGCTGACTAAATTTCCACCGCTAACTTTTCTTGAGGTCACTGGTTCTCAAAGGAGGGTCCTTTAACCCCTAGGGTTCCCCCTGACCTTTTCAGAGGGTCATCAAGGTCAAAGCTATTTCCCTAAGGATACTAAGACCTTATTTGCCTTTTCACTGTGTTGATATTTTCACTAACGGTGCAAAAGCAAATGTGGGTAGAACTGCTGACACCTTAGTGTAAATCGAGGCGGTGGTACCAACCTATACTGGCTATCATTGTATTCTTCACCCCCATCCACTCACAGGGGGAAAAATTAGCCAGTTTCACACTATATTGTGATTAAACGGGAACTATACAAAAGGCATTTCTGCTGCACACCAAAGCGAGACTGTTACCTTGAGGAAAAGTGCTTCTGTAGTTATTTGAGTTGCAAACTAAACTATCCTCTTTTCTTCTCCTGGAATACAATTTGTACTTGAGAGAATGACTGATGAGCTCTAGGTATTCAGCCTTGGACACCTGGCTTGTTAACAAATGAACAATGTGACGCTGCCACATAAAGGAAAGTACCCGGCAATATTTTTAGCTAAAGATAAAATTGGACCTTTTGAGTGAAAATCAAAATTTTGAGGGGAAAAAAAGCTCTCATTTCGTACTTTGAGCTCGACAGCCTTCCTTCCAATACTTAAGACTTTTCTGATAATAGCGGTGGTAATATTAAAACATGAGGCTTTTTGAGATTGCATAAGGAAAGGTGCTTACACCTAGAGGAGATGTGTAACCCAGTAAACTAAGAGTTTCCAAGTGCCCAGTACGTGACAGCGCACATCTGCATCGGTCAAGATCTGCTTGAAATGTAAGAGCCATCGGTGGGTTTTAATGCGATAGAGTATGAACCTTTCATTGCTATGGTTTCAGATTCCACCTTGCAACTAATCTTTGGGAAACTTCCACTTGTCCAGTTTTGTGGAGTATCAAGGAGGAATATCCACAACTAAGTGAAGAGGCTATCAAAACACTCCTTGCTTTCCCTGCTACCCAGGCGCAAGAGGCTAGACTTTCTTATAGACACTTCAACTAAAAAGACATGTCGGAGGAGACAGAATGCAGAAGCAGAGTGGAGACTCGAGCTGTCTTCCATGAATCCAGACAATTTGATGCACAGCTAAGCCTCAACCAGCCCCAGCCCCCTGTAACTTACAGCTCTTGTCTGAGGGGCTTCAGAACACTGCAGGACTCTTAACCACTCCCTTTCAAACCTAGAGTCCCCATCCCCCTAGCCCCGGCAAATTTCCAAAATCTCCTAGGGCTGAGGACCAACCTCCCCTAATCTACAACTGCTGCCCGAGGGCCAGGGGTGTTTTCAAACTTCTGACCATCCCAGGACAAGGGTCCTGCACCCCCACGCTCTCTACTGCCCCCAGGAGCCTGTGGCCAAGTAGACAGTCTAACCTACCCTAGGGTGGGGGTGGGGGCCCTCTGAATGTAACTGGCACCCAGTGCAAAGGGTGGCGGGCCTGAGCCTGAAGATTTCCCGAGTCCCTGCCTCCAACTCCCAAAGCGGGAGCTGCGCCCCTTTACTTTGGACCCATTTCCCATAAAGGGATGGACAGATGATGTTGTTCGTTGGAGACCAATTCAACCACCACCACCACCACCACCTCCAAGCATCTTTCATGTTAAAGATGTAAGACTGTAAAATGATCTCTACCCTCTTTATTTAAAAACATTTTTAACATTTTTATTTATTTTTGAGAGAGAGAGAGAGAGAGAGAGTGTGTGAGCGGGGGAGGGGCAGAGAGAGAGAGAGGGAGACTCAGAATCTGAAGCAGGTTCAGGCTCCGAGCTGTCAGCACAGAGCTCAACACGGGGCTCAAACTCACAAACTGCGAGATCATCACCTGAGCCGAAGTCGGATGCTCAACCAATTGATCCACCCAGGTGCCCCTACTCTCTTTGTTTTTAAATTAATAAATAAACATTTTTAAAATTCCTCAGTTTTAACTTCAGTTATTGCAAATGTCACTAGACATAACCCATATAAACAAAAGCTCTTTTAGGTCCTCAATAATTTTTAAGAACATAAAAGGGAACGAAAAGTTGAAGAACTGCTTCATGCTAATGCAGTAAGGGCTCCTAATAGCCACTGTGATCAAGTGATGCACTGTCCAGGGGTCCCAGCACCTCCGGCAGCCTGTGGCCAAGTAGCCACAGTCTAACCTACCCGAACTGACATTAACATCCTATCCAGATCATTCCCCAACTCCAGGCTTCCATATGACCCCCAACTAAGACACTGTACTTCAAAAGACAAACATGCTAACAGGGTTCTGATAACAGCACACCCCCTTTCTCTCTCCCTCCCAACGGACAGAACATGGACCTTGAGACAAGCTGACTTTAGTCCCTGTCTGAGCCCTGCTTTAGGCTAGCAAGGGGACCCCAGGCAAGTCTCTCAATTCTCCGGTTTCTGTAAAGCCATAATAGTGCCCGTCTTTCCTTACTGAGATTGTTTTGAGGGTTAAAGGGATGGAGACAAACCTTTGTAAAGGCCTTACAGATGTGAGTTATGAACATTTCCCAGAAAAGAATTTTCATGCACATTTATGGCTATTCACTTCATAAATATTTACCAGGAATGGGGCCCCAATGGAGGCCTTGAATGCAAAAACAATAACATACAGTGCCAGTGAGAGAGAAGCTCTCAGCCTGACAAGGGAGATGAGCGTAAACAACCAAGAGACAATGTGATGTGGTAGATCTTTGAAATCTTAACCAGTTTTCTCCCCAAGCACCCACTCATGCTTCTTGTTGCTTTGACCCCTTTCCCTGCAGACAACCAGATGGTGCTGCATCTGTGTCTTAGCAAGCAGAGGATGCACAAGAACTAGAGAAAAAGGCTTTGGGTGTTTTGTCAAAAGCCTGGCCTTGAGGAGTCCGGAGGTTTAGAAATTGCAAAGTGAGGCAGGGTAAAGCTTCCCTTTCCCTCCAAGACTAGAAGCCAGTCTTTGCGGACAATCTGGAGGGGAGAGGTCAGTGGGGCCCACGGTGCTCAAGATGCAAGGTCCTTGCCAAGAGGAACCCTGTGGAGCAGGGCGGTGCAGGGTTCATTCCAGAAAACACCATCCCAATGTCAGAAGCAGGGGGGTTCCTGGAAACTTGATTAGTCTCTGTAGCCTGTGCCTTTTATAGACCTTCTGAGCAGCCCAGGTCACCAGCACTGGGGAGCTCTGCTCTGTCCTCCATGGCATTCGACCTCATCAGCAACCAGCGTGTTGTCTGCTAATCAGCAAAAATGGTGCCCATGTGTGCCCTCAAGATTTTGCTCTACCACATTCTCGCTATTCTTGTATAGATAACCTTTCTTTTTGGTGGTCTAAGGCTCTGAGTAGTTAAGGGGTAGAAGGGAAAGCATCATGGGCTTGTGCTTGGAAGATACCAAATGGAGCCAGCCTGAGACCCACCCCCACCCCCACCCTGTTACCAGAGAGATAAAAGCTTGAACAGCAATGGGCAGGGAGCAGCAAGAGTCCAGAGGAAGTGAGTCATTCTTCCAGGCCTTTCTGGGCAGGAAGCGGATGGGAGGAAAAGGGTCAGGGAAGGCTTCACAGAAGAGGTGACATTTGAACTGGGTGTGGGTGTCGGGCCACCAGTCATCTCCACAGAAGTCAGCCTGCCCAGCTGAGGACAAAGAGTCTGTTTCCTGGGAAATTGGAACACACTGAGAAGACACTACTATAAACCAGGAGTCAGGTAGAGATCCAGCAGACACCAGCTCTTCTCTAGAAATTGTGTGTGTGTGTGTGTGTGTGTGTGTGTGTGTGTGTGTGTGTGTGTGTGTTTTAGAGCATAGGTATTACCCTATTTGCATTCCTATCCACTGACAAATAATGATCGATACTCCCTGTGCCCGCTTTAGGATGAGTAAGGGGTTACACAGCAGTGTCAGAGCCACAGTCGATTTAGCGAGGGTTCTGCATTTACGTTTATTAGTCCCTTTCGTCCCATAAGGTGGTATTGTAGTCCTGAACTTACAGATAAGACAATGGGCTAAAGTTCCTGCCACTGGTTAAATGGCAGAAGTAAGATTTGAACCCATATTTACATTCCGCCTGGGACTTCAGCTTGGAATGTTGTTGGATGGCTAAGGAATAAATGCTTGAAAAGGCTGATAATAACATAAGAGGTAAACTCGCATTTGGGAGATGTGCCCTTACGCTGTTCCCCACAGACGCCTGCACTTATCCGTCCTGGAAAGCCCTCTAGGTCCTCTCTGTCACTTGTACCCCAAACCTGTCCATGTCTCCAAATCTCACTCTGCTGTCTATTCCATCTCTCACCTAGACCAAGCACTAGGCTTGACACTGAGTGCAAGATCTTGACAGAAAGTTAGTCCCTGCAGTCAGGTTAACCTGCAGTCAGTAAGGGTAGTAGGTAGAGTCTGCTAATTGTCCTCGAACATCCGGTTGTCCTTCCGCTCAAGCAACAGAATCCCTACCTTTTAGCTGGGTAAATAGATGCCCAGAATAAAGACTGCATTTCCTAGCCTGCTGTGTAGTTGCGTGAGGTCACGTGACCAGGCTCTGACCAATGGGATTTGATTGGCCATGACATGGACAACTTTTGGCTCCAGCCCTTCCCCATCCAGCCTTTCCACTGGCAGGAATGAGGATGTTGTTTGAGCTATTTTGGACCATATAAATGAGGTGACATCTAGGGACAGCAAAACAAGTGACTCTGGGGAGCAGAGCTGCCCTCCCGCCCCCGAGTTTTACGTGAGAGGGAAATAAACTTCTGTTAAGTCATTCGGAGATTATATAAATATCCAAAAAAAATACAGGGGAAGAAAAGATTGAAAAACACCATCACTCGGGTACATGATTTGTAGAAGTACAAATTATAAAAAATGCAATGAAAAAAACCCACATAGAATTTTTCCCGAGAGAATAGAATCTGGGAGGGGCCACTAACTTATAATTGTCAGTTAAGGGAGGCTTCTGTTCCGTCAGTTCAGGCTACTCTAGCAGATGCCACACACTGGACCCACGGGGGGAGTTTAAACAACAGACATTTATTTCTCATGGTTCTGGAGGCTGGGACGTCCAAATGAAAGTGTTAGTAGATTCTGTGTCTGGTGACAGTCTAGTCCTCTTGGGTTGTTGATGGCTGCCTTCTTGCTGTTTCTTTACACGGCCAAGGGAGAGAGGGCTCTCCGGTCCCTTCCTCTTTTTATAAGGGTGCTAATCCCATCATGAGGGCCCCACTTCTCATGACCTCACCTAGACCTAATTACCTCCCAAAGGCCCCACCTCCAATACGATTGGTTTGGGAGCTAGCACTTCGAGACACAAATCTGAGAGCCCATGAACCCTCACTCCTAACAGCTTCTCTGAGAAACGGACACTGATGCTTAGACCGAGCTCATGGGTAGGATTTGGTCAGGGAAAAGTAGAGAAGCAAGGAAGGAGAATCTGTGAGGCTTCTGGGGCCATAGAGAATTTAGCCACTACTGGGACCCCTAGAAGGGCCATGGGAGCCAAGCCCCCCTGCCCTGAACCTTCAGTGAGTACTCAGAACCTTCATCCTCCCCTACCATGGGTGATGCAGCCTGGACCCCTTACAACCTAGACATGGGGTGACACAATGAATTCTGTCCAAACGCCGCTTGAGGGGATGATGGCCCCGTGCTCTTGAAAGATCTGGAGGGCAGATGCAAACCCTCTCCCACGAAAGAGTGCAGGGGCCTCCCGGCGTCAAGCCAGAGAAGACAAATCTGCAGCCGGGGCCCCAGAGGGTCCTGGGTCTGGGAGGAAGGGGAACCTGGGGGTTGGAGCAAATCAGGAGGTGAGGAAGGCAGACAGGGGTGTGAGCTGAGGCTCCGAGGTGTCAGGCAGGACCCAGCTGCATGTCCACAGATGCTCCGTATCGGGGGCCTGATGAGTGAGCAGGTGCGATTGTGGGGTCACTGCTACTTCTGAACTGTGGCAGAATTCAGAATCACTCTGCATGCTTGCCTACTGACTTTATGAGGAAGGCATTATTTCCAATTTACAAATGAAGAGGTTGAGGCTCAGAGAGGGGAAGGTTATTGTCTAAAGTCACCAAGTGGGTAGTGCTGGCCTGGGGTAGGGGCATATCCCGGGCCAAGTTCACGAGGGCCAGCACAACACATTCAACCTATCCAGGAGACCACTTGGGCAGAGGCTGGCGGACTCTCAGCCTAGTAACTAAAGACTCCACAGCTGTGTTTGGTTTGGAGGGTCTGTGATTTAAACAAACAAACAACTGAATTTGAATGGTTATCGGCATAGAATGGACTTTATCCTTTGTCTTAATCTCCCCACTTAGGCTCATTTATTCCTTGCCTGGCCCTGAAGGCATTTCAGTGTTGGTGTGGCTTTCATTCTAGAAAAACCTTTCTTTAGCACCAGAAGCCAGATGAGGAAGCTTTCTTTCCTGAGCCCCTTTTCTAGTCACTCTGGGAAAGCATCAGAGACACAGGAGCCCGAATATTCATCTAATACATTACATATCGAATATCTAGTATCTAGAACACAGATCTTTTTCCTATCAACGCGTGTAGGCAAGGACCCTGCTTTATGAACTTCCCATCATGTGCAAACTGCAAGCAAGTTAAGAAAGACTGAATTGGCTGGGTCCTTGCCTAAAGTTCTTTAGGAACAGGGGGGCCGCTGTGGTCTCCAGAGCCGGAACACAGCAGGTAGGCAACTGGGACACACTGAGGTAGAAGATTCAAGGGAGTAGAAGGTTCTGAGAATTTCTGTGTGTTTTTCCTGCATTTTGCCAAGCCTGCTAGCTCCACGGCAGCCAAGCACTTGAACTTTACCCCTCGGTGTCCCATTGTATATATACCCTATCTGTCGGGTCTGGAATTTAACCACACCTCACCATCAGGTCCAGAGTTTTCTTTGGAAAGTACTGGGCTCTGAATCCCTGGAGTGTTTGGGAGTGCAATTTGCAGACCCCATCTTGCCATTTAACGTAGCAACCGGTTAGTTCAAGGGATAGTTAAAGGACTTGGAGTTCCTTTGGTTGCAAGTTGCCTTGGGCAAGGGAAGTCATTTTCCTGAACTCAAAATAGCCATCTGTGCGTTAAACTACTTTTTTTTTCTTTAGATGAAAGCAACTACATTTTTTTGAAAAACCGAAATAAACTCAAGTTGTCCGTAGTATGTCTAGTGAAAAGGTATCAACGAGAGGTTTATGTTTCATGAATGCCTTGAAAATTAAAGTTTAGCATAAAAGAGGGGACAGAGTGCAAGGCAGGATCACTGAGGAGAAAGACAGCAACGCCCGCTGTTAACCGGGGCTTGCAATGAAGGGGAAAGCAATTATCCTGAACCCAAGCCTCACCCCCTGAAAAATAAGTTATGCTCCAATGAAATAGGCAGGAAGGGGTGGGGGCTCCTGGGTTTACGAAATTTCATTGCATTCAAACAGCAAAGCGAAACCTGCTTTGCCTGGGGTCATCGTCTGATTGCCTCTGAGTCAGCAGGTTTTGAACATGCTATTCTTCAAAATCTCGAACCTGCTTCCCTGTGCCTGTTTTGAATTTCCTCTTCTTTAACGTATGTTTATATCCTGCCTGTTACAAGCGGACAAGAACAATCACGAGCATTATCTGTTTCCTTTCAGATCCTGATGTCATTCCCTCATCTTCTTCCCACGGCTTGTTTGTTGTTGTTGTTTTCCTTGAAATAAACGAAACTGTCTTATAAAGATGAAGGGAGAAGAGAGGTTGCACTTTTGGAATTTATTACAAAACAAACATCAACAACAAAACCAGGTCTCTGTGGTGCTGAGTCCACGAAGGAGTGTAGCAAGTTCATGTGCTAGCAAGTTCATTTAGTCCCTCAGCAATGGACTATGTATCGGCCCTATGCCAGGCAGTAGGAGCAAATGGGAGAACATTTTACAGTCTCTTTTCCTCAAGAAACTCACAGTCTAGTGGAACGTGCAGACACAACAGATACCCCAGCTATTTACAAGAGACGCCAGTGTGGATAAGCTTGACTGTTATTGTTGAAAAGTGCATTTTCAGATTGTAGGCTCAAGGAGGAAGGATGCTTTCTGTTGATTTGATTGAAGATGTCAAGCCATTCTTGTTACTAACCATAACGTATGAGGGGCTCCCTAAAGGCAAAGCAAGGCTTCCTGTGGACAATTACCATCTGTCCAAGATCACCAGTGCCTTCAGCTTCAGCTCAAGGGACGTGATCTTTGACTCATTTTCCTAATCCCAGGAGGGGTCCAAAGCACCATCGAGCTAGAAAGTGAGTGTGGCCGGAGAAGCTTGTCAACCTCTCAGCCTTTAGGGAGGTCTTCTCTCTCCTGTGTTCTGTGCACGCTGCCGCAGAGGTCTTAGAATTAATTGTCTCCATGGGAGATATTTACAGAGAGGGGCTGGCCCGCGACAACGATGATGTGCCAGATCCTGAAGGCAGGGAATCAGGAACAGCAAAGTCACAGCACCCATGCTATCAGTCCCCTGCCCGGCGCAAATGAAAGTTGTTGGCACCTGATGTCAGACCGCCTGATCTCACCCAGAGTCCCTCATCAGAATCAGAGACAGAAATGGCCATTTTCTGGATTGCCCTAAGAATTTACATAACTCAGCACACGGCAGAGGCCCAAGGGAGAAGTTACTGCATTATAATCAGTGCCTGGGGGCTGGGGCTGGGGCTTGCTTCTCTACGGAACCCTGCCTACAATCTGACCATCCTCTCCACACCTAACCCTGGACAGCGACTATCCCAGCAGGTTGGTGAATGAGCTGAAGTTTATTTGCCACCCTGGACCATTTGGTGACCGGAGGGAAATGAAAGGCTACAGAAAGAGTACAAATTAAATTTTCCACTGGGGGCTTCTGAGAGCTACAGCCCAGAGGCGGAGCAGGAAGACACAAAAGGAAACTGGGAGCCATCATAAATTTTCCTCATAATGTTGCAGAATCTGGTCTGGATCACTGGCGGAAAAACCAAGCAGCACTTGGAGACCTTGGAAGGGAGGGGGGTTATTTTACACCGGTGGGCTCAGAGGAGATCATTCTCCAGAGATCTGATCTCAGAGCATCAGCAGAGGGAGTAATTTATAGCCTGTTACTTCTGCATTCTTTATTAATGCAAGAGACAATCAGGGTGGGAAGAAGAACCCAGATGAGGGAGCCTTTGATGAAGGACCGGTATTTCCTTATCAGTCCTGTCGGCCATCTTATAACAGATTTTTCCCTGTCAATAACACTGCCGCGTTTGCTATATTTGTAGATACTGCGGCAGGCAGAATCCTAAGATGGCGCCCAGATTCCTGCCCCGGGTGTCCCACACCATACAATCCCCTCCCTGAGACAGTAGGTAGAGTGGGTGGGACATGAGAGCATGGTGACCTTTTCTGTCCTGTGTTTGGGTTACACTGTGTGGTAAAGGTGAAGGGACTTCTCAGATGTCCCTAAGTAGTTGAATCTGTATTGATCAAAAGGAAGGGTATCCTGGTGGGCCTGACCCAATCAGGTAAACACTTTAAATGAGGGTTTAGGGGCACTTGGGTGGCTCAGTTAGCTAAGCGTCTGACTTCAGTGCTGGTCATGATCTCATGGGTCATGAGTTCGAGCCCCATGCTGGGCTCTCTGCTATCAGCACAGAGCCTGCTTTGGATCCTCTGTCCACCCCACCCCCACCCCTACCCTGCTCATGCTCTCTCTCCCTTAAAAGTAAAAAAAAATAAATGAGGGTTTAGAGGTCAGAAACAGGAGTCGGGGAGGTGCAAAGCAGCAAACACCATCCCCTATTAACCTTAAAGAAACAAACTGCCATATTTGGAGAAGATCACATAGCAAAGGAGTATGGGTGGCCTCTAGGCACTGAGGGCCTCGCCCCTACGGCCGCAAAGAACTGAATTCTGCCAACAGTTGGTGAGCTTGGAAGAGGACTGGGACCCCAGATGTGAGAGCAGCCCTGGCCCCGTTGGATTTCACTTGGATTTCAGCGTCGTGAGACTCTGAGCTGGGAAAGCCAGGTGAGCCCACAGAACTGTGAGATAATAAACGGGCATTGCATTAACTGCTAAATTATGATCCACAAAGACAGAAAGCAAATGCAGATTCTGTTTACTGTAAGATCTGCCACTGATTGTAAGACATACCGCTGACTTTGTAACATTTAGGGAAATAATAAAAACTACAATATTAAATGTTATAAGGCATAAATTGCAAGATGTCTGACTTTAAAAACCAATAAAATGAGAAATGTGTATCTTGGTATTAAGGAAACATGTCAGTATTATTACATTTGTGAATCCTTAGAAATTTTCCAAGTCTTTTCACCCAAGATTTTTTTTAAATTCCAGTTACTTAACATACAGTGTAATATGAGTTTCAGGTGTATAATGTAGTGACCCAACACCTCCTTACAACACCCGGTGCTCATCAGAACAGGTGCACTCCTTAGTCCTATTACCTGTTTCACCCCTCCCCCAAACACCCTCCCGGCTGGTAACCATCAGTTTGTTCCCTATAGTAAGAGTCTGGTTTTTTGGTTTGTCTCTTTTTCCTTTTTCTTTCTTGTTTAAAAAATTTTAAGTGTTTATTTATTTTTGAGAGACAGAGCACAAGCAGGGGAGAGGCAGAGAGATAGGGAGACCCAGGATCTGAAGCAGGTTCCAGGATATGAGCTGTCAGCATAGAGCCTGTCACAGGGCTCGAATTCATGGATTGTGAGATCATGACCTGAGCTGAAGTCAGACGCTTAACTGGCTGAGCCACCCAGGCTCCCCTGTCTCTTTTTTTCCTTTGTTCTTTTGTTTCTTAAATTCCACATATGAGTGAAATCATATGGCATTTGTCTTTCTCCAACTTATTTCACTTAACATTATACTTTCTAAATTCATCCATGTTATTACAAATGACAAGATTTCATTCTTTTTCATGGCTGAGCAGTACCTCCTTGTATATCTATACCACATCTTTATCCATTCATCAATCAATGGACACTTGAACTGCTCCATAAATTCGTTATTGTAGGTAATGCTGCAATAAACATAAGGGTGCGTATATCTTTTTGAATTCGCTTTTCACATAAGATTTCTTTGTTTTGAGAGAGAGAGAGAACGGGGGAGAGAGAGCACGGGAGAGGAGCCCAAGGAGAGGGAGCAGGAGAATCTTAAGTAGGTACCATGCCCATCGAGGAGCCAACTCGGGGCTTAATCTCACAACCATGAGATCATGACCTGAGCCGAAATCAAGAGTCAGATGCTTACCCGACTGAGCCACCCAGGCACTGCCACCCCTTTTTTGAGACTTTTCACATAAGATTTGATTTAGTTCACCTTCACAACTCTGTGATCGTTGAGAGGGGAGGGGTCATAATGAGAGAGCTGAGGTGCAGAGAATTGAAATGATTTACTGAAGGTCACAACACCAGACAGAGCCAGGACCAGATACTAGGCTTACGCTTTCTGCTGTACCAGGATCAGACCATTGGACCTCATTTTGCCAATGTCTAATACTCCTACAAAGTGAAACTATGCCACCACGCCCTGATCAAGGGAAAGCCACAGAGGTGAGCCTGTCACTTCTGAGCTAATCTCAGGGGATTAGAAGTATGTCCCAGACCCACAGCAGCCAGTCCATAGTCTGAGCAACTACTAATGATGTGGGCCAGCTCAAAAATGAACTGGGCTAATCAGATTTCCTTTTTCAAGAATTATGAAGCACTAGTGCAGTAGTAGAGCAGGAAGGTCATGTGAGTCATGGGTAATCAGAAGGTATGTGAAAATAGACACCATATGTAATGACAGGAGGCTATCCAGTGGCATGAGGGAATGGAGCAATGGAGAAAGCAGACATTCCTGCTGAGAGAGCCCATGGAGCCCATGAGAAGATCAAGAAGATCACCCCCTGGGCCCGTTTCTGTTTCAGACATGCCCCAATTTCAATTCAAACCCTTCTGTATGCTTAAAATCCCCTCCCCAAGTTTTCTGAGAAACGTGATTGAGTCTCCGTTCATTGCAGCTGTACCATTTATAAAGTCACGATCTGTAGGGTCCAGTTTCGAAGCTGAGTTATGGTTAAAGAAACATAATTCATGCAAAAAAGAAATGTCAGAAAACCTTGCGTTTACCAAACACTATGAACATTTTTCTCCCCGAACACCCACTGGCCTCATATACTACAGCTGACTTGGCCTTAATAATCCCCATAGGACAACTCTCCGGCCCTCCCTCCCATGTGAATCTTGGGGTCTTCCTCCCTTCTTCAACGCCTTGTCATTACTCATCACCACAGCCCAAGAAAGGGTTTAGCAAGACAAGGTCCACCTTGGAGGGTGGGGGAGGGTGAGAATCCAAGTAGTACAAGTCCGGGTCCTCTCTAACGAGCAGAGGCTGGGAAAACATATGACAACACTCATATTTCAATCATTATTTACCCTGTCCTCACACAGCCAGGAAAAAACCCACAACTAAAACAGAATCTGCTTTTGAAATGAGGGTCACTGTGTGTATATGCCATGAATATCAGGGACTGTATTTGTGTGCTACAGCCACACTTATGCCGAATTCTCTGGGTGCAATACCTGTCAGATGATGTGGTCACATGAGCTAGAAGGACTAAACGATGGTTATTCAAACTAAAATAGTTAGTGAAGATGCATCAGGATTGGGGTGGGTGGGAGGAGCTGTGGCTGGGTGTGAGTGTCTGGTTTGTTTTGGGAGGGTCAGTCGGAAGTATTCTCTAGACCCCTTGGGGGGGGGCCCACCCTCTCCAGCAGGCCCTGCGATATTAGCTCTGGGGTTCTTTGGGGAAGTTCAGAGCGGGTAAGGGAACCTCAAAGGGCACTTTGACTTCACCCAGCTCCAGAGGATCCCCAAAAGGACTAGGGCCAAAGGAGTCTTCAGAAGATGACAGGCCTAGAGTTGAGGTCATTCCATGCCAGAAACTCCCTCCCATAATGGATGACAGGGACCATCCTTCAACAAAGGGGCTCTTCTTCAAGGGAGGGCATCTTGGGAACTGTGTCTGAGAATCTGCAAAATCCTTCACAGAGCCCCAACCAACAAAACAGTCCCAGCTCACTAAGTCAAGGCCGCTTAGCCCAGCATCTCATCTATACTGAGCACAGCTAAGAATCAGGAAATATTCCAAATCACAGCAGAGTTGCCAGAATAGACTTCCTAGTGTCTACCCATTAATGCTCACAGAACTTGGTAGTTCAAGGCATTGCTACCATTTACAGTATGATAGCTAGTGTGTGCCTGGCACCTTGCCTGTGTTTTCTTTTATTTCTTCCTCCATCTCCACTGCAAAGTAAGTATTGCTGTGCTCATTTCTCAGATGAGGAAACTAAGCCATGGGGAGATTAAATGACTTGCTCAAACTCAGTTGGCTATTAAGGAGCAAGGATTTGAAGACACGTCTTTCTCTCAACCTGAGCTTGTTTGTAAGTGTTGGTGGTTGGGTTCAGAGTTCTCTGCATTCAAGATTTGACCAGTGAGGGCACCTGGGTGGCTCAGTCGGTTAAGCATCTGACTCCCGATCTTGGCTCAGGTCATGATCTCACAGTTTGTGAGTTCAAGCCCTGCAGCAGGCTCTGTGCAGGGATTCTCTTTCTCTCCCCCTCTTACCAGCTTGCTCTCCATCTCTCTCTCAAAATAAACACAACTAAACTTTAAAAAATTAAAAAAAAAAAGATTTGACCAGTGGACAAAAGCTGTACTACAGTAAATTTCATCCCCGTTAAAGCCCTATGGCTCTGCCACCTTGACCCTATATCTGAAGAAAGCTGGACACCAACCTCCCACCTCCCCTGGTCCAATGACCAACATGGGCAAGCTGTGAACTTCCATTGACTACAGTGCCTCCAACTCTTCAATTCTCTTCTAACTGCCCGATGCCCCAATCCAGGCCAGATCCCCTACTCTGATTTTTAACCCATTTTCAACCCTATTCTTTTTTTTTTTTTTTTTTTTTTTTTTAGTTTCCCCAGCTCACCCTGGGGTAAACATTCATTTAGATTTGAACACACACCGGCTGCCTCGGGAAGAAGCCCTATATCAGCTCTCACCTCTGTACTATAATCCTCAGTGTTGCTCATTGCCTTGAGGTCCGTGCACCCCACTGTACCTCCTTAATAGAGAGAGCAGTCAGAACACGCTACACAGTCTTTTGGTGGGCTAGCCTTTCCTTGCCACCAACCTCTGACCTTGGGCTGTCTCTACAGCTCTGGTTTCATTAGGCATTTCCTACTGGTGACTCCTGGCCACCCTTTCCCACTCCCAGTGCCCATTCTTGCACAGTTCTCATTGTGGCCACCACACCCTCCTGTTGGGCACCTGACCTTGACTCTTCTAAGTTCTCAGTTTCAAAAGTAAAAATGAGGTGCTACAAAAGGAAAGTTCCTCAGGCACTCATTCAGAGCTTATTTCTTCTTTATTTTTAATACTTTTATTTTTTTATTGAAGCGTAACATGCATACAGAAAGTGTGTAAATCATAAGCACTCTGTGAATTATCCCAAAGTGATTACACCTCTGTGTACACCTCTCTGGTTAAGAAATAAAGCATTTCTTATAATAATAAGAATAAAGCATTGGCTTGTATCAAAAAGTGTCGGTGAGGATGTGGAGAAAAGGGAACCTTTGTGCACTACTGGTGGGAATGTACATTGGTGCAGCCACTGTGAAAAATTGTAGAGAGATTCCTCAAAAAATTAAAAATAGAATTACCATATGATGCAGGAATTCCACTACTGGGTATTTACCCAAAGAAAATGAAAACACTAACTTGAAAAGATAGATGCATCCCTATGGGTGTTGCAGCGTTGTTTATAAGAGCTAAGGTATGGAAGCAGCTAAGTGTCCATCAATAGATGGATGGATAAAGATGTAGTATATATATACAATGCAGTGTTACTTAGATATAAAAAAGAATGAGATCTTATCATTTGCAACAACATGAATGGACCTAAAGGGAATCATGCGAAGTAAAACAACTCAAAAGACGAATACCTTACAACTTCACTTATATGTGAAATCTAAAAAAACAAAACAAATGAATAATCAAAAGCAGAAACAGAACATACAACTTCACTTATATGTGAAATCTAAAAAAACAAAACAAATGAACAATCAAAAGCAGAAACAGACCTATAAATACAGAGAACAGACCAGTGGTTGCCAGAAAGGAGGTGTGTGTGTGTTGGGGGCGGGGGAGAGATAGGCAAAACGTAAACTTTTTTTTTTAGTTTAAGAGGTAAACTTCCAGTTCCAAAATAAGTTATGGATATTAAAAGAACAGCATAGGGAACAGTCAATAATATTGTCATAATGTTGTACAGTGGTAGAAGGTGACTACACTTGTCTTGGTGACCATTGAATATTGTATACAATTGTTGAATCAGTACGTTGTATACCTGAAGCTAATATAACATTGTTTGTCAAATATACTTCAACAATCAAAATGAAAAATAGAAAAAATAGAGTATTAGTGATACCTCATAAGACCCTCATGTTCCTTCCCAATCATATCTTTGTCTTCCTTTCTTTTTTCTAAAACTTTAATGTTTTATTTATTTCTGAGAGAAAGAGAGACAGCGTGAGCAGGGGAGGGTCAGAGAGAGAGGGAGACACAAAATCTGAAACAGGCTCCAGGCTCTGACCTGGCTGTCAGCCAGAGCCCGATGCAGGGCCCGAACCCACGAACCGTGAGATCATGACCTGAGCCGAAGTCGGAGGCTTAACCGGCTGAGCCACCCAGGCTCCCCTCTTTGTCCTCCTTCTGAAAGGTAGCCCCATCCTCATTTATAACACCTTAGGTTAGTTTCTGAGTATTTTTGGCTTGTATATGAATGGAAGCACACAATGTGTATTCTGTTACATCTCGTTTCTTGTATTCAAATTTTATTCATGAGATTCATGAGTTTGTCTTCATGAAGTTATACTTTGTTCATTTCTAATTGCAATGTAGTATTTCATTGTGTGACCATGCCTTAATTTATTTACTCATTCTATTGTTGATGATATTTGGGTTATTTCTACTTTAGAGGTATTAAAAATAATTTTGAAAAATATATATACACATATACAAAAACATATAATTGTGTATGCATATATGTTTTTTGTGAACATTTATAATTATATATAAAAATGGAAAAATATTATGAGCCTGATATGCCCACCAATCAGCTTCAAAAATTATCAATATGTGATCAATATTATTTTATCTTTACTCCCCTACGCGTATTCCCTCACTTTGATTATTTTGAAACAAATACTAACTTCACATAATTTTATTTCTAAATACTTCAGTATACATCTTCAAAAGATGTATGCTCTTCAAAAAAGATACAAACTATTACCCCATGTAAAAATAAATTTAATTTTTTAATAGAATTTGTCAAATTGGCTTACATACAACACCCAGTGCTCATCTCAACAAGTGCTGTCCTCAATGCCCATCACCCGCTTTCCCCTCTCCCCCACCCTCCATCAATCTTCAGTCTGTTCTCTGTATTTCAGAGTCTCTTATGTTTTGCCTCCCTCCCTTTCTATTTGTAACTATTATTTTCCTTTTCCTTCCCCCATGGTCTTCTGTTAAGTTTCTCAAAATCCACATATGAATGAAAACATATGATATCTGTCTTTCTTTGACTGACTTATTTCACTTAGCATAATACTCTCCAGTTCCATCCATGTTGCTGCAAATGACATGATTTCATGATTTCTCATTACCAAGCAGCATTCCATTGTGTAGATAAACCACATCTTCTTTATCCATTCATCAGTTGGTGGACATTTAGGCTCTTTCCATAATTTGGCTATTGCTGAAAGTGCTGCTATAAACATTGGGGTACATGTGTTGGTTGTTTCCTTTGCAGCACAGAAGATTTTTATCTTCATGAGGTCCCATTACTTCATTTCTGCTTTTAATTCCCTTGCCTTTGGAGATGTGTCAAGTAAGAAATTGCTGCAGCTGAGGTCAAAGAGGTTGTTGCCTGCTTTCTCCCTTAAGGTTTTGAATGTGTCCTGTCTCATATTTAGGTCTCTCATCCATTTTGAATTTATCTTTGTGTACAGTGTAAGAAAGTGGTCTATTTTCATTCTTCTGCATGTTGCTGTCCACTTCCTCCAGCACCATTTGCTAAAGACACTGTCTTTTTTTCCATTGGATACTCTTTTCTGCTTTGTGAAACATTAGTTGGCCATACATTTATGGGTCTAATACTAGGTTCTCAATTCTATTCCATTGGTCTATATGTCTGTTTTTGTGATAAACTAATTTTTTTTCCTTCAGACTTTGTTTTATTTAACCATCTTGGACCAATTTCTTAAGTTAAGGAAACTGCCCAAGGAAATAGAGATGTTAAGTGACAGTATCAGGATGAAGGCCAGCTCTTCAAGGACTTCTTTTTTTTTAAAGAAAATTCTGATTTGTTATTTCTCCAATTGCAAAAGAAGCGCATTAGAGTTTCCATCCTTTTTGTAACCGATAGAACAACACTGAGATGAATCAAGAAAAAACTATCTTTCTCTTGATCCATCTCTTACTCCACTCCCTGGGGGAACTAGAATTAGTGACCGGGTACATGTCTTCCCATATTTCTCTCCTTGTTCATTCATTTAAACATATAGACATTTATTAATAGGGTTTTTACATTGTGTGTTTGCTATGAATGAAATTGAATGACATCACAGTATTTTCCCAGATAATTCTATATCTGTCATCATGCCTATATTTCAGTAAATGTGGATATAAACTTTCCCTCTAATTTCCCATCTTCCATGTAAATACATGTAAACTATTGAACAATTGAGATCAAATCAGGTATACAATATTCTTTTCATCAAGATTTTCCTTTTTCTTTTCATACCTACGATGAACCTGCACCACCCCTTCCTCCTATGCACACGTACAGAAAATCCAAGTTAAGAATCAGTGTGATTCCTTCCACCCTTTACTCCATTTTCTTTTTCTTTTTTTTAATGTTATACAGAATTATTTTATTAAAATCTCTTTTCTTTTATAGTTTATTGTCAAGTTCATTTCCATATAACACCCAGTGCTCATCCCAACAAGTGCCCTCCTCCATGCCCATCACCTCCCTTCCCTTCTCCTCCACCCCCATCAGCCCTCAGTTTGTTCTCAGTATTCAGGTCTCTCATGGTTTGCCTCCCTGCCTCTCCCCAACTATTTTTTCCCCTTCTCCTCCCCACTTGGTCCTCTGTTAAGTTTCTCCTGATCCACTTATAAGTGAAAACATATGGTATCTGTCCTTCTCTGCCCAACTTATTTCACTCAGCATAACACCCTCCAGTTCCGCCCACATTGCTACAAATGGCCAGATTTCATTCTTTCTCATCATCATGTAGTATTCCATCGTATAGATATACCATGTCTTCTTGATCCATTCATTAGTTGATGGACATTTAGGCTCTTCCTTTTCTCCATTTTCAAACAAATCCTATATAAATATGTCAAAAATACACATACATACATGGGCTTTTGTCATTATTTTGTAGAAATGAGATGAATTATATTCATTTCTGTACATGTGGCTTTTCTCAGGACAATCTCATGGAAATTCCCCCAAGTCAACTGACACAGCTCCTATTTATTAAGTGGCTGCATAATATAGTGCAGCAACATTTATTCAACCCATTCCCATAGTAATGGGCCCATTGGTTTCTATTTTCATCGTTGTAAACCACTAATAGCAATAAACTGCTGCACTTAATATTCTTTATTTCTAATAGTTTATTGTCAAGTTGGTTTCCATATAACACCCAGTGCTCATCCCCACAAGTGCCCTCCTCCATGCCCATCACCCTCCTTTCCCTCTTCCCCACCCCCGTCAGTCCTCAATTTGCTGCACTTAATATTCTTGTACATATGAACTTATGTATTTGTGCTTCTCCAGGTTGAAAATAATTTTCTATATAAAAGATCTAAAAACTTCAGGGATCCAAGAAAGGTTCTGCAATCTGCATTACTGTCAATAAAACATAAATTATGCAAAAATTCATAACAGAGCACGCATTGCTTTTGCTGAAATGAAGGCAAGAAAAGTAAATAGTGTAGGCTAGATGTACATAATTTATGAATTATATTTGTCTTTATTTTGTTATTTATCCCCAAATCATCATCCCCTTGATAGAATACCTCAACATCTGTATTTTTAATTAGACTTGAACATCTTTGATATTTTGCCCACTTTAAGTCACACATAATGCATAACTTTTCATGTATCTGTCCCCTTTTTGTTATAAAGATGTATTTGTCAAGATAGGAAGAGAGAAAATTTTATTCAACACGTTTGTCGGTTGGCTTATTTGTAACTTCTTTTATTTAGACATATAGTAAGTGAGCCTCAATGTGTTCTCTTGCCCAGGCCCTGCACATGTTTATGAGGGACTGATGGATCAAATAGCTCAGCTATTAATTTGTTCCTTCTTCATTCACTCAACACACACCTGCTTAATGTTTTCTATGAGCCAAGCATTGAAATAATTTCATTCTTTCAACAAGCATTGAGTGTCACTAGAATGCTGGGGACTGGACTGTCAGTTGGTATTAAGGATGCTCTGATTAACATGATGGGATTATGGGGCACCTGGGTGGCTCCATCGGTTAAGCGTCTGACTCTTGATTTTAGATCAGGTCATGATCTCACTGTTTGTGAGTTCGTGCCCCATGTCGGGCTCTGCGCTGACAGTGTGAAGCCTTATTGGGACTCTCTCCTCTCTCTCTGCTTTTTCCCTACTCACATTCTCTCTCCTTCTCTCTCTCTCAAAATAAATAAATAAATAAATAAATAAATAAATAAATAAATAAACATTTAAAATATATGATCCAATTGTAATCAGAAAGAGCCCAATCCCATGGAAAAAAAAAAGAAATTTTAAAAACAATTCAAACATGGTGTAAGTGTTCAATGAAGGTGCAGTCCAGGGTGCAATGAGCACACACAGAAGAGATTACCTTAGTTCGGGGAAGTTGGGGGCATCGTTATAGAGGAGGAGGTGATATTTGGGGTGGGACTTAATGAGTGAATAAGGCTGAGTGCTGGCATGGGGTCTCAAATAAATACATAATGTGTATTATATAAATAAAATACATGTTTATATTTATAATATTTATGTATATATTTGTACTATAATAAAAATAGTTTATGTCTTTAAAATTATGAACTAATATGATAAAATAAATGTGTGTATTCAAATATATAAATCATTCTACAAATATATAATAAATATATATAATAATATCATATGTATATTGTTTTTTTAAGTATACAATGACACTTCTTTATTTAATTTTTTTTAATGTTTATTTATTTTTGAGAGACAGAGACAGAGTACAAGCAGGAGAGGGACAGAGAGAGGGAGACACAGAATCCAAAGCAGGCTCCAGGCTCTGAGCTGTCAGCACAGAGCCCGACAAGGGGCTCAAACCCACAAACTGTAAGGTCATGACCTGAGCTGAAGTCAGTCGCCCAATCAACTGATTGGCTACTCAGGTACTTCAAATCATACATATGAATTTTTGACTGTAGGAGAAATACAAGCAGAAGTTAAGGGCTAATCTGAGGAAGCATTTGCTCTTAGAGTCGTACCACACTATTAAAATGTTGATGATATCTGTGTAGAGAGACAGGAATTTGGGGGTGAAGGGCAGACAGGACAAAGAAATCAACATTTTGAAGAAAGGGATGCTTGCTTGTGGGATTTCAGGACTGTTGATTTATTATCGAATCTCCTAGGCAAAAAGCCAAGGTTCTGTCCATGCTGGCAAAATGCAGATGAGGGCCAAGCAATTAGCTGGTGAACTTGGCTTAAGTTGCTTATTCTAGCCATTGAGATGATTCACCCCCAAGCAAACCTCAGCAGCAGGTTGATGAGACCAACGTCATGTTATTGCGCAGGGCTCTTGTTTTGCTTGCTGAGGCTTTCCAAAGTTCCATCCGACCACCCAGACTCTTCCCAGGTGCTGCCCGCACATGTACAAAAGAGCTTTTGCCTGCAGGTGTTTTTCTGACCCACTACATCAACCCAGAATATTCTCTGAAGCTGTTATTGCCCACAGCACCTAACTCTCTCACACCCCCACTGCTCGATGATCTCACCTCCCCAAGATGGCAGCCAAGATTACTGGGAAAACTCCTGCTGGTGACATGCACACAACAAAGGGGGAAGCAGAGAAGCTTCTGGACCATGATTCTAATCAGAGGAGGGATTCCAACTCCCGTCCTGGAAAGAATTATACCCCCCCGCCCACCTGAATGGTCAGAATGGTATAAATTTTGAAAATCCTAACAGACTGAGCATTTTCATCCACCAGTCTAGTAGATTTTCCAGCTGTGAGTAAAATGATAGAAAACAACTTCAGATGGATCTATTAGGAAATCCAAATTAAGTCAATGGTGAGAGTCCAAATAGAAAATCTAAGCCAGGAGCACCTAGGTGGCTCAGTAGGTTAAGCATCAAACTTCAGGTTTGATCACAGTTTGTGATCAAGCCTCATACCTGGCTCTGCACTAACATCTCAGAGACTGCTTTGGATCCCCAGTCTCCCTCTGCCTCTCCCCAGCTTGTGCTCTCTCTCTCTCTCTCTCTCTCTCAAAGGTAAATAAACATAAAAAATAAATCTAAGCCACTCTTTGGGTTTTTCTCAATTGCAGTGAGGAATCCTCTACATTCTGGCTTTAATTCTTTTCCTCTCTTTGCATGGTCAGTCAAGGAGGATATTGTTTATAAACAAAAGGAATCAAAGATGGGTGATCAAGAGGCTAAGGGCTGCTTCTCCAATAAGGATTCACCATCCTTATTGTTTACACCTGAGCCCATTTTTAAACTCAGAACACATTGCCTGAGGGAGAGGTATATTCCCAGGTCAAGACCCAGCAACATAATGGCAAACATATACAGCAACAATTTCCCCGTTCCTATGGCCATTTACTACGCTGGGTAATCCCACCCTGGAGAAAGGCAGACATCCAAATGTTTCAAATATTTCAAGGACTGTTGGACACAGAGTCCAAGTTATCATTAGTATCTGGGACCTGAAGTGTCCACATGGTTCCTCAGTAGATTACGTACTTATGGGAATCAGTTAATAAACTGAATCTGACTCAGTGTGAGTCTACTGGGTCCATGGACAAACCTAGTGCTTATTTCTTCGATCTTCAAATGTGTAATTTTAATGGCTATACTTCGCAGTTTACTGAACAACCACATAAGTTCCTTTGTGTGTGGGGTAGGAGCTATTGTAGTGGGAAAGCTACTTAAAGTTTTTGAAATTGCCTCTTCCCCACAGCCAATATGGTCAATCCAAAATAACATTGTACCCTTGCAGAGAAGCAGAGATTATGCCTCCCTCAGAGACCTAACATCTGAGAGGTAGTAATTCCTGCCATGGTTCCTCCAAAGTAAAATGCATCTTGGAGGATGACAGTGGACTCACACAGTGAAGTAACCTCATTGTAACTGCTGTGTCAGAAGTAGGATCTTAGCTAGATTAAACTAATATGGTCTCAGGCACATGGCATGCTGCCACTGATCTGGTTAATGTGGGTTTTTTGTTTTCTTTTTTACCCCCATTAGAAAGGAAAATGAGAAGTTTGAATTCACTTGAAATGAACACCAGCACACACTTATATAGTCTTTCCCCAGAGAGAAGAATAAAGCTATATGCCAAATGAGTATCAGGACCTAGCTAATCTACACCAAAGTGACCTGCACTATCTACATGTTTCAAAGTACATCACGCTGGTTCACTGTATTGGTTCACTGTATTGATGTCATCATGTTGATCAGATCAGGTGAGCAAGAAGTGGCAATATGTGGGAGGTCTTGGTAAGTCACATGTGGTTCAAAAGGGTGGGAAATCAGTCCTGTGAAGATCTAGGGACCCTCCAGTTCAGTGTAGTTTGCCTTGTTTTGAAGGCAAGTGGACAAATGCACAGATACAGCCTGAGAAGGGCAGGTGTATCCAGGAGCTCAGGCACTTGGAGGGGCTGGTCACACCACGTGGTAAACCATCTGGATCAGCAGAGGTGCTAACTGCGGGTGAGCCCTCACGCATCTCGGATGGACAGGAGAGGAGGGAGACCAGGAGTGTGAGTTGTTGCCTTGGGACAGGCAGGTTTGCCCTGTTTGCTTTTCCTTGACACAGAGTGAAAGAATCTAAGTGGCACAGGGGCAGATTATAGAGGAGCCCAAGGTGTGCCATCCAGATCCTCTCCTTCGGGACTGAAGCATCCTTCTGGCAGCTGCTGGAAGTGTTGATGGCCGACAGCTCAGCTGGGCTCCACACTTCCCACCTTCACGCCACAACTGTCTTTAGCTGAAGAGAGTCCCTCACAGGGGGTCATAGCTCCTCCCCTGAGCAGCCTGCATACAATGACTAGTTAACATGAGGCTATAAAGGCCTGGCCCCTCAGCCCCAAGTGAGAACAACTCAGCGCCATCCCAGCTCCAGAGTCTCCCCGAATGGACTGAGGCCTTCGTTGTGACTATATCACAACCGAGTTCTGGTCCCTTCACTTTCCCACAGCTACCGATCCACAAAGCACCCCACATACTAACCTCCATTGCACAGTTTGCTTCCCAGGGAACCCAGCCTTCAACACATAATGTAGTCTGGTACATCTAATTTTTTAAAGAAAATATTTTAATGGGCGCCTGGGTGGCTCAGTCAGTTTAGAGAGCAACTTTTGGTTTTGGTTCAGGTCATGATTTTGTGGTCTGGGGTCGAGCCCCGCGCTGTCAGTGAGGAGTCCGCTTGGGGTTCTCTTCATCTCTCTGTCTCTGCCCCGCCCTTTACAATAAATAAATAAACTTTTTAAAAAAAGAAAATATTTTAAGATATCTGAAATTTCGGATTTCTCAGAACCCCAAACATCATTTATGAAAGAGAAGCATTCAATGCCATCATGCGGTAATACAACATACCATTATCTGCACATAAAGAACAAAGGAAAAAAAGAGATTGGGGATTATAGGAGCTATGTAATGCACGGATGTTGCCAGGGATGGGAGAGATTCCTGCTGTCCATGAAAACAGGGAGGAGGATGTATGACTGATATGACCCTGGAGTCATAAAGTTGCTTCAAAGGAAACTTACAACAGTATAGGCTTTCTGTGGATAATAGCGAATTATTAAGTGCTAGGTTTGCAACAAGGTTCTGTCCCATATTATCCCACTTAATCATTGCAATCATCCATCCCTGAGGTGGGTAACAAGATGATCACTGTCACTTTGCAGGAAACTGAGACTTCAAGGGGTTAACCTTGTCCACGATCACAAAGTTAGATCAATCAAGGGTAGAGCTGGATTTGAACCCAAGAACTCAGATTTGATTTCTGAGTCTGAGGGTTCCCAGAGGCTTTCCTGCCTTCTCACAGGAAAACACCTAGACTCTAAGCATTGCTTGTGTAATTCCTTTCCAAGCAAAGAACGCTTCTACCAGAATTACTTATACCCTGGGAATACATACCTTATTTTTATTAGACACAATTAATGGAAAAAGAGGATTTGTTTTTTAGGGCTTGAAGTGCTTTACTGGAACGTATCAATTCTGTACAATAAAGGATATTTCTATAAATCTGGCTCAACTACTCAAACTCTGGCTTGATAAGGTGACAACTGTTGGGCTTTAATATTTACCTCATTTAATAATCCCCTATATGGTGAAGATCTGGTAGCTCAGAGCTATTGGCTTGCAATTGACATTCTAAAGAAAATGTTTTATTGCATTTTTTAAAAAGCTTGTAGCAATTTACACTCTCATCAGAAGCATGTGTGTAGGAGAATTATAATTAGTGTAGGAAAAACAGTGCAGAGAATAGCAATGCCCAAGGCCTCATGAGATTTATCGTTGTCTAGTTGTCTAATTGCTTTCTAAGCAAAACTTTCTTACCAAGTTATTTATCCCCTAAAACACATACTTCATTTTTTATAATGGAAGCTAATTTTTATAAAAATGAGATTTGCTTTATAGGAATGTACTTTGTACAAACAAATGCAGAACATAGAAATTTTGCATGATAAATGATATTTCTATAAATAAGGCTTTACAGAATGTGTATGTAACTTATATATAAATACATAAACATATAATATATGCATATAGTTTACTTAACATTTGTTGAAGGTTTACTGTGTGCAAGGCAGTGTGATAAATGTGTTATTAACTCATTGGATCCTCACAGAAGCCCTATTCAATGAAAATGTATTTCATTTTACAGATGCAGGGAATATAGTGCTTTATACAGATGAAGAAAATGAGTCACAGCAAAGTTAATGAGCTTGACCAAGAGCATATAGACCATGACTGGTAGAGCTGGGCTCAAACTCAGGCACTCTGGCTCCAGAAGTCTCTATTTTTTGGGTGTTGAGTTAATCAACCAAAGGAGGACAAGGCATCATTCTCTTGGTCCTCCTCATTGTCCTTCAGACTATGGGATGGCTTTTAGTAGGTTTCCTCTCTCTGCTATATTTTTTTAAATGAATGCAAAGAACTCTGTGTTAACTTGGGGGATAAGTTAATAATAATGGAGATTCGGGCCACACTGGGGGAGATATTTAGAGGAATGAACCCCCAGAAATTTGAACATGTCTGTTCAGGGAATTATTTTATCAACAATAGTGAAATAAACCCAAAGCAAGGGTTCAGTCCGATCTCAGTGTCTGGAGAATCTGAGGTATTTCCAGTGAATCAGACGCTTACAGATGTCAGGCAGGTGGCTTAAGTGAATGGCAGCTGGGTGAAGACAGTGGCAAACTGGGGCACTCACACTCATCTGAAGGGGGCAGCTGCTTCTCCATTCCAGCCTGGAGTGGCCAAGAGGAAAATGGGTCCAGAGTGGACAGCCCTTCCCATTTTTTCAAGAGAAGCCAGAAACATAGATAAAATATCCTGATTGTTAGACATGAGTAAAAATTTTGATGGCAATGTTTTGCAAGCCAGACAGAATCCATCTGTAGTCCAGCTAAGGCTCATTGGCCGCCATTTTGTAATTTCTGATCTGAATGAACATAAAGAAAATGGCTTCCCAGGGTGCTATGAATTAGAGTTATTGGGGAAGTGGCCTCATTCTTCTAAATATCTCCCTAAGTGTGGCCTGAATTTCCATTATTAATTTATCCTCCAAATTAAAATTGAATTCTCTACACTCATTAAAAAAATACGGCAGAGAGAGGGAACCTGCTAAAACCCATCACCATACTATGAAAAAAGTTGATCAGATACTGCAAGCCCTCTTGCTAGAAGGGGACATAGTCCACTTTTTAAAACTATCTCAGTGGGTTGGGTTGAGGGGTCCGATGGAACCAGATGCTGCTTTTGGCTATCGTACTTCATAATTCCCTTGGCAATGATCTCTCTTGGACCCACCTACTCCACAGGCCTCCCTCCTTCACTGCACCTGACCTCACCCCTTTTTTTGAGCTATGATTTTATGAATTAAGATTTTTTTTAATCGCAAGTGGAAAAACAATTCAAAGTGGCCTAAATAAGAGAGAAGAGGAGAAGATGCTAGGGAGAATGTACTGGTTTCAACTGGAAAGTGATCTTTAAGGAATCTAGGTCAGATATGTCCAAAGATACCTTTCCCTATCTCCCAGCTCCATGTCCCTCTGCGTTGGCTTCATTATTTGGCAGGTCTCCCAATAAGTGGGCAAGGTGGCAAGTAGTAGCTCTAATGTGACTGTACCCATCCAGCAACTCTACAGAAAGGGGGCCCCTCTTCCTCAATGGTGCCAACAAAATTATGGGAGCGGCATTCTGGACGTGGGCCATGTGTCCATTCCTAACCCAATCACCGTGGTGGAGGTGGGGAGTGTAGAATCTTCCGATTGGCTAAACCTGGTTTATATGTCACCTCCTCTCCCCCGGAAGCCAGAATATAGGGCCAACCCGTTCTAAAAGGTCATAGACTTAGAGTCTGATGCATGAGACAGGCTTCAGAATAAGAACTCAAGGGGCTCTTACCAGAGGAAATGGAAAGGGGTATTGATGCAAGTAAAATACTACCACTACCTCAGATTTCCAGGGGGACATGGACAGTTACCCAGTTTCCTTGCATTTGATTAATAGGGAAAAGGAAACCCAGTGGCCAATGAAGCAACTTAAAAGCTTTTCTTCTTCCTGAAGCTGATCTCATTAGCACAATTCCTATTCTGGCCTCTGCCTTTGGGCTCCTGATGGTGCAGCCATCAGGTTCCGACCATGCTGCTGACCCTGATCTCCCAGAGACAGCGCATGGCCTTCCATGGGCTGTGCTACTTCCTCCAAGGACTGTCTTCCCTCCCAGGGCTGCTATAGTTTTTCATTGCTATTGTTGCAGCGCAGCCAGTAACCTTGTGAGTTTGTGGAGAAAATGGGTCAGAAACACAGCCTCAACCTACTCTTGTCTCCCAGGCATGACCTCAGTGCTTTCTTTCTCAAAAAGACTCCTGTGGCTGCGCTTGGCTGGACTTCTTTGCAGCATTTATTAAGACCTGTGACTTGGGCTCAATCTGTTTACCTTTGTCTTTCAATATAACTCTTTATCATTACACTGAGCTGCTTTCCATTCCCTCCACAACCCTGAGCTTCTCTCCCTTACCTTTGCAGATTCTATACCAACCCCGTTGTGCATTTCCTTCATTGCTGGCTACTATTGTCACCCTACCTACTATAGAGGATTTTTGACTTTTTCTGCTGTCTAGTACTCAACATCCCTTCCTTCCTATTAGGCCTGGTGTGTTGTTCAGACACACTGTTTCCTTATTGATTTTCTGCCAGGATGATCTATCCATTGATGTAAGTGGGGTGTTAATGTCCCCCACTATTACTGTGTTACTGTCAATCTCACCCTTTATGCCTGTTAATATTTGCTTTATGTATTTGGATGCTCCAGTGTTGGATACATAGGTGTTTACAATTGTTATATCCACAACTTTCTTATTAGAATACTGATCCACAAGAGAAATTCTCTGCGTCTATGATTTTGATGGAAAGGAGTGGCCAACTCCCACTAAAGAAGCCAGTGGTACTAGATTCTTCTACTCCCCCCTTCCTCCATCCTGGGCTTAGCCAACCACCAATTGTGTGACTTTCCTCACTTTGTCATACACTCTGTCCTGGGACTTTGATTTTGAGAGACTGATAGAAGGATGTTCTCAGCAGTAATGAGGATGAACCAGTCTATTCCTTCTGTGTGACATCTGCTGGAGTTCATGTTCTTCATCTTCCATGGTTCCCTGGGTTCTGCTGTTTTCCAAATCTGGTCATTTCAGCCTCCTGACAATTCTGTGAGCCCCTGATCTCTTTCCCATACTTTCTCCTTTTTTCTTTCAGCAAGACAGGGAAGCTTTCTGTTGTTTGCAGCTGAGAACTCTGACTGACATGATCTCCTCTAAGGGCCAGCTTACATCTTACTTCTTATACAAAGCTGTCCTGCAAGCCATCCTCTCTTCTACATCCCCATAAATTCTCCAAAAGAAAAGCAAATCCTGGGGCACGTGGGTGGCTCAGTCAGCTAAGCATCCGATTCCTGGTTTCGGTTCAGGTCAGGATTTCTCAGTTTTGTGAGTTTGAGCCCCGTGTCAGGCTCTGTGCTAACAGCATGGAGACTGATTGGGATCCTGTCTCTCCCTCTCTCTCTGCCCCTCCCCAACTCATCCTGTCTTTGTCTCTCTCAAAATAAACTTTTTTTTTTAATTTTTTTTTAAATGTTTTATTTATTTCTAGGAGAGAGAGAGAGAGACAGCGTGAGCAGGGGAGGGTCAGAGAGAGAGGGAGTCACAGACTGAAACAGGCTCCAGGCTCTGAGCTGGCAGTCAGCACAGAGCCCGACGCGGGGCTCGAACCCACGAACCGCGAGATCATGACCCAAGCGAAAGTCGGACGCTTAACCGACTAAGCCACCCAGGCGCCCCTCTCAAAATAAACTTTTAAGAAAAGAAAAGAAAATCCTTGGAATTGGCTTCGATCTTGAGTTACTCACTTACACATCTGTCCTCTACACTGGACCAGGAGCTCCCTGAAGACGGGGACTGTGTCTTAGGTGGCTTTGGAACTCTAAAGCTAGCTTGGTTCTTGGCACACAGTAGGTACTTCATAATTGTGCACTGAATGAGTAGCTGGGTTTACTTGAATTTAGGCAATTTCTCTTTCAGGACATTGTACTGTCTCAGGTATTTTCATCCCATCTCTCTGATAAAGAGACTTATTATTTTAGCCAATCATGCTCACTTTATGTGCTTTCATCCTCTCTCCAGAATCTTCAGAAACATATCAAAGACTTCAGGTTCCTTTCCTGTCTCCTGGTCCTGCCAGCAAGGCTATAGGGATAATGTTGACAGCAGTCATATTAATGCAGCTTTCACTACCAACTAAGCCCTGGGCAAACTGCTTACATGTGGTATCAGGTCACTAAGGATAATAATGATCCCATTCATGGCTGAGGAAACCAAGGTTTGGGAGGCTCAAGTGACTTTCCTAGAGTCCCAGAACTGCTAAGAGATGGAGCTGCAGTGACCCAATGTGCTTTTTATGGCTATCTCCTCATGGCGATTCCCTGAGGCCATGAAATGCCTAAAAGATCAGAAGAAATGTAAGGAAAACAGGAGGCTGAATAATGATCAAAAGAAAATAACCAGCTCTTGGATGGATGAGAATTATCTGCTTTTTTTAAAAAAAAATTTTTGGCTTAAGTTAGCCTTTTACGGAAGCATCTTGCCGAGACTGTCTTTAAGCGTTTATTCGTTATAGGACCTTCTAATTCAGTAGATTTCAATCCATTTTAGCCCACATGAATTTCATGTTTAAAACATCCAGAGAGTATCTGCAGGTGAGAATGCCATGGATACAGAAATGAATATACCGAGTCCTAGTCCTTACAAAACTCCCCACTGAATACTCTGGTTTCTCTTCAGATCACATAAATCTTTGGCATTTTACAAAGCTCCCCACTGATAGGGTCCAAGGCTAAAGAAAACCACACTCAAGGACAAAAGAATCTTAGAGGGACAAGCAAAGTGCTCTGAAAGCATAAAGGACGTTGAAGGTAATTCCTCCAAATACTTATCAGGGTGACTTTAAGGAGGAGACTGGAAGATGTGTAGGAGGGGAACCAGGCACTGGTGGTTAAGAGGGTGGACTCCTGGATTCAAATTCCAGGATTCAAATCTTGCCTCGAGCACTTGTGGGCTTCGGGATCTTGAGTAAGTTTCTGTGCCTTTGCTGCCTTATCTGTAAAATGAAACATTAGTAAAGGTGACCACATCATTAGGTTCCTGTGGAGGGTTAGCATTTAGCAAAGTCTCAAACAACAATCTGACACCAAGTGAGCACTCTGTAAGCGACTGATAAACATGCCGGATTAACAGGTAGAGAAGAGTACAGGAAGGTATTCTAGCCATGGAACCACTGTTCGAAGTTGGGAAGTGTGCATGGCAAATGGGGACAGTGCATCGTCCAGGGGCTGAAGCATCAGCTGCACAGAGGATGGAGTTGAGGAGGTTGCTTAGGATGGAGATGAGCTAAATCACCTGGGGAGGGCTCAACACCACCCCCAAAATGTGAGCCGCCCCTTAGGTGTAATCAGCAACTTTTCAAAGCAGTAACTCCCAATCAGGAGCCAAAGATAACTGCACCACACCATGAATTTGCCTCCCTGAGTTAAGGCATAGACAGGAATAAACTGTAGGAGAGAACCTTGAGTGTTTCTAAAAGGAAAAACTCAGAGAAAATTACTTTCACATGAATTTTTAAAATAAGCTCCTAGAAGAGAAGGGAGGGAGGCCTCTCCTGTTTGAGGCAACCTGCACATGTCTGAAGCAACCCTGATAGAAAAATATTGGCACTCGGACAGGGCACGGAATCAAGAACCCTAGGTCACAACTCAGTTCTTACTGTGTACCCCTCAATGAGTCACTTAAGATTTCTAGATTTCCAGCTTCTCCACCCTCAAAATGCGGGCAAAACCACCTTTCTCTGCTAGGAAACTTATGATGTAAAACACTTAGCAATGAGGAGGGTGCTGTGTGCATGCTGGATAATAACATCACGTGTAAATATTCCCATAGCCTCTCCCACCACCACACACAATCCCCAAAGCCGCGATTAATCCCTTTTGAAAGCTCTGTACACATTTCACACTGCTTACCCCGCTCCCAAGAGGGCACAGGTGATTAATTCTGAATTTCTCAACTGCCCTAAGACAGTTTGAACTTGTAAATGGTGATCTGGTATTTCTAACTGGTTCAAGGTTGTAAAGCCTGGCACACCCAGGAGACACAAACCCACAAAACACGTTCCCCCAGTCCAAGGCACCCTGAAGGATGGAGACAGGGGCCCTCAGGACAGGCCAAATTGAATGCTCTGATCATGCATGTGGCAAGGAAGGGGTGCCTTTTCTCATTTGGGAAACCTTTAAAAAATGAACAAATCATCTGTGTACATTGCAAAAACACTAGATAATGTAGCTCAAGAAAAGAAAATACAAATTATCTACAGTCCCCCCATCCAATAGAAATCCAGAGTTAATTATGCAGCATGTGTAATCTTTTGCTAACCTGCTAAGACTTCCAGACTTCTCTCTCTGCAACTATAAATTAAAAAAAAATTTTTTTTAATGTTTTATTTTATTTTTTAAGAGACACAGAGAGAGCACAAGCAGGGGACGGGGCAGAGAGAGAGGGAGGCACAGAATCCAAAGCAGCTCCAGGCTCTGAGCTGTCAGTCCAGAGCCTGATGTGGAGCTCAAACCCACAAGGGTGAGATCATGACCTGAGCCGCAGTCAGATGTTCAACCGACTGAGCCACCCAGGCACCCCTAGAACTATAAATTCTTTACAAAATTGAATCTTACTCATTCTTATTCTTTTTGGTGTCTTACTATTCTGTAAGGTGTTTTTTTTTTTTTTTCAATTAAAAATATACTAAGAGCATCTCTCTGTGTCCCAATGTTGTTTTACATCATCATCTTTAATGGCAAACTAGTATTTCACTCTATAAGTCAGAACGCCAAAGGAGATAGAAGCCCGTCTGGAACTGGGTTAAGTACCATGGAGGGAATTTATTGGCCTGCATAAGTGAAAATGCAGAGGCAGACTTTAAACATCTCTGGACACAAGGACTCAAATCTCAGCCTCCCCATGTCCATCTCCTCCACATGCCTTTGTGTTGGCTGCTTTCTGGTGAGTTCCCTTTGCTGCTTGCCTAGGTGCTACCATCTCCACATCCAGCAGAGGACCCCTCTGTCCTGAATGTTCCAACAAAAAGTCCTTGAGTAGGACTATTTTTATTTCTATATATCTATTTCTCACTTAAAGTTGGGGTACCATTCCTGCGAAGAAGGAGGAGGAGAGTTGATAAACTGACCAAAACATATAATGTTAACTACATATATTAATCCTTCTCTTTTACTGAGAATTCCTTATAGGTCTGGCACTATGCTAGTCATTCTATAGTATCTCATGTAACCCTAAAATAATCTATGAGATTGGGGTCATTTCCCCCACCATTTCCCCCCTTCTTCTCCTCCATGGTCCTCCGTTAAGTTCCTCCTAATCCTCCTATACGTGCAAACATATGATATTTGTCCTTCTCTGCCTGACTTAATTCACTCAGCATAACACCCTCAAGGTCCATCCATGTTGCTACACATGGCCAGATGTCATTCTTTCTCATTGCCATGTAGTATTCCATGGTATAGACAGACCACATCTTCTTGATCCATTCATCTGTTGATGGACACTTAGGCTCTTTCCATGTTTTGGCTATTGCTGAGAGTGCTGCTATGAACATTGGGGTACACGTGCTCCTATGCATCAGCATTTCTATATCCCTTGGGTAAATTCCTAGCAGTGCTATTGCTGGGTCATAGGGGAGTTCTATTGTTAATTTTTTGAGGAACCTCCACACTGTTTTCCAGAGGGGCTGTACCAGTTTACACTCCTACCAACAGTGTAGGCAGGTGCCCGTTTCTCCACATCCTTGCCAGCATCTAGAGTTCTCTGATTTGCTCATTTTAGCCACTCTGACTGGCGTGAGGTGGTATCTCAGTGTGGTTTTGATTTGTATTTCCCTGATGAGGAGGGATGCTGAGCATCGTTTCATGTGTCTGTTGGCCATCTGGATGTCCTCTTTGGAGAAGTGTCTGTTCATATCTTCTGCCCATTTCTTCACTGGGTTGTTTGTTTTTCGGGTGTGGAGTTTGGTGAGTTCCTTATAGATTTTGGATATTAACCCTTTGTCTGATATGTCATTTGCAACTATCTTTTCCCATTCCGTTGGTTGCCTATTAGTTTTGTGGGATGTTTCCTTTGCCAAAATTTGCACCAACTTAAATAGACAAACTAGAAAAAGGAGAACACAAGCATGTGAAATAAAATTATATTTAAGCCATAAGGTTAACACATAATCTTCATGCCATAGGTTCTGCTAGAGATGGACAGCAAATTTGGCTTGGAGCTTCTTGTCAATTAAAGCAAAGAGGGAAGCATGACTAGTTGTAAGATTTCTTTATTTTTAAATATTTATTTATTTATTTATTCTTGAGAGACAGAGGGGGGCAGGGAAAGAGAGAGACACATAATCCAAAGCAGGCTCAGTTTCTGAGCTGTCAGCGCAGAGCCAGATGTAGGGCGTGAACCCATGAACTGTGACATCGTGACCTGAGCCAAAGTCAGATGCCCAACAGACTGAGCCACCCAGGTGCCCCAGTTTGCAAGATTTCTAATGGGTGTGAAACACATATTGGCAAATCCATCTTGAAGTTACATATGGCCCTGTATTTGCTCTGTCCAAGAAATGTGAGCACAAGTAGAGTTGTATTCCCAAATGGAAGATTAAAAAGCCAGTATGCAATTCTCCATGCACTCTTTCCAATGCCACAGAGACCCACACTACCAAGGAGAAGGGAATACAGACAAAAAATGGAAAGAAAAGAAAAAGAATGGGCTGTCTGGTAACATCTAATGTATAAGATGAGAAGAGAAGCCAACAAAGAAAAGAGTAAGAATAGGTGAAATACCCAGGAAGGAGACTATGCCAACCATAGCATCCTAAAAACCAAGATGAAGATTTTCTAAAGGGAAAGATGTAGATTAAATGCTTGCCCACAGGCACACAACCAGAAAGTAGTAGAGCTAGAATTTGAGTCAATTTCTTAACGACATGGAGAGCTGTGCTCTTAACTGCCATATATGCTGCCTTCTGAGGGGAAGGGAACTACAGGCTCTACCACTTCCCAGCTGTATGACCTAGGGCACAGTTACCCACAGTTTACTCATCTGTAAAATGGGGATAATAATAGTACCCTCTCTTGCAGAGCTGTGAGGATAGGATCGTATATTCCCCACAAGGTACAAGGATTTATGGTTTTGTACCTCAAAGACCTGGGATTTGCAAATGGGATTGGCACATTCATTTTTACCTTATAAACCCCAGAAAAGGGAAATGGCGGTTCAAGCACCCATTCCCAGAAACCTCACATATCAAGACTCTGCAACCCATCAACGGTCTGTGACTTGGGCTGTTGAAAGTGCTCCCTTAACTTGCTTGAGGAAGATGGAATGAAATTATAGTATTTGCCAAGACCCACCCTTGCAAGTACCAAGAGGCTATCTTTTGGCAGGAAAGGAAAATAGCCCTTTATTTCTCAGCCCTTGGATGCCAGTTTGAACAAAAGCCTTGTTTTATTAAATAAAAGCAGTGATATGGCAAAAAAAGTTTTTAAATGTTTATTTAAGAGAGACAGAGACAGAGTGCGAGTGGAAGTGAGGCAGAGAGAGGGAGACACAGAATCCAAAGTAGGCGCCAGGCTCTGAGCTGCCAGCACAGACCCCGATGCAGGGCTTGAACTCACAAACCGTGAGATCATGACCTGAGCTGAAGTCGGACGCTTAACTGACTGAGCTACGCAGGCACCCTAATTGAGTACCTAATGACAAGGAACACTACCACCTCTTAAATGTTATATCCAGACACTGTCCTAAGGACTCACATCTGTTTTGTCTAAGGCTATGGTTTGAATGTCGGCTGATATCTAGATAATAGTTCCATCTTCCCTGACATTTGTCCCACTGTCTGGCTTCCTTCAGTGGCTGCCAGCTCACTCCTTCCACCCTCATTACACTTAGGTTCCCACTTAGGTCACCACTTAAGAGGCTTTGGGAACTCATACATTTCTGGTGCTTGTTTACAAGAACACTTTGTATAGGATCAATCCCAGGATAAAAGATATGTGAAAGATATTTGTCCTTCTCTGCCTGACTTATTTCACTCAGCATAACACCCTCAAGGTCCATCCAAGTTGCTACACATGGCCCGATTTCATTGTTTCTCATTGCCATGCAGTATTTCATTGTATAGATAAACCACATCTTCTTGATCCATTCATCCATTGATGGACACTTAAGCTCTTTCCGTGATTTGGCTATTGTTGAGAGTGCTGCTATGAACATTGGGGTACATGTGCCCCTAGGCATCAGCATTCCTGTATCCCTTGGGTAAATTCCTAGCAGTGCTACTGCTGGGTCATAGGGGAGTTCTATTGTTAATTTTTTGAGGAACCTCCACACTGTTTTCCAGAGGGGCTGCACCAGTTTACATTCCCACCAACTGTGTAGGAGGGTGCCCATTTCTCCGATGGGGGAAAGGGGGAGAGGCAAACCATGAGAGACTCTTGAATGCTGAGAACAAACTGAGGACTCATGGGTGTCGGGGGGGAGGGGGGAGATGGGCATGGAGGAGGGCACTTGTGGGGATGAGCACCGGGTGTTATATGGAAACCAACTTGACAATAAACTATCTGTAAAAATAATTAATTAATTAATTAAAAAAAAGATATGTGAAAGATAATTCAGACCTACAACTTTTTCAGGGCCAAAGTGTTCATCTTATCTGCATGTGAATACTTTTTTTTTTAAGTTTATTTATTTTGAGAGAGAGAGAGAGAGAGAGAGCGTGTGTGAGCAGGGGAGAGGCAGAGAGAGAGAAGGAGACAGAGAATCTCAAGCAATTCTGTGCTATCAGTGCAGAGCCCAATGTGGGGCTTGATCTCACGAACCTTGAGATCATGACCTGATCCTAAAGCAAGAGTCGGATGCTTAACTGACTGAGCCACCCAGGTCCTCTGCACTTGGATACTTCAAATGACCAAACAGCTCAGTACTATGAAAGAAGAATATCTTTCGAAGGCCATGTGTATTCCCACCTGCAAGCTTTGCCATTGAAACACCTTCCTCCCGAAGCCCTTCCCTTTCTACCCTCTGACAATAGACAGTCTAGTCATCCTTTTCCCCTACACATGGGAGCCTTTCTTCCTCCTCAACACAATTTTATTTAGTTCAGTGTTTAGACAGCACCATTTATTGGCATCTACTGCACGCCAGGTACTGTTCTAGCCTTTAGATACAAAGACCAATAAGACAGTTCTGCTGTCAGGGTTAAGGGTCCAGGGACTGGAGTCTGAGCTGAATTGAAATCCTGCTTATGAGATGGGTCACCTTGCATCAGTTCCTAGACCCCTTTGAACCCTACTTTTCTCATCTGTAAAATGGGCCAAACAATAATTTCTAATTCAAAGGGTTGATGTGATGTCTACCTGAAATAACAAACATGATGTTATCAGAGTGCCTGGCACAAGATCAGCACTTTGTAAATGACAGTTAATGGATGTCAGGACATTTGGGCACACTGGTGCTTTTGCTTAAAACGTTCCTAACTTCCTAGTTAAGACACATGCAATTTAGATTCAGGCTTAGGCCTCACTTGCTCAGGGAAGCTCCACCCCTTGCCTGACTTCACCATCTCCTGGCGTTCTCCACACTTCTTGACGGCACTGCCACAGCTGTGATTTCACCTGCATCCATGTGATTATTATTAACTATGTCTGTCCCCCACCTTCTCCCACCACCCTATCCCAATCAGACTGTCAGCTTTGTGAGCCCAAGGACCTGGCCTAGTTTTACTAACTGTTCTATCTCTTGGACCTCAGTTTCTAAGAAAACCAAGGAGGCACCCAGTATTTAAATGAATAAAGAAACAAATGAATGAACAAATAAAGAACATGTAATATTAAACATTTCTAATGACACTGAGGTATTATATTGGAAAAAAAATCAAAACCTTTAGCCTCCAAAAAACCAATTAGCAGCTATTAAGGAGCTGGAATGGGATCAGGATGGGATAAATAATTTCATCCTGACCTTCTTGGGGAGAGGGTTCACAGCAATGAACCCTCTCCTCTCCATTGAGGAGAAAGAGACTTTACAGCTCACTAAGGCAGGTCCTTTAAGAAAATGACAGCTAACATCTATGAGGCACTTACACTGCTCCAGGCACTGCACTAAGGGATTCATACGCATTAATTCATCTAGTCTTTCCAATCCAATGAGGTGGGAACTAAGGGGTTAACTAATCTGCCTTTGGCCAGTGTGATGGAATCATGTTCCCCTTTGAGGTCCTGTTACTAGTACTTGGGTGTTTTTTCTCCATGACCTTCTGGGTTCTGGTCCTTTGCCTACCTTAGCACATGCCCTGGCTCCCAGACTTTGCATGTTTCTGACCATTAGTAACCAAAGACCTCACCTCTTACTTTCCAGCCCTTCGATGTGGCTTGATTATCAATGCTCATGATGGCGTTAGAGCTCAGATGACTCTGGAATGTTTCTCTTGTGTTGCTACTCACATCCTAATGGAGAAGACTGGAAATACTCATCTTTAACACAAAGCTCCTTTTCTGAATTGAACTGAGTTGTCTCCATCCTGCCGTTGTCATTCCTTGAAGAGACTCATGGAGTCAGCTGGTGTTTTCAAGGTCATTTAAGGGAATCCCCCACTGAATCCAGCAGTCTACTGAACAGTATCCCAGAAGAGGGGTTTACTAGCCTGTATTTTTGCACTGCCAGTGATGGATAAGTCAAGATAGTACATTCCATTATTGCCTGCTGGGTAGGTCTTTCTTTACCAAACTTCAAACTTAACTCCCTAAAGTTTCTCCTCACTGGCACCTGCATATCAAGTAGTAGAGAGGCGGGAGGAGCTGTCTATCTGAGCAGGAGAGAATATTTTATTACTGAGGGTGTTTAGAATTTCTACTGTTCAATGCTAATAAAAGCATACCAACTTTTCATGAGTTTTAGCATTGTTTCTAAATTCTGCAGACAACGCACTGCCTCACTGTCTGTTGGGATGACCACTTGCACCATGTCCCACTGGACTCGGTCCCACCTCCTGGGGCCACACAAGAAGTCTGCTTCTGGGGCGCCTGGGTGGCTCAGTCACTTAAGCATCTGACTTCAGCTCAGGTCATGATCTCAAGGTGCATGGGTTCGAGCCCTGAGTCAGGCTCTGTGCTGGCAGCTCAGAGCCTGGAGCCTGCTTCAGATTCTGTGTCTCCCCCTCTCTTTGTCCCTCCTCTGCTCATGCTCTGTCTCTGTCTCTCAATCATAAATAAATGTTAAAAAAATAAAAATAAATAATAATAAAAAAAGGAGTCTGCTTCCCCTTGCCCATGACTACTCTTTACATGCTGGAGCTCCCCTGTGTGCCCCCCTAAATCTTTCTTTTACCTGGTTCTTCCTGATTCTGTTCATTATTTTGATTATCCTTCCCTAAACAAACATACTCCAATTGACATCTGTATCACTTATAATATTTTTAATTTCCTACAACAGAAAATCAACTCAAAATGGCTTAAACAATAAAGGGTCTTTACTTGGGTCACTGAATTCAGGCAAGGCTTTGATCCAGAGGTTCACAGTGGTGTTAGGGATGTGTTTCCATTTCCCTGTAATTTTCTCAGTCTTTTTCTGGGCTTCAGTCTCAGTCTCAGAATGACCTCCTTTTGTGCAGCAAGATGGCTGTCAGTGCTCATAGGTCTCCTTGCTCTTCATTCTCCTCTCAGGGGGAGAGGATATTTCTTCTTCAACCAAGGAATAAAAAACTCCTGGGCTTCTCCTGATCAGTGCCCAAACTATCCACCCTCCTCTACACAGGATGGCTACTAAGGGGAAGGGTCATAGAATTCATATTGGAAGATATATCGGTTTGCTAGAGGTGCTGTGACAAAGTACTACAGGCTGGGTGACTTAAACAACAGACATACAGTCTCACAGTTCTGGAGGCTGTGAGTCTGAGATCCAGGCATGAGCAGGGTTGGCTCCTGCTGAGGGCTGTGAGGAAAGAAACTGATTCAGGCGTCTCTTCTTGGCTGGTAGATGACCATGTTCTCCCTGTGTCTCATCATATTGTCTTCCCTCTGTGTCTGTCTCTTTCTCTTGACATGGCTTTCTCTTTATAAGAACACTGGCTATATTAGGTTAAGGGCCACCCTACTCCAGTACAACCTCATTGTTGCATCTGTGACAACTCTATTTCCAAATAAGGTCACATTCTGGGAGTACTAGAGGTGAGGATTCCAACATATCTTTTTTCAGGGGACACAATTCAACCCATAACAAGAAGTAACCACAATGTCCACCACAAAATACACCTTAAAATTGGGGACCTGGAACTGAGCACAGCCTACAGGTGTGGTTTGACTTTTGTAGAAAATTGTAGAGTAGATTCAGCTTCTGACTTTGGAGGAAATCAGTGTCCTTGACTTATTACCTAGTTAATGACCTATCTCCAGAGAAGATTATGCGAAAGCCATGTGATAGCCCTGAGTGGGCGCTGTAACATTTTCGGCAATGTGACGGTAGAAATCTGTACTGTGATTGCATGGATGACACACCATATTGAATTCCATGAGAGAGTCAGCAGGATGGCAGACCCCAGCATTAACATCACTAACATCCTGTTCATAGGACCTACTGTAACTAGAGCTGGATCTTTTAGGGTAAGATGAGAGCTTGCAAATGTTTCCTGGCCATAGAGGAAATTCATTCATTTATAGATTTATCTAACAGACTTTTTCCAAGAACTTATCATGTTCGATCCTCTGTGGTAAGTGGTGGGAAGCCACATATTTACCTTTAACATCTCTCACGCCTCCAGATGGCCTGCTCCCTGGATACACTCCTCTTTATCCATTGTTAAGACTTCTGAGCCTCTTAGCTCATTGAACTTATCTCTCTCTCCTTACATTGGGCCTGGTAGTAATGTTACAAGTTTGAGGACTTGTAACAAATCAGTTTTAGGACTTAAAAATCATATACTTGCAAAAACAACTCTCTTTCTCTCAACCCCTCTTGACTGAGCATTCCTTTTTGTTAATGGATTTTATTTTTTTAAGCCTGGGTGTAGTAGGCTTTGGTACATGTTTGTTGGGAGAATAGATGTCCTGCCTTCCAGAAGTTCACAGCCTTACAGGGAGAAATGAAAAGTGGACAACTGCAATAAATGATAAGTTTTTATGATGAGAGAGATAGAAGATGCTGGGGATGAGACAATAACTGAATCGTAGGTGGTCAGAGAGGGATTCTCAAAGGAGGTGACATTTGATTGGAGTCTCAAAGGATGAAAAAAATTTTACCAAGCAAAGCAAAGCAGTTGGGATGGGGAATAGAGGAGAGAGCTCTCTCAGGCAGAAAAAGCAGCAGCTGCAAAGGAAAAAATAGAGATGTGTAAACACAGTTGTTTAGTGGAAAAAACGCTGGAGTTAAGAGTGCAGGCTCTGGAATCGGACCCCTGGACTTAAAATTCAGCCCCACCACTTTCCAGCTGAGTGCCTTTAAGAGTGAACTTTATTTTTATTTTTATTTTTTTTACAAATAGTTTATTGTCAAATTAGTTTCTACATAACACTCAGTGCTCATCCCCAAAGTGCCCTCCTCCATGCCCATCCCCCCTCCCCCCCACATCCATCAGTCCTCAGTTTTTGTCAGCATTCAAGAGTCTCTCATGGTTTGCCTCTCTCCCTTTCCCCCACCATTTCCGCCCTTCTTCTCCCGCTTGTTCCTCCGTCAAGTTCCTCCTAATCCTCCTATACGTGCAAACATATGATATTTGTCCTTCTCTGCCTGACTTATTTCGCTCAGCATAACACCCTCAAGGTCCATCCATGTTGCTACACATGGCAAGATTTCATTGTTTCTCATTGCCATGAAGTATTCCATGGTATAGATAAACCACATCTTCTTGATCCATTCATCTGTTGATGGACACTTAGGCTCTTTCCATGTTTTAGCTATTGTGGAGAGTGCTGCTATGAACATTGGGGTACATGTGCTCCTATGCCTCAGCATTTCTGTATCCCTTGGGTAAATTCCTAGCAGTGCTATTGCTGGGTCATAAGGGAGTTCTATTGTTAGTTTCCTGAGGAACCTCCACACTGTTTTCCAGAGGGGCTGTACCAGTTTACATTCCCACCAACAGTGTAGGAGGGTGCCCGTTTCTCCACATCCTCGCCAGCATCTAGAGTTCTCTGATTTGCTCATTTTAGCCACTCTGACTGGAGTGAGGTGGTATTTAAGAGTGAACTTTAACTCACAAGCTTCAGGATGCCTGGTAGCTCATTGTTTAAGCATCTGACTCTTAGGTCATGATCTCATAATCGTGAGATAGATTCCTTTGTGGGGCTCTGAGCTGGGCAGAACCTGCTTGGGATTCTCTCTCTCCTTCTCTGTCTGCCCCTCCGCTGCTTGCTTTTGTGCTCTCTCTCTCTCTCTCTCTCAAAATAAATAAATAAACACACACACACAAAAAGCCCAAACTCCCAAGCCTCAATTTTCTCACCTATAAATTGGGGATAGGGTAGTTGAGAAAATTAAACATGATAATATTTGTAAAATGCTCAGAATATGTCTAACTCACAGTATATAAGTATATACTGAACAAAGTGGTAGAGAGTATTATCACTGCTGGTACTTTGTCCGCAAAGGGCAGGGGGATTATCAAGAGATGAGGCTGAGGGGCACCTGGGTGGCTCAATTGGTTGAGTCCAACTCTTGATTTCGGCCCAGGTCATGATCCCCCCGTCAGTGGGTTCGAAATATGTAAAGGGGCTTAAAGAATACACTTCTCATGGCACACTGAGTAATGTGGAGGACTATTGAGCACTATATTGTATACATGAAACTAACACTGTATGTTATCTATACTAGAATTAAAATTAACAACTTGATTTTAAGAAGGAGCACAGATCAAATTAGACATGTGATGCATAGAAAGCTGTGGAAAGTACTATGCACATGCTCCTGGTTGTTCTCGTGCTGACCATCAGGGGCTCCAGCAGGAAGTGATGTTGGAGCTCCAGAGACCAAAAAGCTGTCAAGGGTGGGAACCCAGCCCAGAGCTGGGTGAAAATAACAGAGGTTGGTGAGGAAATTATAAACCCAAGAATCAGGGCAATAAAAAAAACAGGGGTCCAACCCATAAGGACTTTATATACTGATGATTGTACTAGCCAGCACACTGAGCACTACGCTCTAAGCATTTCACAACACGTGAATTCAGTACTACTTCACAACAGCTTTAAGAGGTAGGGTGATTGCTACCCCATTGGTCAGATGAGAAAATTGAGGCACAGAAGGACTAAGTACTTTGCCAAGTTTACATGTTCCATGAGTGTTGGGGCAAGGATTCCAACCCAGGCTGCCTGGCTCCAGAACTTCTGATGTGATGCTTCCGGGTAGCAAGGCCAAGGTGAGGAAACCACTGGGACGGTGGGCGGGCGGGTTCAGGCGGGACGACCTGAGAGTTGACTGGTCAGGGCTTTGGGAAGGTGAGGAGTCAGGAGGGCTGGGTTTCTGAGACTGCCTCGGAGGAAGCTCCCAGCTTGGGCGGGGAGGAGGGGGGTGAGGTAGGGGCGGGGAGACAGAAGCAGAGGCACTGGAGCTCAGGTTCACGTGCGTCAGCATTCCTACGGGAAAATCCTCCAGATGGGTACTTGCCAGCTGCAGACATAAACACGTATTAACACGTGCTGAGCCCCACATGAAACACTTGGTTCATGTTATCTCCTTTACCCTGTGAGAGAGACGGAAGTGTCCCCTCTTTAGAATCTAGAAAACTGTTTGTAAGGTTAGTTTGCCCTTGGTCGCATGGGTAAAAACTGAGCTTGGGACATGAATGCAGTTTGGCCCCAGATCTCTGTGACTCCTTTGTACTATTTCTGAGTGCCATCCTCTGCTTCTGTCTTCTTCTTTTTTTTTTTAAGTTTATTTATTTTTGAGAGAGAGAGAGAGAGAGCAGGGAAAGGGCAGAGAGAGAGGGAGACAGCAGATCTGAAGCGGGCTATGTGGTGAGAGCAGAGAGCCCAATGTGGGGCTTGAACTCAATGAACCACACACGAGATCATGACCTGAGCAAAAGTCGGAAGTCTAACCAACTGAGCCACCCAAGTGCCCCGCTTGGGAGTTTGTGTCCAGAGGCAGCCCCTCCCTGGGGGAGTGTGAGGGCCCTGCTTCTCCTGGTGTGATAAAATCTGAAGTCATAACTTACACTCAGAGCTACCCATCCCCCTCCCCCACCCCTCCCCCAACATCAGGCTGATGCTGGAACTTTGTAGGAAATCCCTCCATCCCTCTGAAGCAGGAAGGCCCTTTGGGTTCAAGGTCGGCCTCTCTCTTGTTTGGTTTCTTCCTCTTGTCTGTCCCATTTCTACTTCCACCCTGGTCTCTCCTGGGAGTGCTTCCTAAATGAGTCACCTGCACTTGAACTCTCTTCTCAGGTCTGCTTCGGGGACCCCCACACAGGACACCCCTTAGCCTCTTTAAAAAAAATTATTTTTTGGTCTTTATTTTATTTTGAGAGACAGAGAGCAAGCAGGGGAGGGGGAGAGAGAGAGGGAGACACAGAATCTGAAGCAGGCTCCAGGCTCAGAGCTGTCAGCACAGAGCCAGACACAGGGCTCAAACCCACGGACTGTGAGATCATGACCTGAGCCGAAGTCAGATGCTTTAACCAACTGAGGCACCCAGGTGCCCCAGGACACCCCTTAGCCTCTTAACCACCATCTTAGGCACCATCTCTTTGCTCACCACCCTCACCTTCTAGGAGCTGCTCACACTTCCCCAGGGAGCAGAGACACTTGGCTTCCCTCCCCTCTCCCTCTGTCTGCAAGACCCACAGGGCTGCCCCTCTGCAAACCCATGGGCCACCTCCTAACCCGAGCCCAAAGTCTGAGATCTGTTCCAGCCTCCCAGCAGGGTTTGGGCTGAGCAGGTCTGACCCGATTTTGCCGTTCCCAGACTTGAGCAAGCCCAAACACAGCCCACCTCCTAGGGCGTGGGACAATGTGCTGTAAAGTCAGAGGTGGTTTTGAGGGCCCTGTCCAGACTTGTGGGTGGTGTGGAGCCAGATGTGCAAGGGATCAGCCCTGGTGTGTCTGGGGTGAGAGAACCAGACAGGCTACTCCTCCAGGAAGGAAGCCAAACCAATAAATGAGGGTCCTGCACCATAGAATAGGTCTTGGACTGACAAGTTTCCCAAGGAACGTGTAGCATGGAGTTGACCGTAGCCACCCAGAACTGAGTGGACTTTCTCCGATCATTTGGCTACAGCTCCCAGAGGAGAGGCTCTAGGAAGTCCTGTGGTCCTTGGAAGGCAGCTGACTCAATGCATCTCTATTTCAGGCTCAGCTCAGGCCACATCTTGCCCGGAAATCTTTTCTGATCTCTTCCCCACCACTTGGTTGGGTTGGGTGCCCCTCCTCGCTGTTCCCATGTCATCTTGTGTACGTCTACAGTTGCGTATTCATCTGTGTGCTGGGCTCTGTGACTAGACTAGACCTTAGATTATACCACGGTCTTGTGGTTTTACCTCTGAAACACCAGGATGTAACCCAGCATCTTGGACACAATGAGTACTCAGTAAATATTTGTTGAATAAATACCCACCTTATAGGGGTGTTTGAAGATCAAATGAGATAATGGATGTGAAAACAAACCATAAATTGCTATTACATTTATTCTTATTTTCCATGAATATATTTATGAATTTTATACAAACTGACATATCTTATGTATTAATAATAGTAACATGTGCCAAAGCCTCTGCAATAGGACTTGTAGAGACTCAAATGTGGAGATAAACAGAAATATACATGTATATTTACAATTGTGTATTCATTTGTAAATTCATGCCATCAACAAGAGATTATTATAACCCCCAGACTAGAGACGGCAGTCAGATCTCTAGATTATTTGTCCAAGAAGACAGAGGGGTGCTAGCCTGGGGAATGAATATCACTGCCAATGCCTTTCATGTACTTAAGACTTAAGATTTTGTGCCACTGGCTCTTACACCTGCCACGTAAATTAATTTCAGAAATCAAGCATTGGAAGAAAAAATGCACTAGATCCTTCCTTTCATATCTGTGTGCTTTTCTTAGGAGACACAGAGTGCCAGCAGGTAACCCCATGTCCCCCTTTCTGGGAATGAGGAGGGGGCAGGTGTACAGGAGCAGCTGCTGAAAACATGGGCAGAGCTCAAGTGTGAAGCTCACTCTCACACCCCTGTGGAAAGAAACCTGCCAGGAGGGGCGCCAGACTTCAGTGTCAGGTTCTGTCTGGTTAGTCAGCGTCCCCCCTTCCTTATCATAAGAGACTGTCAAGCTTAGCCAGATCCAACCATGCTCAACTTGTACGTCCCTTCCTCAGCCACGACAGGCCTGCTCTCCAGTCCCATTTCATGGCCCAGGACTGAGGGGAACAGATTCATCTCCCTCCCCATCACTCTCCCTTCTTCCATCCTTACCTCTCCCTTTCTCCCTTCCCCTCCCTCCCAACTTCCTTTGTTCATAATACAATTTTACTTTATTTAATATTTTGAATAGGTAATACATTCTTAAAGTCATAAAAGAAAATTATAAAAAGATACAGGGAGGGGTACCTGGGTGACTCAGTTGGTTAAGCGTCCAACTCTTGATTTCAGCACAGGTCATGATCTCACAGTTCGTGGGTTCGAGCCCCAAGTCAGGATCTATGCTGGCAGATTGGAGCCTGCTTGGGATTTTCTCTCTCTCCCTCCCTCTCTCTCTGCCCTGCCCTTGCTCACTCTCTTTCTCTCTCTCTCCCTCTCTCTCCAAATAAATAAATAAACATTAAAAAAAAAAAGATACAGGGAAATCTCTCAGAAACTTGGAGCCTGTTGTGTATCCTTCCAGAGATATTTTTAAAATGCATATACAAGCATTACATGCTAATATGATTATATACGTCCCCTCACTCCTTCTTATACAAATGCTAAACACTGCATACTGATACATTGTGTTCTGTGCCTTGATTTTCTCAACTAGTAGATCTTGGAACATGAAGAGCTTCTTTGATAATTTTTTTCATAGCTGCATAGTTTGCTAATCCATAACTTGTTTTAATTAGATGGACATTTACAACCGGGGCTGCAATGGAAAGCCTTGGACGTACATCATTTCCCAACTGTTACCTGTAATTAGAAGTGAGCTGCTGGGTCAAGGGGCCGGTAGATTTGTGGTTCTGAGAGCTATTGCCAAATTGCCTGTCCTAGAAATTGCACAAACGTATACTCTTGATGACAGTGTATGAGAAGAAACAGATTTCTAAAACTTTACAAAAGGAATAACTCTACATGCTGATATGCACTGATTAAGCCCTTACTTTGTGCCAGGCACTGCACTGGGCGCATTACATTTACTATTTCATTTAACCCTAACACAACCTTTTGAGTCGGCGATGATGGTTCCTGCCGCCAGAGGGGAAAGCTGAGATTCACAGGTGAGTCACATTCTGCTCCACTATCTTTTCCTGCTACTCTAGGCCTCTCACCTGGAAGCCTGAAGTCGGCAAGGATTAGTTCTGATAATCATAGGAAGAATACTGACAGCCTGCCTTTACTGAGCACTCCCCTACCTCACTTGACCCTCAAAGCCCTGTGACTCAAACTCTGAACTACACCCCATTTTTTAGCAAGGTGAAAACCATAGGCCAAAGATGTCACAAGCCCCTGGTTCAAGGTTACAACTGCCTACGGCAAGTAGGCAGCAGTCCCTGAGAATCTGGCTGCACAATCCAACACCTTCACACCACTACACTCAGGTCACAGCTTAGAAGTTCCAGAACATGCAGGCCTTGGTAGTTGTCTCCTGTGAAACCCTCAATCTGCAGGTGAGGAAACTGAGGCCCAGGGGAGAGGGGAAGGGAGGGACCTGTTCACTGGCTGCCCTTGGTTAGGACTCCCTTCTCCTTTAACATCCTCAGCCCTAAACTGGTACACTGTGTGGATGCCTGTGTCAAGTGTGGAGTGACAAAGGTCACCTAGGCACAACTCACAACCCAGATGGCAAGAACCAGACACCCACTGCCCACTACTATAAGCACATCGATTTACGTCATTCCTAACCCCACAACGCAAAGAGATTAAGCGATTTGCTTAGGTCACAGTCAGTTTGTGGCAGAGCTGGGACTTGAACTCAGATATTTTTTGATGTTAAAACCCATGTATTTTTAGAGGTAGGATGGTTCAATGGTTAGGAACTCTGTCTCTGGAGTCACACAGACTGGGTCTCCCACTTACTATCTATTGAACCAGGAGAAATGACTTAACATCACCGAGCCTCGGTTTCCCTCTCCATAAAAAGGAGATTTATAATTGAGTTGGCCCTCGAACAACATAGGTTTGAACTGCGTGGGTCAACTTCTATGCAGATTTTTTACAGCACAGCACTGTAAATGTATTTTCTGTTTCTTATGATTTTCTTAATAACATTTCTTTTCTCCAGCTGACTTTATTGTAAGAATAAGGTATATATACATGTAATGTACAAAATATGTGTTAATGGACTGTTCTGTTGATGAGGCTTCCAGTCAACAGTGGACTGTTAGTGGTTAAGCTGGGGTGGAAAGGCAAAAGTTATATGTGGATATTTTACTCTGCCAGGGGCTGACCACCCAACGATGCTCAATGGTCAGTTTGAATTCAACTTGAACTCTGTTTACTTAAAGGGATATTTACACACCCATACTCACGTCAGGGTTCACAAGAGCCAAAACGCAGAAGCAACCCAAACGTCCATCCATGGATGAAAGCATTAGCAAAATGTCACACACAGACATATACACGAATATTAGACAGCCTTAAAAAGGAAGGGGATTCTGGCACCTGCTATAACATTGAGCACATAACACCAAGTGAAATAAGCCAGTCACAAAAAGACCAGTACTGTATGATTTCACTTGTATGAAGAACCTAAAACACTCAAATATTACAGAGACAGAAAGAAGCATGGTGGTTGCCAGGGGGGCGTGGAGCGGGGAGGGAGAAATAAAGAGCTGTTTAATGGGTATCCAATTTCAGTTTTGCAGGATAAAGGAGTTCTATAGATGGAAGGTGGTGGCTGAGGCCCAGTGGTGTGAATGTACTTAATGCTGCTGAATGTACTTAATGCTTGCACTTGCATGTGGTTAACATGTCAACGTTATGCTTTATGTTTCTTTTACTGCAATTCTTAAAAAAAAAACGCCTATTTTGAAGACGTGAGAATTAAGAGATCATGTTTGGGGGCTCCTGGGTAGCTTAGTCGGTTGACTGTCTGACTCTTGGTTTCAGCTCAGGTCATGATCTTATGGTTCATGAGATGGAGCCCAGAGTCAGGATCTGTGCTGACAGCCTGGAGCCTGCTTGGGATTCTCTCTCTCTCTGCCCCTCCTCCCCCCACCTCTCAAAATAAATAAACTTAAAAAAAAAAAGATACAAATTTAAAAAAGAGGGAGAGATCAAGCCAAGGCCTGGCACAGAGGAAGCACTTCCTGGATGGTATTATTTGTACTATTAGCAAGCACTGCGTGTCTGTCGTGGGAACCACCGCGGCTTAGACTTCAGGGTCCCTGCCTTGTCTGCTGCACTAAGTGCATGTGAGGAACCAATGAGCTCTGGTGTGTGCAAATGCTTCATAAACTGTTTTTTTTTTTTTAACTTTTTAAAATATTTATTTTTGAAGGAGAGAGAGGCAGAGTGTGAGTGGGGAAGGGCCAGAGGGGTGGGGGGGAGAGAGAGCGCGCGAGCGAGAGAGCAAGACACAGAATCCGAAGCAGCCTCCAGGCTCTGAGCTGTCAGCACAGAGCCGGATGTAGGGCTCGAACCCACGAACCCCAAGATCAAGACCCGGGCCGAAGTCGGAGGCTTAACCGACTGAGTCACCCAGGTGCCCCATAAACTGTTTTTGAAAAAAGTGGAGGAATAGCTAATCAAGGTGTTTGAGGTACATTTGTCCTCGAGCGGAGCTTCTGTCCCGCGTCAGCACTTTGTATCCATCCCCAGCCCAGCACTGCTCTCGGCCCCCCATCCCCCTCAGTGACCCCTTCAGGCCTCCCTCTCCCCCTCCAAACCGGAAGCCCCCAGCAGGAGCCCCGCCCTCCTCGTTTCCACATCCGGGCCTCCAGCTTGGTCAATTTTTGCCGCCTCAAGCGGGTTTGGGAGATGCGAGGCAACCCTTCAGCGAATTTTAGCGGGAAGACCCCCTTCCGAGGACAGAGACAGGAGGGCCCGTGCTGCTTGCTAAGGTGGGGTGCGCTCCCCGTGCACATTCACACGGGGAGGGTCCGGCCCCCAGCAGACGGCCGCCATGCAGTGCTCACCGGCGGGCAGCGCCCTGCGGGGGAGGGACGGGAAGCGGAATCCAGGGAAAGTGGACAGAACACTCATGGACCTCCCAGCAAGAGGTGACTTGGGGACACCGGCTGCCTAGGTGTTTGCAAAGGTTTTCATTACTTGGTTTGAACTCTCCCGCGGAGCTAAGTGTTTCTCGGGCATAGTGGGAGAATCGAGCTCCGGAGTCCTTAAAGCACAAAGGAATGCAATGAAATACCTGCTCCGAGGAGGTGGGGGTGGCCGTTGACAGGCTACCTGGGCCGTCGGTGCACACCCTCTGCGGACGGAGGGGGGTGGGGAGCCCAAGAGGGAACGTGACTTGCCCAGGGTCTCTTGGAAAAGCGTCAGGACTGCGACGACCGCTCACAGTTCCGGGCCAGGATCGTGCAGCCTTCTGCGGACTGAAAGCGTTGTGCTGAGGGAAAGTAAGGCACAAAGGTAGTTTTTTTTTTTTTTAAATGTTTTGTTTATTTCTAGGAGAGAGAGAGAGAGAGACAGCGTGAGCAGGGGAGGGTCAGAGAGAGAGGGAGTCACAGACTGAAACAGGCTCCAGGCTCTGAGCTGGCAGTCAGCACAGAGCCCGACGCGGGGCTTGAACCCACGAACCGCGAGATCATGACCTAAGCGAAAGCCAGACGCTTAACCGACTAAGCCACCCAGGCGCCCCACAAAGGTAGTTTTTCTGAGGCAGGCTGATGGCTTTCCTATTCAGATACCCGGTATGTTCCCCCAAGAGCCTCTACGCCTTTCAGGAAGGTTGGAATAGCTACCTTTCGAACTGAATTTGCCCTCCAAATACCAGAGCGGGAACATCACTTAATCGTCATTCTTCCCTTTGACTCATGATTCCTCAGCGTGTCCTGCAGAAGGGAGTGTTCCTAAGCCATGGAGAAGAGGAAGAAGATGCGATGAGGTAGCACGAGGGGCCTCCTTACTCATCAGATGCCTAACAACAAGCCTACTCAGACTGTCTCAGCGACTAACAAGGGACTTTCTCCTCAAGGAAGGACAGAAGATGGCTGCCATGGCGTTTCCCACTTCACAGAGCACAGTTCGCCGACAAGTGCCAAGCGTCTCCGTGACTCCACGCTGTTCCTCTGGTAGGCTTTGGTGGCAGCTGAGGGGGATGGTAAATAATGTTTGATGGACACACTGAAGTAAGACGCGGAGGGGATGGGCGGATGGTTCGAGATCACATGGCAAACTCGTGAAGTCGAACTCAAGGAGCTTCACTCAGAGCTCAAGTTCCTTCCTGCTTCTGGAAGATTTCACAAGGCCAGGAAGCCAGCTGTCCTGGGTCAAGTGAAGGGGAGGTAGTTCGGGGCCACACCCAGGAGCAGTTTCTGGTCAGGCATTCCTGTCAACATGGGGTACCTCAGCCCACCCACGCCTTGTCCATGATAAAAGCTGATAGGCAAGGCCTGCGGAATGCCGGGGCAGGGCAGTGCCTCCCTCGTGGTTTAGGGGCACCGAGAGGTCTCCCTTCTAAAAATATCTCCGTCTTCTTTCCCGCAGTGGAAGCTGAAATGTTCACTTGGAAGTCTTACTCCCTTGGTTTTCAGGCATTATCCTCCTAGTAGATCTGATTTAAAAATTAAATACCATCATGTGCAGAATAAGCTGAGATATGATCGTGCCGTGACACCTCGCTTGGCATTTATTTATATCCCTGCACAGACCCAAGGAAAGACTTGAAATGATCACACATTTATTTCTCAGATGAGCCAGCTGAGGGAACCAGATCTTATTTCAGCAAATCTGTGGAGCAGCAGAGAGAGAACTTCAGGTCTGCCTGGGACACCTCATTTGTCTGCTCAAACCCCTCCAAGACCTTCCCAGTGCACTTGAAACAGAACCCTCACCCATACCATCTGCCATCTTGCTCGTGACACGTCCTCCTCCCACAAATGCACCAAGCCCTTCCTGCCCCCAGACTTCCTACAAGCAGACCCTCTGCTGGCAGCTCTTTCCCTGCACTCCTGGCTCCTCTCTTCCTTCCTTCCTTCCTTCCTTCCTTCCTTCCTTCCTTCCTTCCTTCCTTCCTTCCTTCCTCTCTTCCTCCCTCCCTCCCTCCCTTCTTTTTCTGGTCTGGCTCCTCTCTTCCTTAGGCCTTGGCTTGAAATGCCACGTCTTAAGAGTCCCCTTGACTTTGCCAGCTAAGGTAAGCGTTCACGCTTGTCTTTCGAAACACCATTCTTTGCTTCACAGACTTTCCTACCATTTGATATGCGTGTCTATGGTCGATCCACGTTTTTTCTAGATTCTGTATTTATGAATTGCCTACTCCCTAAAACTGATTTCTGTCTCTAAAATCAATACTTGCAGCGCTTCGGAGGTCATCTGTGGACATGTGCAGGAAGGTAAAATATTCAAGTCGCCCAACACACATGCTCCCAGCTGAGATCCAACAAAGTGACAGTCTGCTTCTTGTCTCAGTTCTCGGACTCTAAACAAGTGTCCTTTCACAGTCACTTTTGTGTCATGCTGTTTGCATTTTGGGGGTTGTGGTTGGTGGTCTCACTATTTAAAATGGTCCCCAAGTGTAGTGCCGAGGTGCTGAGTCATACTCCTGAACACAGAAAGGCTGCGATGTGCCTTCTGGAGAAAAGATATGTGTTGTGTCAGGCGAGATTCAGTCAGGCATGAGTTATACTGCTGTTGGCCATAAATTCAACATTAATGAATCAATAATAAATATTAAATAAGATGTCTCTAAACAGAAGCATACATAAACCAAGACTGTGATGATGGTGGGTGAAATGTTGTGGCCAGAGGCTCCCAGGGACCTCACCCTGTGTTTCCCCCTGGGAGCAATGATTCAGTGTTCACTGATTCAGTTCTTGTGGTGACTTTATACAACATAACTACTGTGAATAATAAGAACCACATTTTAATTTGTTCTGTTAGTTTCTTAGGGCCACTGTAACAAATAGCACAAACAAACTGGGTGGCTTAAAACAGCAGAATGCTCTTCTCTCATAGTTCTAGAGGCTAGAAGTCCAAAATCAAGTTGTCAGCAGGGTCTCGCTTCCTCCAAAGGCTCTAGGGAAGAGTCCTTCCTGCCCCTTCCTGGTTTCCAGTGGTTTGCTGACAATCCTTGGTGTTCTTTGGTTTGTGGTTGCACCTCTGCTTTGGTCATCATATGGTGGTCTCTCGTGTGTCCTTTCTCTTCTTGTTAGGACACCAGTCATATTGGATTTAGGGCCCAGCCTACTTAAGTTCAACCTCATCTTATAAAGATATTTATTATATGTAACGTATAAAGATACATTTATCTCATATTATAATTCATGTGTATAATTTATATATTTAACCAATATATTAAATAAAGTATTTAATCAATGTCTATCTATCCAACTACATTGTAAACTCCGTGGGGCAAGGACAATGGCTTTCTTATTCTTCTTTTCATCCCCAATGCCAAGTCCAGCCTGATACAAGTGAGTAAATATTTGTGGGGGATGAATGGATGAATGAATGAATGGATTTCAAAGCTCAGAATGTTGGAGGCTCTCGAGGCAGCAGGGAGCAAACTCTCTTGGAGCCCTAGACTCCTGGACATCCTTCCTCCATGAGGTCAGGCTGAGAAAGATGTCGGGGAGGGGGAGGCTTCCAGTCTCTACCCCTCCCCACTCCACTTCAACCAGTTACGTTGTTTGTTTCTGTTTTATATACTCTACTTCTATCCAGTATTGCTTTTCTAAAAGAACTTTAGTGAGTTTTAAAAGTGTGAAAAATACTGAGCTTCCTCCCAACCCCCTTTATAAATGAGGAAACTGAGGTCCAGAGACCCTCAGTTAAAGGGGTTTGCTCCAGGTCACCAGGCAGTCGTGAGAGAGGCAGCCAGGTTTTTTGAGCCCTGTTCCAGAAGTTTTGCTTCAATGCTTACCTTCCTGCCAAGACATACAATGGGAGAATTTTGGAATTTGCACTCCCTGGGACCCTGTTTTTCTATCTGGGAGAAGGGAACAGAGCCCACGGCATGTGCCCCCTTCCCCACAGCTCTCAAAGGCCCTTTGTGCCAGTTCCATGGACATTCCACAGGCCTGCTCTAGGCAAATCCATCTGCCAGTGGGTCATAAGCCTTGCCTTCCTCTCTGAGCTGAGGTGGTGTGGCTTTTCTGTCTTTAAGTGCACTGGTTGCTTTCTAGAAAACTGAAACCAAGGGAGGGAGATTGGGCTTGGGAAGCCAGGCACAGATGGGCTGGCGTGGGCCACCAGAGGAGAGGGGTCTGTTTTGCAGACCTGGCTTGAGAAGAAAACTGTGCTAATTATCTCCCAGGCCCAGCTGCAGAAATGCCTTAGCTCGGCAGCTGATTATAAATAGCCCAGAATGCACTCTCAGCCGCTTGAAAACAAGGATATTTTTTCCCTGGGTTAGAAGAACAGCCCTTCACAGCTATCCTGGGGCCCCTCCTCAACCCCACCCCCAAAGAACTGTGATTTATGTCTTAGCACCATTACTGGGACCAAGTATCACACAGCCCCGGTAAACAATGATTAATTCAGTGCCAAGTTTTGTGAAAAAAGGAGGCATTCCTCTGGAAGTCCTCTCTTTCATTTTGGCAGAGACATGCTGACCCGTGAGACCAGAGGGGCAGTTTCGCCGCGAGCTCATTACCCTGGCTTTCATCTGGCTCTTTCTGCCCTTGAATGCAGGGGAGGGGGTGGGCTGGGGAAGGTGGCAGGTCACTGATGTGGAGGGCAGGAGGGGGCAGAGAAGAGTGCTCTGAACTTGACTTTTGCTGGGATGCTCCGGAATGAGAAAGCCAAGAATGCTGGGCTGGTCCGTTTACACTTGAGTTCTTCTTTCTAGAGGGAAATCAGCCTCTATTTGAGGAAATCAGGTCTTCATGCAGATACCCTAGAAATCCTTTCAGCAGCTGGCTCACGCCTTAGGACCTTGAGTTTGAACAGCAGCTCCCAACTGTACAAAGCACTTTTCATGTCCTGCTCTCATCTGACCCTTACAACAACTGTTTTATTTGTTTGTTTTTCTGGAATCAAAGACAATTCTTGCTTGTTGTAGAAAAGTTTAAAAACTTCACACAGGCATAAAGTAGGAAAAAATCCCACCCAAATCCCATCACATTGAGACAGCAATGTTTTCATGGCCATCCGTCCAGACCTCCCTTATTGGATTACAGATGGATATAATTTCACCTGCCTGGGATTATACTATTGTGTTAGTTGGGCTCTTGGTAGAAATCGAGGCGCACTGCAGAGAGTTTAATTGGGACTATTATTTGACCCAGGCAGAGGTTAAGAAAACCAGCAAGAAATGGTGCTATACAGCAGAACTAGCAACAGGGGAGAGCCATTATTACTCATAGGTCTGAAGGCCAAGGACAGGAAGAGGTTACTACAACACAGAGCTATACCAAGAGGCCTGCTTGTCAGGAACTGTAGGCTTTAGTGGAGACGCTGCCAGTCCCAGAAAACCAGCAGGGATGGAATCAGAGGAATAAATACCCTGATCTCACTCTCCCCTTATCCTCCAATTGCTAGTGCCTCTCATTGGCCAACGCAGCCACAGTTAGAAGGCATAGAAGCCCACTGACGGCAACCCATAGAGGCCAACACACCAGAGCACAGAAGAGAATGGAGAAAGAGAGTGAACAGGAGAGACAAGCAGAAGATACCCTTTACATCCACTGTAGTACTGCCTTTATCATTCCATGGTAAGCCAAGAAGTTTCTAATTCAATGAACGTAGATAGACACTATACATTTTATGAACCTTGTGTGGATGTAGCAAATTTATTTTAACTGACTCCCTGTTGATGGACATACAGTTAGGGTTTTTTTTTAATTTTTTTTTTTTTTTAATGTTTACTTGTTTTAGAGAGAGACAGAGTATGAATCGGGGAGGAGCAGAGAGAGGGAGACACAGAATCCAAAGCAGCCTCTAGGCTCTGAGCTGTCACCACAGAGACCGGCATGGGGCTCATACTCACTTTGTGCACTTAAGATACATGATTTTGATTCCCCTTCGACATTTTTTAGAAACTGGGGCGCAGTGCCTCCGAGGCTTGCTCCCAATCACACAGTGATCCTGTGGCCTTTCTAAATCTTCTAACTTTTCAGCCTTGAACATGGAGTGCTCTGTGACAGGAAAAGGAGCAGGAAAGTAAGTTTTTAGTTTTGAAACAAAAAAAGTGCTGATTCCCTTGAAAGTCCTATCACCCACATGACTCTGAAAGGGAGGGGACTGACTCTTAGCCAGGATAGCAGCGCTTCAGTCAGTCATGGGGGACCAGGGTAGGAGGACAGAGGAAGTGCAAAGGGCAAACAGAAAGTGATGTCACAGGACACCCCTTCACTGGTTTCACAGGTGTCACCTCAAGAGGTAGCAACAACCACAGAGGCCTGACTGTGGTAAAGCATGGAGGAAATAGGCCCGGAAGTCTGACGGAAGTGAGTGGAAGGCACAAAGCTGTGCTTCCTGCTTGTGCCTCAGTCTCCTCATCTTAAAAGTGGAGATGACACTCACTATGCAGACTTGTCCTGAAAGCTGCTTGACACACACGTGAAAGGGCCTGGTGCTTAGTAAGTCCTCAACAAACGCACACTTCTTCCTTTCTCGCCCCAAAGCTGGCAGTCAAGACAGATGAAATCTGATTTTATTTTTTTTTTTTATTCACGACTGTTTATTGAGGAGTAGATAAGTAAGATCAACAAGACTCAAGGAGCCTAGAAGCCAACATGTGTGTGAACCCACTTGGTCCTCGAAGGTCTCTGCTTTTGCCTGGGCTCTTGTTCCTGTCTTGAATGGTCCTTCTCTTCTACGTAGTGAAATGAATTCCATTCCTCATCGTCCACTCACATGGGAACCCAACCAAATGAGTTACTTCCTCTTCTGCACCCCCGTAGCGCTGTGTCCCTCCCTCTCTCTCAGATCTTATTTCAGTGTAGACCAGTGGTTGAGAGTTTGGGGGTCTGATCGGTTGGCTGCTCCCAGCTCTGCTGTGCACTGCACTCGGGGATCTCAGCATCCTCATCTTATAGGTAGGAAGCCCATCTCCTGCCCCACCGTTGTGGGAATTGAAAGGGTCTAGACACGCAAAGCTCACAGAACAGAGCCTGGCATGGGGGAAGCCCTCCGCCGTCAGCGCTGGAGTCGTGATTATTATCGCCGCCCACTTTGCACAGCGCAGGGGCTCCGTGGACGTCTGTCAGAAGAATTAATGATGTGTGTTCGTCAGCAAAATAGGATGACATATGATCCCCAAACGGTCCAGAGTCAAGAACACACAAAGGGACAAGGTACACAGGGGACACGCTGTGTGGGGAAGAAAGGTTTCTGTGACAAGCAGCCTGAGGAGAAGGTGCCGGTGGGGCTCGTGCCTGATTACTCTGTGGGGGTTCACGGGTGGGACACAAATGAAGGACAGAAGGAGAAGGGGCTACCGAGTCCCGGTTCCAGCACTTCTGGGCCATGTGACTTTGGACAAGCCCCTTCACCGCAGAGGTTGGCCTTCAGCCACACTTTTTAGATGAGGATAAATAGCCCCCTTCACACTGAGCTGCTGTGAGGATAGGCTGGGATAAGAGAAGTGAGGCCTCTGGCGCACAGGGAGAAGGGGGCTGGCTGCCCTCATGATGTTATCCTTACGGCCGCTCGTGACGACTGCGCCCTCACCCACACCCTGCTGCGTGGCTCCTCTGCCCGCTAGGGCTTCTGGGAGCATCACCGTCCAGGAACCAACCCATGGTTCCGGGCACCTCCCTGGCCCAGAGAGCCGAAGGCTGCCCTGCAAGAGCAGAGCCCGTGCCCGCAGAGGCCCAGCTTCCTGCCAGGAGCCCATGTGCCAGGGCTGCCACACCCAGAGTAACGAGGGGGGAGCAGGGAAGGGGTCTCAGTGTCTGAGCGAGATGCCAGCCTGGGCATCGGCTTTCTGCTTCCCCTGGCGCCGCCGTCGGCTCCATCAGCCTGCCTGCCTCCTCTGGCCTTTGCCCAAGAGCAGCCGCTGGGCCTCTGGCCTTGTTGCCATGGACACAGTCTCCCTCGGAGGCTTTGCCTCCCGTCTCTGACTTCTGTGTGCTCCTCTTGACAGAGAGCCCACTCATCACGTCCACTCCCCGGCTACTTACTGCTCCCCAAGGGAAGACTTTTCATTTATTCATTCATTCATATATTCAGATGACAAATATATATCAGGTACCTTACTATGTATGCCAGGCACTGTTTTAGGTGCTACAGATAAGGAATTGAAAAACAGAATGGAATCCCTGTCCTCATGGAGATTATATTCTAGTGAGAAAGAGCGAAAATAAATAAATATGTAATACAAGGAGAATAATGCAGAAATGGCTTCTTGGGGGAGAAGGGTGACGTGTAACAAGGGAGCTACCACGGTGTCTGGGAGAAGAGCCTTCCCAGCTGTGTGAGGACCTTGCATCAATAACACGCCTGGTGGTTGGTGAGGAGTAGCAGGGTGGCTGGCAGGGTTGGGGCACAAGAAATGCGGGGGTCACAGGTGTGAGAAGAGATTGAGTTGGTATCGGTGCTCAGATAGCATGGGGCCTAGGAGGGCATGCCAAAGACATTGCATTTTATCCAAAGGGCAGGAAGCTGCTGGCCCAGAGGACTCAAACAAAAGAAAGAGATGCTCGGATTCCATTCTAGAAGATTCACTCTGGGGCACCTGGGTGGCTCAGTCAGTTAAGTGACCAACTCTTGATTTCAGCTCAGGCCATGATCTCACACTTCGTGGGATCAAGCCCAGTGTCGAGCTCCACACTGATAGTGTGGAACCTGCTTGGGATTCTCTCTCTCAAGGGAGAGTCGAAGGTCTTGTTTTTGAAGATGGGGGTATCACTGCGTGCTGTCGGGCTGGTGAGAATGATACTGGAGCAAAACGCGATGAAGTGAGAAAGAGTCTACATTCCGGCCACAGGTCCCGTCCCCCGTCCACTCCTGAGTGCTCTGCAGCCAGGAGCTGAGGCGAAGGGCCAGCAGGAGATGGACACCTCGACCCAACTTTTCATGGAAGACGGGGATCTTTCCCAACAGGGTGGACACGGGACTCATCTCGGGCCACTCCCCACTCCACGTGTGGTTCTATGGTACCTCAACCCATCCTTTCCACACCCGGTACTCAAGAGGTCGTGAGGTCTCCAGGTTTGCAGGTGCACGTTTCCTGAAGCAGTGAGACCGCATCCTTCCTGTTCTCTGTGTTTCCCCAGCCTAGCCTAAGTGCTGACCCACAGAGGGCATCCAGAGCTGTTCTGCTGAATGATGGCGACAGCCACATCTACGGAGCGCTCACTACGTGCCAGGGACTTTACTGGCCAGAGGCACAATCTCACATCATCCTGACAGCAGCCCGATCATCCCCATTTTATAGGCAAGTAAGCTGAGGCCCAAAGTTAAATGACTTGCCCAACATCACATGGCTGGTAAATGGCAGGGCTGGGACTTGAATCCAGGCAGTCTGACCCAAGAGGCCCCTCTTACAAGCAGCCCACCACGTCACCTATGGCGTGTAACAACTGAAGTGAGTCAAGTTCAAGTGCTAAAGCTGCAGAGTGGAGTGGGACCAAGGCCTTCTTGGAAGAAACATCTGAGCTTGGTTTTGAAGGCTGAGGAAGATTCAGGCAGGGATGACAGGTGGAAAGGGAGCCCCTAGAGAAGGCGAAGGCCTGAGAGAAAGCACAAAGGCGGGGAATGCGTGCTGGCTGTCCGGAAGCTTCCTGAAGCTGGTTTTACGGGAGCTGAGGAGCGTGGAGCCGGGAGAGGGACGCAGGGGACAGAGACAGGGCCCACCGCACAAAGGCCCGGCAGGCAAGAGAGATCCCCAGAGAAGCCCGATGAAGACTATACAGAGTGCCAGACCCCCCACCCCACCAGCAGGCTGGGGGCAGATTTGGGCATGGTCAGTGCTGGAGCGGGGAACCAGAGGCCTGCAGCCCAAAGCCACCCAGGCAGCCCTTACCCTCACAGCTGACTCTGGCCTCTCTGAGTCTATGGAGATTCAAGTTCAGTCCGGAAAAGCAGTGGCCAGGGAGGGGGCTGGGCAGTGTCAGAGAAGGGGGCAGGGGCCAAGCCTCTGTGCTCCCACAGACAAAGGGAGAAAGCAGTCTGAGAGTGAGGATAGCATGTGACACCTGGGCCACAGGCCTGGGCAGCAGCCGCTGCAGCCTTGGGGATAATGGCTCCTTTTGTCCTGCTCATAAATTCTCCGAAAAAGGAAAGGATTCCAGGGCCTGCTTCTCCTTGCTTGCACAGTGCCGGCAGCCCGGGGCCCTGCTGTGAGGGCCTGCCACAGCGTTTGGGGAGCATTCAGTCCCCTTGACTGTCTGCACCTCCCCTCCCCAAGCAGGGGCAGGAGGTGGGGCGCTGTGCCAGACATTCTGCAGGGGGTTGGGAGTCTGGGCTGAAGCACAGCCTGAGCCAGGAACTTGGTTTCACGGCCTCGAGGAAACCGAAGGATCCTGAAGCTCTAAATGAGAGTCTTAGTATCTGTGCTGGCACCGCCTAATGCTTGTCCTCCCTCAGTGTCCCCCCGCCCCCTCGGCCTTCTCTCTCAGCAGGCTATAATGGCTCCAAGCTCAGGCTTTGGAGTCTGAGAAAGCTGGGTTCAAATTCTGACATTGCCACTAAGAATGGCAAGCGGTTTGACCTCTATAAGCCTCACTTTCCCAATCAGTAAAGTGGACATTGTAGCCCCTACTTCATAAGACTGGCATTGGGAAAATGCATACGACATGCTTAGCTTGAGAACATAGCCTTCCAGAAGGGCTCAGTGAGGGTAGATAGCCCAGTGGGCCATTCAGCCTGTCCCTGGTTTTCTCCCAAAGCCAAAGTGCTCACACCCTGTATTTTATATTCAGACCAAGTTCAAAGCTACCTCTTATACTCTCGTTGGCACTGAGGGTAAAGAGGGAGGGGCCCATGCTTATGAAGCATTCACTATATGCCAGGTATTACCGTAAGTGACCCAGAGAAACCAGGGGCCACGTCCGCGCCATACAGAGGAAGTGACCAGGATTTGAACCTGAGTCTGTCTGACCCTCTGCACTATGGTACCATAGGAGAATTTTTCCTGTCTGGGAAAACAGCTCCCATGCCCTCCTTAGTACCTTCTCTTCTCCAGGGAAAACATTCCCTAGGCCTCAGGAGAGATGGTTTTGTGTTCTTTCATCTTGGCCCCTCTTCTCGGAGCATACTCTAATTTGTCACTGTCCCCCTTAAAAAACAGCCGCCAGACACAATATTCCTGTTGTCTTCCTGAACAGTGCCAAATAGAAACACATTCTCACCTCCTTTGTTGTAGCTGCTATGTGTCTGCTGATAAAACCTAAGATGATGAGGTACTCTGGTCATCACTTTATGCCGATGGCTCTCTCATCCTCACTATATTCAGCTTATGAGAATAATATGTCCCCTGTGCTCTGAACGTTTGTAGTAGCCATTGTGGATTTTTGTTGCGATAATAGAACCCTTTCCAACTAGTTTAGGCCGTCAAGCATATTATATTTGGCAGCTCACAGAATCTCCAGCAGGGCCAAAGATTCCAGCTCAGAAGCGACACAGACAGGAACAATTGGTGACCCACCCCTGAGCAGGCTTCTCCACTGGAGACATTACTGTCACTGGACAAGGCAGGACCACACTCACATTGCACATGGTGGCATGGAATGCTGTCTCTACGATGTCTGAAATCTGGATCTCCCCATGTAGCAATGCCTTCTTCACCTCTGTTGCTTCTACCTAGACCTCCCTGGGCACATGGCAGGGACTGAATGAGCTAATACATGTGGCACCAGCCTCTGAGATGGCTCCAGTGACCCTCACCTCCTGGCATTTGCATCCTTGTGTCGTTCCCTCCCACACTGGATAGGGCAGACTGGTGTAACCAATAGGATTTTGCAAACACGACAGTGTGACCTTTGATATTAAGTCATAAAAACAAACTTCCAGTTTGTTCTCTTAGAGCACTCATTCTAGGAGAAGCCAGCTGCCAGGTCATGAGGACACTTAGGGAGCACTCTGAATTGGCAAAGAGGTCTCCATGGCAAGGAACTAGAGCCTCCTGCCGACAACCAGCCCAAATGAACCAGGACTGGGAGGGAACCATCTTAGAAACGGACCCTCCAGCCCCAGGCGAGCCTTCGGTGATACAGCCCTGGCCGCCATCTTGACTGCAACCTTAAGAGGGACCTTGAGCTGGAATCACCCAGCCAAGCTGCTCTCAGACACCATATCCACAAAACTATATGAGATACACAAGAAAATAATGCTTTGATATTTGTTGCGCGGTCACTAGTCTGGGGTAGTTTGTTACGAAGCAATGGAAGATTAATACGATACAAGTAAAGACTTAGAGCACTGCCTAACCTATGGGTCAGCCTTCCTTCAGCTGTCCTTCTTTTTATCCTTGCTCACCCCTGGACCAAATGTCAGAACCATCACCCAAGCAAACTTGGGAGTCTGGAAAAGGGAAAAGAATGCCAATTTCGCTTAATCTTCCCAGCAGCCCTCTGACTAGGCATATTGGTATCCTTCATTTCACAGATGATGAGAAGCTGAATCACTTGCCTGGGGTTTTGAAGACAGAGATCCAGGATATGAGCCCTGGCTGTCTGACTGCAGCTCACCATGGCAGCAGGCACTACGGGAGGCTGAACCTCACCGGGGGAGCCCCCAACTTGGGGAATTGTCACTTCAAGTCTTTGTAAGTATGACACGTGGAAGCCGGGGGGATGAGCAGAAGCAAAAAGGGGGAGAAGCCAGGAATTGTAACTCAATCCCGCGAGACTCGGGGAAAAATGCTTTTGACACCCATTTCTTCACTATCCCCCTTTTGGGCAGAGATGTCACGAGGTAATTCAGCTGACAGGCAAAATTCGGGAGCTGACAGTCCCTCATCAGAGATCTTTCTGATTAAGGTGCAGGCTGTCTGGGAAATTCCCAGTTCTCCGAGGAGGCCCCCAGGCTTCCTGTTAGGCGGGGCTGCCTTCCTCATACCACGTCTGACCTGCCACCCGCGGCTGGATCTTCGGGGGCGCCCTGTCCCCCGCCCAGTGCCAGCCCTGGAGTGAAACTCTCACCCCTTGCCCCCAATTCTTTACTGCCTCCCAAACACATACCTCAGGCTCTATCCTTGCAGGGTTTCTCTTACTAGTAGCTGTGGGGTGAAGGAGCAGAAAAGAGACATTGGGAAGTTGCGGTGGAAGAGTTGCAGGAACATATAGCAGAGAACAATGGGAAGGATAGAGATTTGAGGAAAGAACCGCCATGATTCAAACCCTGATAAAATCATATCATTGCTTTGGCCCTGGGCGAGCAACACAATTGCCTTGCTCCTCAGTAATCCGAATAATAAGGAGGCTCCTTTGCAAATGGCAATTCAGCCAAAGCTACGAAATCTACAGCACGAATTGGCTCCTGCCACAAGAAAGTGCCCTACAGGAATACACTCGCCCACACTCAAGATTCAGTGCAGAAAATTCCATGGTGACATCGTTGTAACAAAAACGCCATTTCTCATTCATCAGAAAATAGGTAAATAAATGATGGAGCACCCATAAGACGGAACCGCTTGGCAGCTATCAAAAAGAATGAAGTAGAAACAAAGAGAACAGCTCATTGCTTCTCCTCCACTGATTTCCTGTGCCGGCTGCCATTCCTGGCTGGCTTCCTGTTTGTTGTCTTCTCAGTCTGTTCGCCCCCACGCCTAGCGGAGTACCTTTAAACCAGTGGATGTTCTGCAAAGAGCTGGGGATTCGTGGAATGATACAGAGAGGGTCCGTGCTTTTTGAGAGACAGTCTTCCGACCTTTCTGAAAGCAAGTCCCTTTATACACAAGCTAGAGGCAGAGTGGGGAGGGGACCCCAGGTCTCTCGGCTCCTGGCCCGGTGCTCCCCTCATAACTCAGGCCCTGCGCCTTCGCCTCTGTTGCAACAACCTTAACTGAAATTCTGCCTCTGTCTCTTTCCTCTCCATCCATCCTCTGTTCTGGGGCCAGAATAATCCTCCCAAAGCACAGCTCTGCTTCACCTGTTCCTGGTGGCTACAGAGGAACGTCCTCGCACACTAGCCCAGCAGACACACACCGCTACCCCAGCCCCACAGTATCTCCTGCTGATCGCCTTTAAGAAGATCCTTTGCGGGGCGCCTGGGTGGCTTAGTCGTTTAAGCGTCCGACTTTCGCTTAGGTCATGATCTCGCGGTTCGTGGGTTTGAGCCCCGCGTCGGGCTCTGTGCTGACAGCTCAGAGCCTGGAGCCTGTTTCAGTCTGTGACTCCCTCTCTCTCTGACCCTCCCCTGCTCACACTGTCTCTCTCTCTCTCTCTCTCTCCTAGAAATAATTAAAAAAAAAAAAACATTAAAAAAAAAAAAAAAGAAGATCCTTTGCCCCAGCCACCCTCATGCCAGCATAAGGCTCCACCTTTGCCTCTGTGTATACCATTTTCTTCTCCTATACTATGCTCTCCCTTCCCTTGCTCAGCTTCCCTGCTGGGACCCTTACTCTGTACCTAAATCATACCCATCCTCTGACACCACCTTAGGGAAGACTTCCCAGATCACAGCCTCTCCTGCTATTGCTACCACCTCACTGGCTAGGAATTCCTGGGGCACCATGTCCAGGACTGATTCCCCATTCAGCAGGGAAAATAGTTACCACTGAGTCTCTCTGAGTGCCCATCCCCCCCACCCTGGGGACCTAGCATTTCCAAGGCAGCAGGTGCTCAATAACTATGTGAAAAATGATTAATGAGTGAACCAGAGCAACGGATTACTACAGGAATAATTTCCAAGCGAATGAAAGAGTAGATGAATGAATGGCCCTGAATTCATGAAGGAATGATAATAACCGACCCGAGTTTCATGGTCACTGGTCCCTTTTCTCCAGACAATTAAAGTCAACAATGCAAAGATCGTCTTGGTAAAGCTAGAAGCTGAGGATATATTTTCCTCAGGATCACATGAGCTCACCCTGGTAGAGAAGCATTAGCAACAACAGCTACAGAAAAGGAAATACAGGTAGCCAAAAAAATGTGAAAATACGGTCAGCTTCACTCATGACTTTTAAAAATGTAATTTGAAATAAGCCATAGATTTTTTTCCTGTTAAAGATGTAATGCTTAGTGGGCAGAGGAAAGGAAACAGATAGTCTCAAATGCTGTTGGCATTACTAAATCTAACGCTTAATAGAGATCAGCTTAGAAATAACACATCAAAAATTTTAATCTTTAAATATGTCTACCCTTTGACCCTGCAACTCCATTGTTAACAATTAATCCCAATGAAAATAATTGGGCAAGAAGACCAAGACTTATGGGGCGCCTGAATGATTCAGTTGGTTAAGCATCCAACTCTTGATCTCAGCTCAGGTCTTGAGCTTGGGGTCGTGGGTTCAAGCTCTGCACTAGGCTTCATGCTGGGTATGGAGCCTACTTAAAAAAAAAAAGACTTATGTATAAGAATTTTCATTTCAATATTGTTTGTAAGAATGACAAATGGGAAACAATATAAAAGTCTATCTACATGGTCTAGTTAAATAAATTGTGTTTTGTCCACATAGTGAACAGTCAAGCCCTATACAGCCATTAAGCAGAGTAGCATTCCGTATAGACAGAACATGAGGCTCCTGTATCACTAAGTGGCAAAAGCAGATAAAGAATAATATGATTCTTTTTACTGACTGTACATGCCTATGTTTATTTGTGAATCGTAGAATTATGGAAGCCTATATATCAATGGCTATAGGATTGTGAGAACTGTTGCTTTTTTTCATAGTTTTTGAAAAATCTTTGATTGCTTTTATAGAAAGAAAAACAATCAAAGAGCCCAAGAGGCAGGCAGAGGGCTTTGGCTTTGGCCCTTCCAGCCCTGGCCCTGCTTCTGCTGCTCCTGGCCTCTGCTCTGTCTCTGTCCAAGGACGCAGCCCCTGGGAAAGACTGCCCTAGCCCACTTTCTGAAACAATGAAAACAATGGTGCTTTCTACAGCAACGTCAAGAGCAACCTCCACAATAAACCTTGGGCCCCCTTCAAACCCCACCCAAGAGACTAGAGTGCACGTAGGTCCTGCAGCTTGGGGAGAAAACTGCACAGGGTGGACCCTTGGGACAGACTTCCTCTTCTGTGGTCTTGCCCAGCTTTGTTCCAAGGTCAAATTGCCTGTGGCTACTGGCCTTCTAACTCGCCAGCTTTATCCACAGCCCCAGGGTATGAACTAATAGGGCCTGGGCAGGGTTCCAAATCAACCAGAATAGAAGGGAGGGAAAGGGGGTGTTATTTTAACCCAAAAGCTTCATGGGAAGGAGACAAAATAGTTAAAATAATATTTGCTAATATTTCATAATTGTTGTACGCCTGACACGGTGTTGATTAAGCCTTGGGGTCAGTGGCTTTGGACAAGAACCTAATCTCTATGGACCTTAGGTTTTTCCATCTAGGAAATGATGTGGTAACGCCTATCTTTTTTGGGTTGCTTTGCAGAATAAATAGATTATACGTGTATACGTGTAAAATACTTAACTCAGTGCCTGGAGTACAATAATTGATCCATAAGTAGTCAATGTTATATCATTCTTGTTGTCGTTACACTGATATGTAGAAGGTGACCTGCTTCTTTACCTTCCCTCTTATGTCAGTTGGTCCATTTCAGTGGGGAGAGTGGCTGGCACCACTGGGACCTTCTTCGACAAGCAGAGGCTCTATGACAAATATCGTTGGGCACCAGCCAATTAGAATGTCAAGGAGGAGATCCAACTCTGGGCTAACTGCAGCTGTCTCTGGAAGGAAGTGGAAGGAGAGCAGCCAGTGAGGGATGCCAGAGCCTTGAAGGTAAGTGTTATGGGTTGAACTGTTTCCCCCCAAAAGACATTGAGGTCCTAACCCTCTGTGTCTGTGAATATAACCTTCCTTGGGAATAGGGTCTTGGTAGATGATCAAGTTAAGATGAAATCATTAGGGTAGGCTCTACTCCAGTATGACTTCTATCCTTATAAAGGGGGGAAATTTGGATACAGAGACAGACACACGCAGAGAGAATGTCATGTGAAGACAAAGGCAGAAATAGGGTGATACATCTATAAGCCGGGTAACACCAAAGATTGCTGGAGACCACCAGAAGCCAGGAGGGAGGCACCGAACAGATTCTCCCTGAGAAGGAACCAGTCCTATTCATACCTTCATCTTGGACTTGCAGCCTCCAGACCTGTGAAACAATAAATTTCTGTTGTTTAAGTTACCCACCTGTGGTACCTTGTCACAGCAGCCTTAGCAGACTGACACGGTGAGGCCTGGTGAGAGAAGACAGACCTCTGCCTCTTGCCAGCTATGTGACCCTTGACAAGTTACCTCCTTTCACTGAGACGAACGCCTTCATCTGTGAAATGGGGTTAACACCAGGGACCACCTCATTAGGTGGAGTGAGGTACTGCATTGGACACTCTAGACCCAGTCCGTGACACGTAAACGCTCAGCCTCTGTTGCGAGTGTACAGACTGGTCCCACTGGGGATCTAGGGGTGTTTCTGAAACATTAGTTGCTTCATAAGCATGTGCTTTTCATCTCCTTTGAAGTTCAGAACTTCTTGTGGGTGAGAAATGAGCCATCATATGGATTCCCCAGTGACACCGGGGCAGTTCTCTGAAGGCCATCAATGCTCAGCAAATACTTCTTCCTCAATAGAGTGTGTTCTATGTTAGGACTGTATCAGAGTAAACTTCAGAGTAGGATCTGATGTCTTTGTATCCTTAGTCTGAAGATGTCACCTAATATATTCAATGAATATTGATGGATTAGTATTGAATGAATGAGTGAACTTTATGAGGGTTCATGATTTGGCTGGTAGTATAACTGAATCTATGTTGAGGTACAGTGTTTCATCAAGAAACAATTTTAGCCACTGCCTGCTGTTGATCTCGGCATCATAATAGGCTGAAGAAATACACAATCATAAGCTAAGGAGTTTACTGAACATTTACTGTGCCAGGTGCTGAGCTCCATGAAAATCATCTGTTGCATTCCCCCGAAACAACATTATGAAGTAATTAGAATTCTTACCTTCATTTTGCCAAAGTGGAAAGCCTTTAAAAGTCACAGCCAGGAAAGGAGAGTCAGCATTCAAACGCAGGAAGTCTGATCCCAGGGTCCATACACTTATGCATTATAACTCACTCCCTTCTCCTTGCCAAGTATGGAGCCCTTTGAAGGCTCTGTCATCTAGTGCTAGAGCCATTATTAGGCTGGCTGGGACCTTGGCAAGCATCTAATCTAAGACCCTTTAAGAAGATGAAACTGAGAACCAGGGAAGGCATGTGACTAGCTTTACAATGACAAAGCTACCCAAATGGGACTTGAACCCAGGTCTCCTCACCCCCAGGCTGGTGTGCCTTGGCGGGATTGGGGACTTGGGCTGTAACTGATCATTCACTCAAGCCCTTAGCTCTCCATCCTACAAATGGGCAGGGAAAGTTGGGGAGCTGTGGAGCGCTGGCTCCCAGCCTTCTGCTTCTGTCCATGGAGAAGACCTGAGCCAGGAAGGACCATCCTACTGACTTCACATCTGTCTTTCCCTCCTCAGAGACCGCACTCCTGTTGTCCCCACCTCCTCTGAGTTTGAGTCTTGTCTGTCTGCGCCAGGTGCAAACGGGGTCCCGTGAGCACATGGCCGAGGCTTTACTCTGGGTGATGTGCTGCTCACTATTGCTCAGGACGTGGACAGTCTGCCTTACAGTCTGTGGGTGCTGATGCTGCAGAATAGCATGGTGAGTGTCGCCCTGCTCCTAAAGGAGACAAAATGGTCCTTGCCACTTGTAGGCTGAGGAGGCTGAAGCCAATGCTGTAGTGGTCCAGATGGCACCTCTCAGAACAGGGGGAGGACACTGACAAACATTGCCCGTATTTCACAACGTGATGTGTGTTGCACCTGACCTCTCCCCTTGCCTTCATCCTTTCTCCAGGTGGCCTTGTCTTGCTATAGCCCCAAAGTTGTAGCTTTGGGTCAGGAGCTGGCACTGGGACTGGAGGGCCCTGAGCATAATTTCCTGGGATGTGATTCCTCTGAAAACCACTCCTGGTTCTTCCAAAAAGGCCTGGGGTCTTTAAGGGTCCTTAAAGAATGCTCTAGAAACCCTAATGGTCTCCAAACACTTCCTGAGTCCTCACACAGCTGCCAGCGTCTGGGCTTCATACTCAGGAAAACACTGCAAGAGCAGCTGTTACATGTAAGCTTTTGTGGGTCACTTAAAATCACGTGGTGATTGGGGCACCTGTGTGGCTCAGTCGGTTAAGCACCCAACTTCGGCTCAGGTCATGATCTCATGGTTCGTGGGTTCGAGCCCTGCATTGGGCTCTGTGCTGACAGCTAGCTCAGAGCCTGGAGCCTGCTTCAGATTCTGTGTCTCCCTCTCTCTTTGACCTTCCCCTGTTCACATTGTCTCTCTCTTTCTCTCTCAGAAATAAATAAAAACATTTAAAAAAATTTAAAAAAATCACCTGGTGATTCTCCACCCAGTTGAGAGGCAGGCAACACAGCTCTGGTGGATTTGGTTCACTGCATTCCTTGAGAGTCAGAAAATGTTAGCACTAAACTGAGCCTGAGACACAAAGAGTTGGGTTGGTGACACTTCCTTATGTTTCATATATTGAGCTTTTCCCTGCACAAAAATGCACTTACGGGGCCCCTGGGTGGCTCAGTTGGTTGAGCGTTCAACTCTTGGTATCGGTTCAGGTTTTGATCTCGCTGTAGTCAGATAGAGCCCCATGTGAGACTCCGTGCTACGCGGAGCCTGCTCGGGATTCTCTTTCTCCTTCACTCTCTGCCTCTCTCCCATACCCTGCACTCTCGCTCTCTCACTCACTCTCTCTCTCCGAATAAATAAATAAATATTTTCAAAAATACTTGCAGAGAGATCAGATGCTTGGAAGTTAATAATAAAAAGGCTTATCAATTCATACTGTCAGTCAGCCTTTTCATTACAAGAGGAAAGAGGCTCAGAGACAGAAAGTGACTTGTCCAAGATCACACAGTTAGTGTCAGAGGCAGCAATAGAACCAGCAGAACCGGGGAGTCCTGGGTCTGCATGAAAGTGGACACAACCTGTGTCCTGATGCCTGAAAATTCACCATTAGGAATTGTTACTCTTCTTTTCATAGTATTTGACAGTCTTATTTAGGTATACAAATAGTAAATGAAAACCTTACCATAATTATAAAAAAAACTTTAAAGACAAATTGTATTTATAAAGCCTCTAAAATTTCTCTTTTGTACCTCTTGGTCTTTTCCCCAATCCCATTCCCTCCCCTCAGGAGTGTTCAGTATTAACAAATGCACGTCACTTCTTTCCAGACCTTTTCCAATGCATTTAGGAATATGTTTACAACATGTGATCAGATTTTTAAATATACCCTTATTTATTACAATATGTATTATAAATATAGGTAGTTATTTAAAAACCCCAATTTATAGGGGAGCCTGGGTGGTTCAGTCAGTTGAGTGTCCAACTTCAGCTCAGGTCATGATCTCACGGTTCATGAGTTCGAGCCCCACGCCAAGCTCTGTGCTGACAGCTCAGAGCCTGGAGCCTGCTTCAGATTCTGNGTCCCACTTCGGCTCAGGTCATCATCTTGTGGCTCATGAGTTCGAGCCCCACGCCAAGCTCTGTGCTGACAGCTCAGAGCCTGGAGCCTGCTTCAGATTCTGTGTCTCCCTCTCTCTCTGCTCCTTCCCTGCTCACACTCTGTCTCTCTTTCAAAAATAAATAAAGATGAAAAATAGATAAATAAAATCCCAATTTATGTATCACCCCATCTATAAATATATAGATTTATATATATTTTGTTCACTTAACCTTGTGTCTTGGAGATCTTTCCATGGTCCTTCCAGAACCTTGGCATCTTATCAATGGCTCCATAGTATTCCACTGCAGGGACATACCAAATATATATTTAGCCATTTGCCTATCTTCAGACGTTCAGGTTGTTTCCCATCTTTTTCTTTTGCAGTCATAGCCACAGTGAACTTCCTTATATACAAATCTCTGGGAGATGAGCCAATGTTTCTACAGAAGACGTATCTGGAAGTGAAAAAGGTGAGATCATTTGTTTAGAGAAGGTCTCACTTGAAGTTGTAATGAGTCACCTTAATGTTTTCCAAAGATTTCTCTTGTGAACCTTCTCTGAGGGTCTTCAGCAGCCTTAAACTTTCACCTGGAGTCATCACAGCAACCCCGTGAAGACCAAGCATGGCCCCTACTGCACAAAATTAGATTTCAGCTGTGATTCATTACCTAAATGCAGCACAGCCCTCATGATGTTGCCACACTAGCTCTGCTGGGGGAATGTCCTCACAGCCCAGGTGACAGGGAAGGGGCACAGCTTGCCTGGTCTGCTCGCCCGAATTCCGAGACTGAAGGAGTAGAGGATCCACAGCCCACTGTCTGAAGTGGGGGTGTGGGCAGATAGTCCCCCACCAGAATGATGGAGAGCTTAAGGACACAGGCCTGGGGCTAGATAGGCTTGGGTTCAAATTGCTGCTCCACGACTTTTCCAAAGGTGTTTTCCTGCCAACCTTGATTTCAGGTTTCTCATCTGTAAGATGGAGGTGACACTAGTATTTACCTCCCAGTGCAGTGGGGGAGGGAGGGATTGATTCAAAGCATAATTACAGGGAGAGAGCAGGCTGATTCCGAGGTTCTAACTAATAGGATTAGGAATGGAGAAACATGCCGTGAGCATTCACCTTAAACTTACTTCATTTTAAAGAAATAGAGTTGCTGCCTTTTCTGTTGTTCCCTTTTTATTATCTTTCCATCTCCACCACTCAATTCCACATGGAACTTGAGTTAAAACATCATTCCCATGCTTTGAGGAGGGGCCTGGAGACTTTGGTCTCTGAGGATTAATGTTGTAGCTCAGTGATAGGACAGGCGTTAGAGAAATGGGGACACCTTGTGCTGGGTAGCAGGAATAGTGGGGCTCCGGAGTCCGACAAACCTGGGTAGAAAGCAAGAGCTTCTGTTGATTGCTGTGTGTCTTTGGCAAGTTTCTTAACTTCTCTGAATCTCCAGGCCCTTCATCTGTAAAATGAGGATAAAAAAAAAAATGCTTTGCTGGATAATTGAGGACTTTATAGGAATGAAGTCAGGCTCCTGGCATAGTGTCTAGTTCTAAAGATTGGTATTTGGTCTTGCGATCATTCCGTATTACTTTCAGTTGACAATCTTGCTTTCTACTTTGCTAAGAACACGGGAGCAATCAGAAAACTTCCACACATTCCAGCCATCAACCACTTACCCCTCCTACTCCGGCACCCACAAATTCTGCCTTCTCAGAATGAGCCAGTTTCTCCATTTATACGCGAGACCCAATCCCCCTCACCTCCCCAAGAACACTGTTCCCGCAATTTTCCATTTTCAGTTTTTCTCTCTCTACAGGATCAGTCCCATGAAATGAAAACATGCTGCTATTTCTCCCATACTTTAAAACAAAAACAAGAAACCTTCTCGTGATCTTGCTTCTGCTGCCGACTACTTCTCTACAGTCTTTAGACTTGCCTTTGCAGCAAAACTTTTCTCTCCTCATTCAGCACTTAGACTTCTGCACATGTACACAAAAAAATTGCAGGCAGGGCCTTGAAGAGATATTTACAGCCCGTGTTCCGAGTAGCATTACTCTCAATGGCCTAAAGGTGGAAACGACCCACGTGTCCATCAGCGGATGAATGACTAAGTAAGATGTGGTATATACATACAATGGGATATTATTCAACCTTAAAAAGAAGGAAATTCTGATTTGTGCTATGTCTAGGATGAAACTTGAGGGCCTTATGTTAAGGGAAAGAAGCCAATACAAAAAACCCCCAAGTATTACATGAATTATTTAGAATGATCAAATTCATAGAGGAAGTAGAATCATGGGTGGTGGGGATTGGTGGGGGTGGGATGGGCAGGAATTTACTGCTGTTCAACAGGTTTAAATTTCAGTTTTGCAAGGTGAAACAAGTTTTGGAGATTGGTTGCACATCAATGTGAATATGGCTGACATTACTGAGCGGTAAACTCATGTAAACACGGGCAAGTTGATAAATTTTATGTTCTGTGTATTTCACCACAGTAAAAGTCTGGGAAAAAAAAAACCAACCAACCAACCAAGTCTGGCTTCTCTTCTCCCCTTCTTTCAGCACACCCGTCAGTGTTTCTGCCCACTGGCCCACTTCCTTAGCTTGGATTCTAGAACACACACCCTCTGGCTTTTCCTTCTATCCCATCAAATCCTATTGGTATTTTCTTTAAAATGTATCCAGACCCCACGTCTGGAAAGCTGAGATAACGTGCTAGCTGGTCTCGTATTCCTGCTTCCATCATTACCACTTCCATCCACTCTCAACACTGCAGCCAGCGTGATCCCTTTAAAACACGCCATGCCGTGTCACTCCTCGGAGCCAAACCCTCCAATGGCCCCATTTCTTCCAGAGTGAAAGTCCGTGTCCATACGCGGCCCCAAACCATACATCCCGCATGAATTCTGTAACCTCCCCTTCTCCCTCCCGCCACCTTGCTCGTGGGCACCAGCCCCACTTGCCTGGGACCTGGCAGGCACACTTCTGCCTCATCACCTGTCACACTGGCAAGTGCAGAGCTAACCCCTTCACCTTAAAATGTCCGCATGATGTCATCCACACAAGGTCACCTTTTGGTGAGGTCTACTCTGAGCACCTGGTTTTAAATAGTAATTGTCCCCACTGTCCCCTTGCACACTTCTTTTTCCCATAGCCCTTCTCCCGTGAACGTAGATACCATTGTAACACACTTTAGAAGGTTTCCCTACATATTAGATTTCCTGTTTATTTCCGTCTCTGCCTGACAGAACAGTAGCAGGGATTTTGTCTACTTGGTTCACTGATGTATCCCCAGCACCTACAACAATGCTGGGTGCATGGTGAGTGCTGACTGCTTTTCCAGAGGATTAAACTACTTCCAGTAGTCCATTCTCCCCCTTGATCTTCACAACTGCTTTGTGAAGGCTGTCAAAATATATTATTGTTTCCATTTTACAGATGAAAAAACAGAGCCTCAGAGAGACTAGGTGTCTTCATTCACTTAAAATCCAGTCTTTCATTTACTTAGCAAACTTCTATTGAGTGAGGTCATGCAGAGCTGGGCTTCGAACAGAGATTTGTTCATGTCTCTTCTTGGGTTTTTCTGCTTTTAAATGTCCATGCTCCCCGGGGCACCTGGATGGCTCAGTCGGTTAAGCCTCTGAGTCTTGGTTTCAGTTGAGATCATGACCTCACAGTTTTGTGAGTTTGAGCCCCACGTCCGCTCTGTGCTGACAGTGTGGAAACTGCTTGGCATTTTTTTTCTTTCTCTCTGCCCCTCCTGCTCGCTCGCTCTCTCTCGCTCTCTCTCTCTCAGAATAAATACACTTTAAAAAAATCCATGCTCCCTTTTGAGAAATGACAAAATCTCATGCACTTCCCAGTTAAAGAGGAATATAAAATAATGGCCAAGAGCCGGGCTCTGGCGTCTGTGCTGTAAGTCTACCCGTCCCCTCCCCATTCCCTGACTCCATGACCTCGGGCAGGATCCCTCAACAATTCCCCCACCCAGAGTTCCCACTTGTAAGGTGGGATTGGCGGTAACAACCACCACCTCTAGCCTGGTCATAGGTACTCCTTGAAAACATTCAAGTAAAGCATTGTTATTATTGCTTATTACTGCTACTTATCTCTATCAGCCAAGTGATTTTGTCCCATTTGCTTTTTATAATTTGCATGACAAAACCAATTGGCTTATTTTTTTTCCCAAATATAAAAATATATCATAATATTGAACAGACATTTTCAAACCCCAAAGTTGGATACGCCCACTCACCACTACCCCGGGGCCTCTCAGCAGCCACAAATTGTCAAACGTGACCCCAAGTTAAGAGAGGGCCCCGGTCCCTTCCTTCCTTCTTTTGCATCTGTTCCCGACAGAGGAAGAGCTAACCGATTTCCAGCTGCAGGGTTGAAATGGAAGCCGGCAAAAGTGCAAGCAAAGGGCTCAATTTCCCAATAGCTGCAGCTGAAGAGCGCCCTGAGCTATTTTTAAACCCCTTTTCAGAAACTCCTGTGCTTGCAATGGATCTATTTTCTTAACTGCCAAGAGATAATGCTTAAAAGGGACAGCTTGAAAATATTCCACAGCACTCATAAAAATGACTGAAATAGATGGCGCATAAGACAGCCTTTGTCTGGAGCAGCGGCCCAAAGCGAGAGGAAGCCTTTCAGACCCCAGGGCATCGGCACTGCTGGGTCGGCTGCTGACAACCATGGCTTTGTGTGTTGACTGCGCATCAGGACCAGAAAAGGCAACAGAACCGAACACCACTTGCAGAGGACATCGGAGACCTGGCATTTAAATCGGTCACCAATTCCAGGAAACAAGGGACCCCAAAATAACTCTCAAAGAATCCCCCTCATCTTGGCTGCCTCCTCCTCTGTAAACCTGTCGAAACCGTCAAAAACAAAACCAGTCCTCTGCCCCTTCCCTGAACTCCTGAATTGTTTCTGCCTCCCTCGGTAGAACTACCAGCCATGTGGTCATCTGCACTACAAATTTAGGGATCACGCCCAGCTCTGCTTTGCTGCACCTCACACACCTAGTCAGGTCTTACTAATATCATCAGAACTAGTCGTTCTGAAGTCCTGTTCTCTGTATAGCCCCACAGCCACTGTCCTGATTCAGGTCTTCCTCATCTCTCAGCTGGATTTTTGCAAGAGCGTCCGAACTGGTCTTGCATCTATTTTAGTCCCTCTTCACCAACTGACACTAGGAATTTTTAAAATATTTTTAATTTCAAATATTAGTATGGTACGTCTCACTTAGACCCTTTCAGTGTCTAATTGACCTCAGAAGACAGTCCACACTTGGGGCGCCTGGGTGGTTCAGTTGGTTAAGCGTCCAACTCTTGGTTTCCGCTCAGGTCATGATCTCAGAGTTCGTGAGTTTGAGCCCCCCAGCAGGCTCCACACTATGCAGAGCCTGCTTGGTATTCTCTCTCTTTCCCTTTCTCTCTGCCCCTCCCCTGCTTGTGCACGTGCTCTCTCTCAAAATAAATAAACTTAAAAAAGAAGCTACCCTTTAGCAGAGGAGACAAGACTTTCCATGACCAGCTCACTGCAAGCTTTCCCCCACCCCTGCTCTAACCTGCCTCCTGCTTTATGCCCAGCAACATCGAGGTTCTGTGATTTTCCACACGCCATGTTGTTCATTCCTCCGTGCCTTCGTTTATGCCATTTCTCGAACCTAAAATGGCCCTCACCTCTATTTCTTAACAGGAACTATTTTGTTGGCACGTGACGTGAATATAGCGAAGTGGTACAGCTTGACGCACCGTGATAGGACTGACACACTCAAGTAACTGCTGTAGAAATCAAGGATTTGGGGGCGCCTGGGTGGCGCAGTCGGTTAAGCGTCCGACTTCAGCTCAGGTCATGATCTCACGGTTCATGGGTTCGAGTACAGAGTCGAGCTCTGTGCTGACAGCTAGCTCAGAGCCTGGAGCCTGCTTCAGATTCTGTGTCTCCCTCTCTCTCTGACCCTCCCCTGCTCATGCTCTCTCTCTCTCAGAAATAAACTTTAAAAAACATTAAAAAAATTCAAAGAAATCAAGGATTTGAATATCATCAGAAACTGCAAAGCCTTTCCCGTCCTCTCCTGACACCACCCCCTGAAAGATAGCCAGTAGTCTCACTTCAGTCCATATTGATTGCTTTTGAACTTCATGTAAATGGAATCATACAGTATATGCCCCTTTTGGATAATTTCTTTCACTTAATATTATTTTGAGATTCACCGACATTGTCGCCTATAGCAGTAGTTTGCTCTTTCTTCTTGTCTTTTAATATCCCGGTGTATAAATATACCAAATTTACTTATCCAGTCTAGTGTTGATGGAAATATGAGTGGTTTCCTGGTGTTGGTTGTTACAAAAGGGCTGCTATGAGCATTCTTTCACAGTTTTTTTGGCGAACATGGGTATGCATTTCTGCTGAGTAGAATTGCTAGATTATATGATCCATGTATATTTTGCCCTAATAGGTGTTGCCTAACAATTTTCCAAAGTGGTTGTACCATTTGCACTCCCGCTAGCGATATATGAGATTTCTAGTTGCTCCACATTTTTCTCTACACACAGTGTTGTCAGTGAAAATTTTAGCCATTTTGATGAATTTTTAAAACTATGTCTGACAACATCTGCCTTTCAATTCGAGTGTTTAGGTCAATTACTCTTACTGTAATTATTGACTTAGCTGGATTTAAGTCAGCCATCTCATTATTCATATTCTATTGACTCCATCTGTTCTTTGTTCTTTTCTTCCTCTTTCCTTGCCTTCTTTTGGATTATTGAGTATATTTTAGTGGCTGCTCTTGGTTTTTATATTATGCATCTTTGACTTAACACATTCTGTCTTTAAATAGTGTTTTAAAACTTCATGTATAATGTAAAGAGCTTACAAAAGTACACTTTCATTTCACTCCCTTTTCTTGTGTTTTTGTTGGTGTTACACCGGTGCTCCCACAGATATTGTAAGATCAACATTTTTTTGGTTTTAAACAATTGTCTTTTTTTTAAATTAAAAATAAGAAAAATGAGTTTATATTTACTCACAGAGTTGCCATTTTAGAGCTCTTTATCGCTTTGTGTAACAAGTTTGCAAATGATGTTACTCAACCAAAGTTTGCTGAATAATGAATGGCTGCATTTTAAATAATTGAATGAAGACCCTTAGCCTCTTTGAGTCTCCATTTCTTCATCTGTAAGCTGGATAGAATGATTTTTTTGGCATCTTTCACAAGACGGCTGTGAAGATCAAATGGATAATGGACTATTAGAAGTAGTTTAATGCCCTGAAGAGTCATCCAGCTTGTATATCTTCAAGTATTTCTTCACCCTATTTTCTCCCGTGTTTTGGCACTTAAATTGCTGCCATTTTAGGCCCTTTCATCAGGTCAATATTTTTTGGGTTTTTTGTTTGTTTGTTTGTGGGTTGTTGTCGTTTTTTGTAATTTACATAGTTTTCCTCTGTGCTTAAGTCTGGATATTCCCACTGTTCTCTCTTCAGGTTTATAAGTGCTCTCCCCTGTCATATGAAATCTGCTGTTAAACCTATCTAAATTTCTAAACTCTAAGTTTCAGTTGGATTTTTCAGTTCTACATTTTTGATTTGACTTTTTTCCTATAGATCTAATTCCTCACTTTGTCACTGATCTCTTAGTCATAGTTATTTTAAAGATTACATTTGTTAACTTCAAAGTCTGGATCATCTGTGGGTCTGTTTTTATTGGCTGATTTATTTTCCTTTGAGTTTTGATCTTTTGGTTCTCTTTTATTAGACTATCTGGTAATTTTTAAATATTTTTATTTTAATTCCAGTAAGTGAACATACAGTGTTATATTAGTTTCAGGTGTACAATATAGTGATTCTACACTTCCATACATCACCCTGGGCTCAGCATGCCAAGTGCCCTCCTTAATCCCCATCACCTATTTCACCCACTCCTGCACCCACCTTTACTCTGGCAACAATCAGTTCGCTCTCCATAGTTAAGAGCTGTTTCTTTAATTGTCTCTCATTTTCTCTTTTTTATCCTCTTTGCTCATTTCTTTCTTAAATTCCACCCACGAGCAAAATCATATGGTATTAGTCTTTCTCTGACTGACTTGTTTCACTTAGCATTACACCAGATATAAAAAATATCTGCAGGGCGCCTCTGTGGCTCAGTCAGTTAAGTGTCCGGCTCTTGATTTCAGTTCATGATCTCACAGTTTGTGAGTTCAAGCCCCACGACAGGCTCTGTGCTGATAGTGTGGAGCCTGCCTGGGATTCTCTCTCTCCTTCTCTTTCTGCCTCTCCCCAGCTCATGCTCGCTCGCTCTCTCTCTCTCTCCCTCTCTCTCAAAATAAATAAACGTAAAAAATGTATATCTGGCAATTTTTTTATTAAAAGCTTGACATTGTCTTGAAAGATTTATAGAGAATCTTGATGATGTTATATTTCTCTAGAGTGGCTTTTCTTTTCTTCTTGGATGTGGTTCATACAGGAGCAATTCAGCTTAATCCAATCAGAAATTGAGATGATTTGAGTGTGAGTTTATTTTTGTAAAACCTGCTCTATTTCCAGTTGCCCTTACTCTCAGGACAAGGATCTTCAGTGGTGTCCTTATAAGTTTGATCTAGTAACCAGGGCCTTTTCTTTTTGGTAGAATTTGAATTCCTCTAGTATCTTGAGATTTCCGAAAACTGCGCTCAGATTTTTAGACTTCTGTCACCTTCTAATCGACTTAGCCTTTTTCCTGATAAATTGCAAATGCCTTGAGGGGAAAACTAGTGTAGAATATCACTCACTCCTTTACAGCCCCCTTTGGTCTACCATCTGGATCTCTCAAGTCATGCTTACCTTGGTTGTGCTCCGATCCTTGCAAGCAGCTGTTTTTGGGTTTTGTTTGATTGATATCTAGATTTTCCAGTTATTCTTGGCAAGGAGAATTGGTACATCATAAACAATTATCTAATGGACAGAAGCAAATGTGTGCCCACCCCCTTTTTCATTGGAAAACTGCTATTTACCCTCTCTGCCTTACGTGCCACTTTGCTAGAAAATTTCCCCCTAATATTGTTAAAACAACAACAGCCTTATCTCAAGACTCTTCACACCCCCTCATATAGATCCCTCAGTACCCTTTATATTTCTTACACAGCATATAAACATTGTCTATCATTACTTGACTTTCTCTCTCTCTCTCCCCCCCCCATTAAACCCTGAGCATCTTGAAGCCAAAACTATGACTTATTCATCTCAGTATCCTCCATGACTAGCACAATACTTAGTTTAAAAAACATATACATTAATGTGAATTTAATTGATTCTCAATAGATGTTCAGAAATGCATCAAAATGGCAGCCAAATTAGCAAGAAATGGGCTTTCCTTGGCTTTGGAAGCTACCACCAGGATTTCCAGTCCCCTCTCAGGCCCCCTTCAATTTCCTAGGCACTTCCCCATAAGCCTTAAGAACATGGTCACCAAAACTCAGGTGATGTGCCCTAAACATCCCAAGCCACCATCTTTAAAAGGTGACCGTGATTTGCCCAGACAAGTCACTCCACCTATTCCATATTCAGGTCCTTCAGATGTAAAATAGAAATACTAAAACCTACCTTTCCTGAGTTGATATGATACAATTATAGCTTTACGATTAAACATTCAGACTTTGAATGGATGCCATTCCTGGCTAAGCTACTCACAGCGGTGTGACTTAGGGCAGATTAAATAACTTCCCTGTATTGGTAAGGAATTAATATCCATAAACGTCATAGAGTAGTGCCTGGCACAGAGTCCCTATTAGCCATCAGTATTCTGTGAGGATCAAATGAAATACAATGCAAGTAACCTATAAAACAGTATGCTAGTTATTACCATGATGACTGAGTATTATAATAATTAAATCATTTTACCTGGAGAAGAACAACTCAACCCTAAGGCTTCAATGGGTGCTACCCAATGACATATTTAGCATTAAAATATAAACACCCAACCTTTTACTGTTGGCTTTCTTAACTTGCTAAAATAAATACATAAATAAAATAAAAGCATTTCTAGCCCTAACATTTACACTGAATGACTCACATATGAGAGCTGAGGTTTCCCCTATAGTTCCTAAAATCTATAAACCAGAAACCCAGAACATTACATGTTTCCCCGACCACACGTTGTGGGCAGGCCCAGACTAGAGACAGCAAAGGAACCATAATAAGAAGGGGACAAAAGACTCCAGAGAGTGACTCCCGTGCCCTGCCTGGCCTTCCACACTCAGGATGAAGATGGACTCTGAGGGCGTCACAGAGATGGAGACTGTGAGTGACCAAGACATTGGCAAGGCCACAGGGGACTTGGAAGTAAAGTTCCATAGGAGTTAGCAGGATCCAGAGGGTTTGGTAGGCAGGAGCAAGGGTTCAGAACAGCTAGCGAAGGCTTTGGGGTGCCGGAGTCTGCATCTCACCAAAGGGAGGTGCCAGGAGAACAGAGCAGTCAATGAGAAGAACTGAAGAGAACTGCAGCAACCTTGGAAGGCAGAGGAATGCCCAGGGTACTTGTTAAAATGCAGATCACCAAGCCCCACCCTCAGAGAATCTGAGTATGAGAATCTGGAAAAGGCCCAAAATTTTGCATTTTTAACAACCTCTCAGATTATTCTGACATAGGTGGTTCTTGGGCCACATTTTGGGAAAGCACTGAGGTCCACTTGGCTTTAAGGGTCAAGGGTGTGGCCTCTTGGTAGGAGTGTCCTGCTGGGAGTGGGTGGCCCTGAGCACCCAAGGGTAGACAATAACCGGCTGGAAGTCAAAGATAGGCTGGCAGAAAAGACAATTCAACAGACACTTGTCTATTCAGTGACTTTGTGTGAATAGTGAAAGGTAAAGATGCCCTTTGTGGACAGATGAACTTGATAAAAGCACCCCCGTACTTTTGGGTAGAGAGGCCAGACCAACGCTTGGGAAGCAGAGACAGTGAGATTCAGTCCCTCCTTTATCCCTTAGCTGGGTGGCCTCACAGGACCTGAGACAGAGGGGCCAGGGGGGCCCTTTAGTCCTCTCACACCTGAGCCCTGGAGGCCATTGGGGACCATTAACAGGACTGGAGGAGCACAGAGGCGACCATTCATGATCTGGGGTCAGTCAGGACCGAGCCCATGTTTTGACTTGGGCAGCGAGCCCTACACTCTCACCGCACTTCAGAAACTTAGCCTAGAAAACACAACAGCACTATTGCCCACCACGATCAGTGCCAAGGTAGCCCCCCAACAACCGTCAGGGACTTTTGATAAACACCAGTAGCCCCAGTGACCACAGGAGGGCAGATGCTCTGTGTCTTTCCCCCACACACTCACCACCAGGAGAAAGGGGATAATGGAAACAAATATGAGAGGTCATCCTACCATCTACAAACACAGCAGATGGGCACTAGTACAGCTGTGCCCATAAGCTCGGTGCCCTCCAGAAGGCATTCCACCAAGTGCCATGTAAGAAAGATCTCCCCGAGGCACACAAGGCCAGGTCCAGAGATGCCCAAGGCAATAAAAGAAAGAACCAGAAGCCCAGTAGATTGTAAATGAGTCTCCTAATCACCTGCAACTATGTGAAAGAGAACCCAAACTATTATTACTATTATACCTTTTTCTTTTTATTGAATAATTTTTGGTATTAAGTAGTTCAGTGATATGTTGGATGGGTCAGTGACCTGGCCCAAAGCTTCCTCCAGAAAAGGTTTGGCTGTATGCTGCTGTGCTAAGACTTCATGTCTCCAGAATAAAGGGGAAGCCTCAGACATCCACTAGGAAGGTTTTGCTTAAAAAGAAAGAACAGTGGCTACCTGTTCTAGAAAGGGCCAGCTATATAATTTGTGGGACCCAGTGCAAAATGGGAAAAAATGTGAGGAAAAAAAAAGCAGGAAAAGAAGGTTTTTTTTTTTTTTTTCCTTTCTTCTACTCTCTCTCTCAACCTGCCATACTGTCTTAGCTCAGGCTGCCATAGCAAAATTCCATGGACTGGGAGGCTTACACAGCAGAAATTTATTTTCTCACAGTTCTGGAAGCTGAGACATTCAAGATCAAGGTGGTGGCAGATCGGGTTCCTGGTGACAGCCCTCTTCCTGGTTTGCAGACAGCTGCCTTCTCGCTGTGTCCTCACCAGGTAGAGAGAGAGAAAGAGCTCTAACTTCTCTTCCTTTTATGGGGTCACTAATCCCAACATGGGCCCTTACCCTCAATACCTCATCTAAACTCAGTTATCTCTCAAAGGCCCCACCTCCAAATACCATCACATTGGGAGTTGGGGCTTCAACCTATAAATTTTGTGAAGCCACAAATATTCAGTCCATTGCACATGGTGTTTTCTGTTTGCTATTTAGCATTACATTCCTCAAACACGGTAATACTTCTGGGGCACTGCAGCTGCTCATCGGTGCCCGGAGTCCTGGCACCTGACTTGGTGCATGGAGCACACACAGCCCACCCAGCCTGCCGGATAAAGGGCAGCAGCAGTCACTGGGTGGGGCAGAGAGTTGGCAACAGAGAACCCATCCCTATCCCAGGCAGGTGGGAGCAACGGGAGGTGGACCCCAGGTGAGCTGAGGCTCCAAACCCCAGTGTATATACCATCGTCTCATCAGACTTTGCTACCAAAACACAAATTCAAAGGCAAAATGATTGTGAATTTCAAGACAGTCACTGCAGAGCATTAAGCGTTAAGTACAGGACCTCCTACTGAGTGTATGTCCCTGTGTCGCTGTCCTGGTCACATGCCATGCTGCTGGAACTCAGAAAACTCAAAGAGAATTCAACATGGTGAATGAGTCATTATTTTACGAAGACAGTAACACCAAAAAGTTCGTACAGAGCACCTAGAGCAGCATCTTACCCTTAATTGGTGCTCAGAAGTATTTAAACACTGGGATTTTGAAAGTTTGAAAACTGTTAAAAGCAGGCCTGGATATAGAGTTAATGCAAAATTCACACAAAATGAAACAAACCTAGGTTAGGGTGTCTCAACCTTGGCACCGTTGACATTTGGAGCTGGGTAACTTCACCATGGGGGCTGCCCTGTGCATGATGGGATGTTCGGTGACATTGCTGTCCTCCACTCATTAGATGCCAGTAGCATGTCCACTGGCTCCTCCCCATGACCCATGACAACCAAACAATGTCCCCAGTGGTGCCAAACGTCCCGTGAGGGGCAAAATTACACCTGGTTGAAAACCCCTGGTATAAAATTTGGCACTTTGGAGTGTTACTTTATTTATGTTTGATGAGCAAGTTACAGATTGTACCTCCACATTTAAAAGTTAAATTCTGGGGCGCCTGGGTGGCTCAGTCGGTTAAGTGTCCAACTTCGGCTTAGGTCATGATCTCACAGTTCATGGGTTCGAGCCCCGCATCAGGCTCTGTGCTGACTGCCAGCTCAGAGCCTGGAGCCTGTTTCAGATTCTGTGTCTTCCTTCTCTCTGACCCTTCCCTGCTCATGCTCTCTCTCTCTCTGTCTTAGAAAAAAAAAAAAGTTAAATTCTAATGGGCTATCTTTATGGCATTTTTTGTTTCTTAACCTAAAAAATGGTTCATGCCTACACTGCTACACCTTTTTCATTATTCAAACATGTAGCATCCTACATCAGCTGTTGGCAGTAAGTGGAGAGAGGCTATCCTTTTGAGGAGGAAGTGAAAGGTGTCTTTCAGAATGTTCAACAAAGATTCACTGATGGGACTGTCATATAATCAACACTAGATTACCCAGATTTCGAGGGAAGCAGATGTGTTGATATTCAGAAAAATAAAAACTAGATGATGCAAAAATCATTTCCATTTGGCTTAAGTTTTTGTGTTGGTTTGTTTCTGCTGCAAATCAATTTAACTGGGTCTTGTTTAGGCCGGTATTGACATGAAAGAAGAAACCATCTGGGCCAGTCCGAATCTGGAATTTAGAAGGAAGACTGGAGGCCAAAAATTTGGATTTGACCAAAGAAATGTCAGCGAACTAAATTCTCCCCTTTCCTACTTTTTGAAGACTTCTTGGTGATCACTTCTTGGAGTAGAGAGAAAAGTAACAGAATAGAAACTGTGGTGGATGTTACTGGTCCCCTCTGGAACCCCCAAGTCCTGTGGAGCAGCTAGCCATGTGTCTGCCTCTACTTCCACCTGGTAACAGATGACACCTGTGACCTTGCTCACAGTATTGGCCTCAGGCAGTGGGCAGGTGTGGTGGGACAGGGCTTGGTGGCTTTGATCTGATCTGAAGCTGGGACAGATCCTGAGGTGTGGTTTATGCTCCAGAGTTCCCTGCGGCATCAGGGTGAAGCTGGGACTTTGGCTAAAATCACACCCTGGCCTACCTTCTTCCTCTTTCCTGTTCTGCTTCCTCTAATCCCTTACTTGTTTCTCCCAGGAGGATTTCCCTGATGAATCAGTTACAGTCAGGATCAGCTTCTGGGAAAAATTGGCCTAAGACATTTTCCTTTTGCCCACAAGACCACGAGGGAAATGAGACCTGTACAGTCCCCCGCCCCCATCACTTCCCCAAGATGGGCCTGGGCCTGGGCCATACAACCAAGCCAAGAAGACATGGTTTAAGTTCAAGGTACCCATAAGACCTCAGGGTTTTAATATATCGTCCCATTTTTCAGGAGCTCTCCTGTAGGGACAGAGCCAGAAGGAGGGGGCTGAGCCAGATCCAAAAGGGCTGTCCAGAGGAAGATGAGCATTTGAGAGACAAACTGAAGCATCTGACTATTTGGATTTCGGTCTGAAACTCCAGGGGCCTGAAGCATAGAGGATGTGCGCCAAGGACTCGAACCCAAACCAAGAAGGCTGGTCAGTGGCTGAGCTGTCCTGCAGCCTTGATGATCTAATTCCGGACTCAATGCCCTTTCTCTTATTGCCCTGTCCTATACACTGTGGGGTGTACCCATCAGGTGCCAATAACATACCCCTCCATCCTCTTTAAGACAACCAAAAATGTCTCCAGGTGTTGCCAGATGTCCCCAGGGAGGAAGGGGAGGTAAAATTGCCTGCTGCTCTGTGCTGCTTTGTGTTGTTACCTTTCCTTGGCTTTGTTTCCCCTAATCACTGAACTTCAGCACTCTTGATGAGCAGAGATAAGAGGTGTCCACCGTGTCTAGAGCCGGCTCCCCAGATTCATTTTAGTGGATGGATGGATGGCTTTGCAATGCTTTTCCTGACTTTCCTCAATGCTTTTTCTGTAAACGGCTGCCATTCACAGTTGTACAGATGCTATTCCCACATCTTACAAAGTGGACAGTCCATACCAGAGCTGTGCAGTGGACAACATGCTCAACCCTGCGTGGAAGCCCTGAAGCCCTGGGCAGAGGCTCTTTCTCTTACCAGAATCTGGAACTTCATCTCTATTAACAGCCCCACCTGATACCCCAGGGAGTTCAGGAACATAAAACTGCACTTCAAAACCTATCCCATCTTGAGGCAAAAGAGATGGACTTTTGTACCCCACACAATGCCTGGTATATAGTGGCTGTTTGAAAAAGGCCAGTTGATTGGGTGAGTACAGCCACAGGCTAACTGGCACCGCATGGCACGGTGGAGAAGTGTGGGCTTTATGCTCTCTACAGTCAGCTTGACCTGGGGCTGAGACCTGGCACTGTCTAGCTATGTGACTGTCAACAAGCTGTTTGCAGCATACTTATCCTCACCTCACCCTTAATCCTCACCATCCTCCCCCCCACCCCCACCCCAGTCACAAGAATTGTTGGTGGAAAGGAAGATCCAAGCAGTTGAAAACTACTACCCAATAAACAATCTTTGGTAGGATAGTAACAGTGGCATCATGGTGAAAAACACTGGTTTGGGAGAGTCAGACACGTAGTTCGAATCCATTCTCTCCTTGTACAACAACACACAGGATCATTAGGTGATCTACACCCCTAATCACTCAGATATGACCATGGAGATAGTAATAGCACCTACCCCATGGTCACTGGGAGAACATGATACCGTACGTGTGTAGTGCTTAGCACTGGATTGGCACAAAATGAATAAATGCTGAATGAATAAATGAAGGAAGGAACAGGAAGATGACCTGGATTGGCAATGGCCAGGGTGGCTAATGGGCTATATCTGGCAAAATATCCAGGTTCAAAATTTGTGTGGCAGCTAATGCCCATTCCCCAGCCCAGCTGAGGATTGGTGAATGTTCTTCCACGCCAAGTCCCCATCCGTTTTTCTCTTCATGGGTTGTGTGGGTCCAGAGAAGGTGGGGAAGGGAGGCGGCCCTGGTAAGTAATCACAGGATGGCAGATAGTGACACAACATGAAAAATTCACTTCCTGTGTCCCTGTTCCAGCCAATGCTTGGAAACACATACCTTCCAAGCCTGACAACTAACTGTATTGAGCTTCCATTTGAGTTACCAATTAAAGAAACTATCGAGGGGATGGCGTAATAAAAAAAAAAAAGTACCAATATGTGAAGCCAGTGGGTTTGGCAGAGTGAGCCAGTTGGTTTGATTGTTGCTGGATCAAAAAGAGGAGTGAAGCCAGGAAAAAAAGTCTAGCTTCAACCCGATTCTGTGCCGGGACTTTGGAGCATGAATTGCTTCATAGACCCAGTGTCTCCTTGAGGCTCTTCTGTCAGTAATTGGCCTCAAGGGGCTGGGAGTGGGGAGAATGGTAACCTCCCAGGGAAGATGGTTCCTGATGGAGGATAATCCTCCACAGAATGAGGCGGCTGTGAGCATTAGCACTCACAACACCTGGGGGACAGGTGCACTGACCCTGCGGAGGGGACCAGGGCGCCCCACCCTTAGCACCCACTACACGTGGTGATGTGTGCACTGAGCAGAGGGTTATAGCAGGAGACTTCGGAAACAGGACCTTTCTTCTCACTAGAGGGGTCTGTGAACTCGGGATCGTTAGAAGAAACCAGTCAAAGAAGGTGTGGATTTCTTTCCTCGTGTTGGGATTTTCCTCAAACATAACAAAAGCTGAAAAATTAAAAGAGTCCGTGTGTCTGGGCAGTGCGAGAGTCGGGCTAGACTTCTCAATCCTGCAGCTCCTGCTGGCATGGCCTCGGCACCCCGGGGGCCCCCAAACAGCAGATCTGCCCTCCAGGTTCTCTCTTCTCTGGAAGAAAGACGGGCCTCTTGCGCTGTCTCCCTGCCCACCCTGCAGGTGTCCTGCTCAGTGGTGGCCTGGCAGCCTCCACCGAAGAATGTCACTCTGGCCTGGGGCCCGGCCTCAGACAAAAGCCCTTTTGGAGCTAGGCCTGCATCCCCTGGCTGACGGGCCCCTGCCCACCTTCCCGCTGCCAACTAGGGCTCACAGCTGAATTCATCCCCTTGAATCGATGGTGTCCACAAAGCAGGGCCCCTTCCCTGCTCAGGAAGTAAAATGAGTCTGAGCCCTTGATAGCCTGTCCTTGGCTTTGGGACAAATAACTGACTCTCTTCACATAGAGGAGGGAAGGAAGATGAGATGGTCTAATGCCAGAAGCCAGAGGCGGCGAGGCCCACAGACGTGTGCACTGTGGGTGGGAAGGAGGGAGCCCAATGCCTAAAACAGAGACAAAGCCCTGAACCCCAAACAGACCTTCACATCCAAGCCTGACCTTGACCAGGGCTGGGAATCAGCTCCCCCTGAGTCTGGATTCCTGCTATTTCCCAACAGTGCGACCCTCTGTGAGTCACTCTCTAGACCCCCATTTTCACAACTTCTACCTGAGAAGATAAAAGCGTTATGAAGTTGATTTAAAAAAAATCATATGAGAGAAGGACATAGTTTTCTGATTATAAAAAGAAATACATGGAGAGAACTTAGAATAAAAAAGATGTAAAAAAATCTAAATGGTTAAAATTATGCTAATAATTGTATAATTCAGGTATATTTTTATTTGTTTTTTTGGACCCATGTACTTAAGTGTCAATGTTGGAAGCCTCAGACTCAACGCTACTCAGTGTATTTTGTTTGGTCCTCACAGAATTCACATTCAATACATATATATGTACAAACATACATACATACATAAGGAGAATAGTACTTGCCTTGTAATGACTTATTTTGAAGATTAAATGGGAATATGTAAGGTCCTGGTACATTGCCTAGCACTTTCTGAGCAAGCCGACCTTCTAAGGCCAACCTCTCATGGATCTAAACCCTCTTTTGGGGGCTCCAGCATTTAACCTACTTGGGATCTTCCAGACATACCCACATACCTCTTTTAACCAAGATCACTCACACTGCTCATTCTTACCCCTCCTCCCAGGCCAAGTCTCAATCTCTTTGTGATTCTATCCCTTCTGGAGACTTCTCCTGGATTGTTTCTGGTAGGCTGTCAGGTGGTCTCATCTGGACCAAGAACAATAGGTCCCACCCAGTGCCTATCAGATGTGGCTGCTCAAAGTTCTGGCATGGTGTTGGAGGAGGTGTTTGTTGACTATAGACTCATCTAGAATGGGAAACTTGTCATTATGGGATATTGTTGGTATGTTGTCTTCCAGACCACTGTGGCCCTTCATGGCTCCCAGTGAGGCTTGCTTGTTCACTAGGAAATGAGAAATGTTAGAGGTGGATGTGGCCTTAGAGACCAACCCTGTCATCTTATAGATGACAAGATGGACCCTCAGAGGGTGAAATGAATACAGAGCTGGACTGCTTTCTATCCAGGCACAAAGGCAGAGCAGACAGCCTTCCCTTTCCTACCAGCACACACTTCCCTGCTACTTATTCTGCAGTCACCTTCATCTATTCTGGATTGAATAGTGTCCCCCTGAATCATGTCCACCTATAACCTTGGAATGGGACCTTATTTGGAAATAGGATCTTTGCAGATGTACTCAAGTTAAGAAGAGCTAATACTGGATTAGAGTCAATTCTGATCAAATGACTAGTGTCCTTATAAGAAGAGGGAAACTTAGATACAAACACACAAAGGGAAGGTAGCCACATGAAGACAGAAGCAGAGATTAGATTAGAATTAGGCTACCCAGAGCCAAGAGACACCAGGGAGTGACAGCAACCAGCAGAAGCTGGAGAAGGCAAGGGAGGATTCTTCCCCAGAGCCTTCAGAAAGAGCACGGCCCTGCCAACACCTTGCTTTTGGAGTTCTAGTCCCAGAACGTTGGAAGAATAATTTTATTTTGTTTTAAGCCACCCAGTTTGTGGTACTTTGTTACAACAAAGGAAACTCATACATCCTCTTGGCCAGGTGTTCTCCTCCATCCGTTGGTGAAAGAAGAACACAACTGTAAAGAGACACATTAATTTATTCAAACATCTTATGATCTGAGGCCCACAGCTCCAGTCATATTTGCATGTTAAAAGATGACTTCCAAGGGGCACCTGGGTGGCTCAGTCCGTTAAGGGTCCAACTTCAGCTCAGGTCATGATCTTGCAGTTTGTGAGTTCGAGTCCCACATCAGGCTCTGTGCTGACAACTTGGAGCCTGGAACCTGCTTCAGATTCTGTGTCTCTTTCTCTCTCTGCCCCTCCCCCACTTGTACTCTGTCTATTTCTCTCTCTAAAATAAATAAACATTAAAAAAAATTAAAAGATGACTTCCATTAAGGGTGGTGAAATTGAATTTAGACTAGGGATCATCACAAATGGGGTTCTAAATCCAGCTCTGCAACTCACTCCCTACCAAGAATGTATGATTACCTCCATTTGCTAGATGCCCAAAGTAGGGTTCAAAGAGGCATAGGTAAGTGAAGCAGTGTCGGATGGTGGCAGAGAGGGTGAGCTCTGGCCCCAGAGCCTCTGCCCAGATTCTCATTCCTCCACTTCACAATTAGCCATATGACCTCAGGCAAGTCCATTAACCTCTTTGTGCTTCAATTGCCTCATTTATAAAATGGGAATGATAATAATAAAACCTGTCTCAGAATTGGCATTTATGGAAATAAATTTTGAATGGGATCTGGCACCTAGAAAATAGCCAATTATCTTAGTGTTACCAGTGCCCAGGACCACGTGGTTGTAAGTGACAAAGACAACATTTGAACACAGGCATGTAGGCTCCAATGAATGTCTTGGTTCCATAATTCTGGACTTGAGAAATTCCACAACATTCTAGGTGCCAGCTTTGCCCACAGAACTCCTGTTAGCAAATGAGCCCAAGAGGGCTATGCAAATGATTCCATGACTTGATGGAGATACTCCACTCAATCAAATGTGCCATACTGGATGGCAACAAACTGCCACATGGGCCTTCCTTTAGGAAATAGGACTGTTAGACAATTGTGGACAGGAAAGAATGTTTAAGCTTAAGCTGGAGCCCAGGCAAGGCTGAGCCATAGGAAGCCAGATCTTCATTTGGGTCTTAGATGATGAGGGCTATGCTTTTGTGTATGTGTATGTGTGTTGAGAGGACTCAGAGTTACCATCTCCCTGACAGAGTAGCCATGAGCTCAGGTTCACAGTCATCTTCACAGCCTTGAAGAGCCCAAACAACCTTCCCTAAGAGATGGTACACAACTGGTTATGAACTCAGACTTTGGAACACAAAGGCTTGAGTTTAAATCCGAACTCCACCACTTCTTATATTGGGAATATGGTCCAGATTTAACTTCCCTGCACCTTCATTTCCTTTCTTGATAAAATGGGAATGATTGGTGACCTGATGTCATGGGATAGTGGTGAAGAGCAGACAAGACAGTATCTGTAAAGCATCTAGCCCAGAGGAAGCACCTGGGTTCCAGAAATTGATGCTGCTCTGATAATGGCAATGATGAACATGAATGTGATTCCCACTCAGATAATGAAATGGGGGAGACTGCTGCCTTCCTCGCAACCACCAATGCCTGGGCAGCCCCTGGTCTGTGCAACCTCCTCACAGCTAGAGCTGAAAGGGGAAATCAGATTAACACACTTCAGCCCTTAAAACACATTTGTAAATTCCTTGTTCTCTTTTTTTTTTTTTAAATGTTCGTTTATTTGAGAGAGAGGGAAGGAGGGAGGAAGATGAGTGGGGGAGGGGCAGAGAGAGATGGGGAGAGAGAATTTCAAGCAGGCTCCATGCTCTCAAGGCAGAGTCTGACGTGGGGCTTAATCTCACCAACGATGATATGACCTGAGCCAAAATCAAGAGTCAGATGCTTCACTGACTGAGCCACCCAGATACCCCCATGGAAATTCCTGGTTCTAATGAGTAATGGCAAATCCTTTCAATTTTGTTTCCCTGGGAAATGCTATTAAGATTCTGCCTGGTGGAACTTCCCAACTGATGCATAAAGACCTCCTTCGAGAAGGTTGATCCTAAAACCAGCATCTCCGGTAAACACAGCCCTGTTGTGTGAGATGCTGACAATTACTGCAGCTCTTTGTTCTGTGTCTTTTGGCTGACTTTCAGTTCATGAGGAAGTGTCTGTATTGGAGCCAATTTGAATTGATTTTGCAAGTGAAATTTCAGGGGACAATGTGCCAGGTGCCTCAGAGAGCTGGAGTCTGGTGGATTCTCTGTCATCTGCTCATAATAACCCTAACCCAGGTTTGTCTGGTGAGCCGCAGTACCCAAAGCACTGTGGTGTCACATTTGCTATTTTATTTGATCTTCACAATAACCCTGTGAGGCTGACATTGTTCACCTCGTTTTTCAATTTTTACACTTAACAGATGAGATAAGAGCTTAAGAGTAATGTGCCCAGGCTATACCTGTATCACCCGGCTGGGCTGGAAGTTGGACCCAGGGTTTTCTTTAAATGCATTTCAACAATTTAGTGAGTATCGACTATGGATCAGGGATACGGTACTACACATTGGGACTATGGAGATGAATAAGGCATAGTAAGCCGCCTGAGCAGGAAGGGAGACAGGTGCGGACACCAGTGTGACATACATTATAATTTGCACACATATAAGAAGGTAGTTACTTGCTTCCTACTCCAAGCCTTTATTTACAGCTTTCAACAGGATTCTATTCCCACCCCAACCCCAACCAAATAAACCTGCTCTTATCAAAGTACCGACAGCCTCAGCTTGCCAAAAGCAAAGGTCAGCTCTTCATTCTCACTGAACTCAAATTCTCAGAAGCAATTGACACAAGCTGACTGTCCTTTCCCTCTAACATTTTCTTCTTGGGCTTTCATAATGCCAAACACTCTGAGTTTTTCCATCACAGAAAGCCAAACTCCTTCTCAGTCTCCTTTGCTGAAACTTAGCTTTTTCTCTGATTGATTTGTGAATGTTGAAGAGCCCTGGGCTCAGTCAGTGTTGGACTCCCTATTTGGGCCCTTCCATGTTCTCTCCCTACATTCCCTCTGCTCCCATGGCTACAGATAGTATCCACACGCTAATACCCAAGTACTTCTCCCCAGCCCCTCCCCCTGAGTTTAGGCTGACATATCCATTCAGCTTGTAGATATCTCCACTTGGATGTGTCATAGCCATCTTAAAGTTCATTTTAAATTAGCATACACAAAACTTTTCATTTCCCCCCTGAAACTTGTTTCTCTATTCTTCCCATCAAAGTGAGTGGCACCATCATTTACCTAGTAATTTGGCTCCTAATGGTCATGGCTGATGCCTCTCTTTCTTCAGAAACCACACCCAATCTATCACCAAGTCTTGGTGGTGCAGCCACCACATTATGTCTTGGGTCCACTCACTTCTTTTTAAAAAAAATTTTTTTTAATGTTTTATTTATTTCTGAGAGAGAGAGAGAGACAGCGTGAGCAGGGGAGGGTCAGAGAGAGAGGGAGATACAGAATCCAAAACAGGCTCCAGGCTCTGAGCTGGCTGTCAGCACAGAGCCCGACATGGGGCTCAAACCCATGAACCGTGAGATCATGACCTGAGCCGAAGTCAGATGCTTAACCAACTGAGCCACCCAGGCGCCCCATCTACTCACTTCTCCATCTCCACTGCTACTGTCCTGATCCCAGCCATTGGTATCTCTCTGAGACCAATGAAATAGCCTTCTAGCTCATGCCTGTATTCTTACATCCTAACAACTCATGGAGCAGCCAGATGCATCTTTTAAAAGATATAAATTAGATCATGTCACTTTTCTGCTTTAAACTCTCTACTGGCTTACCACTACTTTTACAACCAAATCCAAACTCCTTAGCATAGCCTACCAGGCCTCACCATCTATGTGACCTGGCCCTGTCTCTGCTGTCTACCCAAACTGCCCCAGGGCCTTTGCACTTGCCCTACCCTCTGCTTGAAATAATCTTCCCCACATCTTTGCAGGACTGGATTATTATCATCCTTTCAGATCTCAACTCCCGCTCCTCAGCCTGGCCCTCCTCCAGTCATCATTCATTTTATTTCCTTTGAAGGATTTACTACCATCTATAATCATGTCATTTGTCTCTCTCATCCCTGCTAGAATGTGATCCCTATGAGTGCCTGGTCCAGACATGTGCTATAAATAAAGCCCCAAGAGCCAGGGTCTGGCACCCACGGTTCTTGTATTTACGGAGAAGGTAAATAACACAACATTGTATATACTAAGAAACGTTTTAATTGCTGTGAAGGGAGAGAACTGGGCTCTCAGAGGAAGATCAGGTGGCAATTGTTCTATAAGGGGTGATCAGAGAGGGCCTTCCTGGGAAGAGGGATTTAAAATGAGGCCTGATGAATTGGAAAGGGCATCCATGGAAAGACTTCTAGGCGAAGCATTGCAGGCAGAGGGGTCAGACACATTAAGGGTATATGGGTACAAAAGGGGAGGAAGAGAGAGATGTATAGATTTCTTTCTATCACTCTCTCTCCCTTTTTTGAAATGGGTGAACAGAATTTTATAACTTTATTTTAACTTAATATATCAAAAGCATCTTCATGTCCTTCAATCATTTCCAGTTTTTGTTTTTTGTTCATATGAACAATGCTGCATTAAATATCTTATTTTTTTAGGTTTACTATTTATTTTGAGAGAGAGAAAGAAGGAGTGTGTGAATGGGAGAGGGTCAGAGAGAGAGAGAGAGAGAGAGAGACAGAGAGAGAGAGAGAGAGAGAGAGAATTCCAAGCAGGCTCCTCACTGGCAGCACAGCGCCAGACGCAGGGCTTGATCCCATGAATCGTGAGATCAGACCTGAGCCAAAACCAAGAGCTGGATGCTCAACTGACTGAGCCACCCAGGTGCTTCTAAATAACTTATTTTAAAAGATATCCATGTCCAGCAGAATGGTTAAAATTCAAAAGACAATACCAAGTGTCGGTGACAATATAGAGCAATTGGAATGGTCATACACTGTTGGAGAAAGTGTACCATGATAATGACTTTCAAAGTCTTTGGCAGTATCTACTACAGCTGAGCAGACGCTTCCTGTGACTCTGTAGTTCTACTCCTGCCATGTCCTCAACACATGGGTGTCTGTCCACCAAAAGGCACATACAAGAATGTCAACACAGCACTGCTGATAATAGCCAAAGCCAAAACAGAAATAACCCAAATATCCACCCACAGTAGAGTCAGTCACAGACTAGTTATATAATGGAATCTATAGAGCAATTAGAATTGGACAGACTATTGCTACCCACCACATGGATGAATCTCACAGACACAATGTTGGGTGAAAGAATCTAGACACCAAAAAGTAGACTGCTTTATTTCATGTTTCATAAGTTGAAAAATAGGAAACTGCATCTATGGTGCTAGGGGTGAGGAGGAAGGGAGGGGAGGAGAGGGAAACTTTTGTAGGAAAGTTCATGTTCTCCTTCTTGGTCTATGTCGTCACACGAGTGTATCACTTTGTGACAGTTCATGGAGTTGAATGCGATTTTTGCACTTGCCTGTATTCGATTATACTTCAGTAAGAAGTTTTAAGTATTTAGGATTATTTCATCAGGAAACGTCTTACGTATGAATTTTCTCTAATTAAGATACGTTTTGGCAGATGGTATCACGGTGGGTTGGGTTGAATTGTCCGCCCCCTCCCGCCCCACCTTCCACAAGAAGATATGTTGAGGTCCTAAGCCCCAGTACCTGTGACTGTGACCTTATTTGGAAATATAGTCATTGAAGATGTAATCAAGTGAAGTGGAGTCATGCAGGTTTAGGGTGGTCCCTAAATCCATTGACTGGTGTCCTTGTGAGAGAGAGGCTTGGCCACACACAGACACATGGTGAAGTCCATGTGACACAGAGGCAGAGAGTAGAGTGGTGTAGCTACAAGCCAAGGGATGCTAAAGACTGCCAGGAGCCACCAGAAACTAAGAGAAACATGGAACAGATTCTCCCTCACAGTCTCCAGATAGGACCAACCTGGTCAACACCTTGATTTGACTTCTTACCTCTCAGACTGTGAGACAATAAATTCTTGTTTTAAGCCTCCTGGTCTGTGTTAATTGGTTATGGCTGGTTAATTGGTTATGGCTGCCCTAAGAAACAAAGATAAGCACCAGATTCCAAGAAAGATTACTTTTTGATCCCCGCTCAGCCTCTTGGGAGAAGGTAGAGAATGTTCCCAAGCAATGGTTACAGTTTAATCTCTTGATAACCCTCTTGTTTCCAGCCAAGCCCAGGGCCTCTCCCTACTTTCCATTGCAAATGACGCGATCAGTCCCGTCCTGTGTAAGTCACGTACAGAACCTGGAGGCTCAGGAGAGGAGAAGGTGAGCAAAGGGAAGAAATGTGGCACAATTTTCAGATATATCATTAACCCCAGTTCTTAGCTGTTTATGGTATGCGAAGACATGATTACTTTCTTTTAACATCGCTCCTTCCTCATTGCATAATTTAGGTTTACTATACGAAAATTATAAAATACATGAAGGCAAACAAAATACATGAAAACTACTTCGAATCCACACCCAAAGACGCCCAGCATTCATATTTTGGTGTATTGCCTGCCAGAAATTTTTCTTTGCATGTACGTACATTTTCTTTTTGTCAGAAAAAATATCATCCCTTCCTAATTGTCTACATATCTTCTCTTCCTCTTTACTGAGAAACATAGGTTTTTAAATATACTCCTGAGACCCATTCTTCTGCCCACACACAAATTTCTGCTTTTGTTTTTCATCACGCAGATCTCGCCCTGGGCCTCTTCCTGTGACCAACCCATTATTTCACACAAGGAGTCAATTCTTTCTCCAGCCCTGAGTTCACATGGGAAGGCCTGGATTTCACCTCAAACAGTACAGGGGGAAAGGGTGTTTTCCAAAGCCTTCTTTTAGTGTAGTTGCTGCTTTCCCAGCAAATATCAGATTTGCCTCCTCTTTTTTTAATTAAAAAAATCTTTTTTTAATGTTTATTTTTGAGAGACAGAGAGAGACAGCACGAGTTGGGGAGGGGCAGAGAGAGAGGGAGACAGTATCTGAAGCAGGCTCCAGCCTCTGAGCACAGAGCCCTATGCGGAGCTCAAACCTACGAACTGTGAGATCATGACCTGAGCCAAAGTCGGATGCTTAATCGACTGAGCCACCCAGGCGCCCCAAGATCTGCCTCCTCTTTGAGATCTCAGGTGCTGAGGGTTAATTACACTCCTCTGTTCAAGACAGGATTATCCTCGACATCAGGGCAAATACCTGGGTTTAGGATGTTCCTTCACACTCCACATCCTGACTTCCTTTCCATGTCCCCTGCTAACATCCATCCTAAGATATGCAATTGGTGTCCTGGAATGTTGTGATGGACGCCTTCCATCCTCCAGACCCACTCTCCATTTTGCTTGGCCCAGCTCTGGTCCCCGGAGGCTCATCTGTAGGAAGGACATCAACAGTGTGCTTGCCCTCTGGCTTCTAGTTGGGTCTGGCCAGTAGGAAGCACTGTCAGGAGTTCCAGAAGGTGGCAGGGAAGAGAAGCCAGAGAGCAAGGTGCTCTGCTGGGGCGGGTGTTGGCCCATGTGAAGTGGCCTCTGAAGGCACTCTCTCCACCCAGTCAGCCTCTTCAGGCCCTGGGCACGTTAGGTCACGTGGCTGCTCCTCCTGCGGGACACTTCACCATCTCACTGGTTGTTTTCCCAATGCTGCCCACACCTTTGCAAATACAGCTCATCCTCAACTTAAGATGGGCTTATGCCCCGAGAAACCCATTGTGAGCTGAAACTGTCACATGTCAAAAAATGCATGTTAGGGGCACCTAGCTGGCTTAGTCAGTTAAGCGTTGGGTTTCTGCTCAGGTCATGATCTTGTGGCTGGTGAGTTCGAGCCCTGCTTGGGACTCTGTGCTGACAGCTCAGAACGTGGAGCCTGCTTCTCATTCTGTGTCTCCCTCTCTCTCTGCCCCTCCCCGACTCTTGCTGTCTCTCTCTCTCAAAAACAAATAAACATGTAAAAAATTAAAAACAAATAAATAAATGCATGTAATGCACCTAACCTACCCAGCTAACCTATCATAGTTTAGCTTAGCCTACTTTAAGCATGCCCTGAACACTTACATTAGCCTACAGTTGGGCAGAATCATCTAACACGAAGCCTATTTATAATAAAGGGTTGAATATCTCATGTAATTAATTATTGGACCCTGTGGTGAAAGTGACAAACAGATCGGATGCATGAGTGCAGAATGGCGGTCAGTGTATCGATTGTGGACCCTGTGATCCCTGCCTACACCCAGCACTGCGAGAGAGGATGTACTGTGCACCACTAGCTGGGGGAAAGATCCAAATTCACAATTCAAAGTTCACTTCCGGGGCGCCTGGGTGGCTCAGTTGGTTAAGTTTCCTACTTTGGCTCAGGTCATAATCTATCTGTTTGTGAGTTCCAGCCCCGCGTTGGGCTCTGTGCTCACAGCTCAGAGCCTGAAGCCTGCTTCAGATTCTGTGTCTCCCTCTCTCTCTGCTTCTCTCTTGCTCGTGCTCTCTCTCTCTCTCAAAAATAAATAAACATTAAAAAAAATTCAAAGTACACTTTCTACTGAATGCGCATCGCTTTTGCCCCATCCTGAAGTCAAAAAATCCTAAGGTGAACCATCACGACCTAGTCCGTAGTCCTCTTATTGAATCTCAGTTGCACATTTGTGTATGCCCGTCATTTTCTTTCCCGAGTATGTATGTATCTCCATAAAATGGGGGCATGTTCCTTGGGGTGGGCATCTGTGTGTGCGTAAGTGTTCCGTGAATAGAACATTACTGTTCTCCAGACTTCCCCCTGTTTCTTACTTTGTGTGTCGCTGCTGCTCAGGTTGGCGTTGCTGTGTGTACCCCTAAATATTGCTTCAGACAATAGCACCACGTGGTTTCCACAGTATCCCTCCCTCACATCTCAGTCCCCAGTGAGGATTTGCCACTGACTTCCTGCTACCACATGCGATGCCACAATAAATCCAAAGTTTCATAAACTTTTTAACTGACATTTTTCAGTTCCTTTTCTGGTCTCAGTTTTGACTTTATGCCAAGCACAGTCATTTTATGAGTAAATCACGTCACATAAACCTCAAGTCTGTGTTGCTTAATTAAACATAGTGACTCTAAACTCATGAAGAATGGCTTTAAAATGTGTTTTTTTCCCCCTGACTTTCCCCCTATGGTCATAAATTGCATAATAAAAATAAATAACAAGAATCACACAGGTTGCCATGTGTATAGAGTACTTCGATGTTTGAGGGTTTTGTCCTGAGCCCAGTGTGAGCATTAGCTCATCAAAAGGATGTGGAGCCAGCTCAGACCGGCTTTTGAGAGGCAATTGTTAAATTTTCAAAAATTTTGTAAGCTGGTTACTAAACACAGCAATCACAAAAAATTAAATTATATAAACTCCCCATTAAAGAAATTGCATTAAAAACAACTATAATAAAAGCTCACCATTCACCTATTTCCAAATTATTTTACTACCTTTAACTATTATCTAGGTTTGAATTATGTCTATTGTATCTATACTGTGGAAATACTGTATACTGGTGCACATTTCTTCCAATTCCACGTTCAAATGTGTTACATTGGTATCTTGGACATCATCTGTGGGGTGGGGGGTAAATTTGCACCATAGAAATTAGCAAATGATACAAATCAGGAGTCCTTCCTGCTCCCCTCCCCCCAAGTTGGCTGTTAAGCATTTACCAGCACACCACTGCACTTGACCGTCACCACAGTCCTGTGAGGTTGGTACTTTTTTAATTTTACAGATGAAGAAGTAAGGTTTAAAGGAGACAAATAGCTATTCCAAATCCTAGAGTTAGTGGAAGGTAGAGGCAGGATTGAAATAACACGCATAACCCTAGGCCACTCCCTCCCAAGGGTGTCATTCAACCATAGACGTGGTAGCTAGGTCACATGGTGTTGTATAGCACTCTTGTGCAGACAAGGAAACTAGACAGAGGGGTTACATTATTTGTCCAAGATGATATAATGAATAAGGAGAAAGGAGGTGGGTTCAAGCCCCGTTACCCATCACCCACAGATTCTCTTAGGCACCGGAAAGGGCAGGACTCAGGCAGCCATTTTCTCCATCTCTGTGCCTCCCTCTCTGCCTCTCCCTCCGTCTTGCCACACAGTGTCCTATCTACGTTCTTCCTGAACCTGGTTCATTTTCCTCTCTGCTTTTGTGCACCGAGCTCTGCCTTGCAGTTCCCACTCCTTGAACGCAGAAGCTGCCCGGGCTTACGAGAATGGCTGTTCCAGGAAATACCATGGTTCCAGGCAGGATCTGATTGGCCCTGCCTGGCCCAGGTAGCTGCGCCTGGTTCAGTCCGGTGAGTCAGTCCAGCGTGGCTGCCGGGGATGCAAGCTGCCCCCGTGGGTAAAGGAGCCAATGCTGGGGGGTCACTGAGCAGCCCGCTGTAGCCTGTGTCTACACGGTCTACAGTGTCTGTAGCCCACTCACCTGGCCCCAGCCGGCAGGATCACTGGGACCCTCACGCGGGCAAGTAGAATCAGAGTGCTCATAGTAACCACTTTCTGTCCTTAGAATGTGCATCACATATACCAACTCATTGAATATAATAACCCTGTGAAGTCCAGGCAATTATTAAATCATCACTCTCTTACAGAGGAGATCATTGAGGATCACAGAGGCTGAGAAACTTGCCCAACGTGGGCAGCTAGTGTGGGGCAAGGCAGCCCGGCTGTCTGTCGTATTTGCTACCAGCTGCCCGGCCCAGCTGCCCAGCTCCACCAGACCAGCCTCGCAGGGCTGTCGAGAGGCCCAAATTAGACACTGATGCCTTAGAGAGCCCTCTGAGCTTATAAAAATGAGTCCCTCCTCTGTTTCCGTGTCATCCTGTATGTCGGAAATCAAGGCAGCGATACAAAAGCAGATGTGGGGCACATTATAGGTCGGCCTGTCCTACCTAGCTCCTCTCCCAGCAGGAGAGTCACCCCCCCCGCCCCCGGCCGTAAGCCACGTCCAGAGACGGACTCCGGTAAACCTTAAACAGGTAACTCAGGAGAGGCAATAACGCTTTTATTAGACCTCCAGCAGGGGCTATGTTTTCTCCAGCGGCCGCTCTGTGAGTGGGTAAATCTGGCCCGTCGATGAAGGACAGCTGGGGCAAGCAGGACTCAGGTGGAGGGGAGGCAGGAGCCTGTCGCAGGCGGGGTGGGGTGGGGGGTGCTGCAGGGCAGAGGGAGGGCCTGAGGATGGGAGGGGCACTAAGCCGGGAGTGGCCAGCGGCTCCAGTGACTCTTCAGAACCCCAGCCGTTGGAATCTGCATGAGCTGGAAGGAGCTGCCTGTTGTACAGATGAGGAAACTGAGGCCCAGACCTGCTGAGTCAGGCCTTTGTGGCTGCTTTTCTGGTTCACCAGGGGACGTCGGTTGACGCCTCAATCCCCTGGAAGTGTTCTTCCAGCAAGGTTTCCCTGGCCTGGGGCAGACACAGGGAGCCCCCGCCAGGGATGCAGGGGTGCAAGAAAGGGCACAGGCAGCGAAGACACAAGGTGCCCAATGAGGTCTTCGTCGCGTGCTTTCCTGGCCGTTGCCCCGTCCCTGTTCCTGTTGCTCGGTGGGAAGCTGTGTCCTGTGCATGTCACTTTCCCAAAGAGACTCCGAAGCCCTCTGCCTGGTGGTCACGACCTCCCTCCTCCCCTGCTTGCCACCCTCCTGTCCCTCCTTGCCAACAAGGGCAACACCGCCTACCCCAGGACCCCGAGCCGCATTTGCTGTGGCCGTCGGCCTGTGGTCTGTCTTCACAGCGGGCTTGTCAGCTCGAGGAAAGGCTCTCAGGTAAGACTTTAAGGCTCAGGGAGGCTTTTACCCACCTACTGGCAAGTTCTTCTACCTTCCTCCCCAGTGGCTCCTGCAAAGCTTCTTGCCCACCGCGTGACTTTGGCCAAGTCCCTTCCCCTCTCTGGGCTTCATTGTCCTCATCTGGGAAACGAGGGCAGGGGACAGATGACGTGATTATGACGTGATTACCACGGTCCCTATTAGAACTGTCTTTCCTCGAGATTAGGAGTAATACCAAATGGCGATGCCCCGTGTTCCCGCAGCCTTTCCCAGTTCATAGAGCCTTCACTCGTCATTCAGCAGATTGCCGTGGAAACAAGACTGGCCTTCGGAGTTAGACCAGCTTCACGGAGTCCCCACCCCAGGGAGGTCCCAGCAGGAAGGGCGGCTCCAGGAACTAGTGGCCTGCCTGGGCTTCCCCTGAGGTCTGTCCCTCCGACTCAGGCTGCCCTTCTCTGAGGCCTGGCAGGGGGTCCAGCAGAGAGTGGCCAGACCAGTAAAGCCACCTGCTTGCATAATCCAGCCAAGGCGGGGCCCTGAACCGAGCAGTGTGCGCCTCTGGGAATCACCTGGTTCTGAACAGAACTGACGTAAACAGTTCCGGGAGCCCTGTGTAGTTCACGGTCTTATTCATTCAACAAACACATATTGAACATCAGAATGGGACCTCGCGGGGGTCGGCACTTTGGAGAAAAAATGTGCCCTCTATTAAGAAGCCCACTGCTGGAGAGAGGGGACAGACAGACACTCAAACAGATGCATCCAACATGACAAAACACCCATTAGCTGAGGGACCCGACAACCTGTGTACCCTGTGAGCCTGTTTCCTCACTGGGCAAATGGGGTTGGTAAAATCCTATCTTTTGTCTCATCTTCTGCAGCTCGGCTGTTCACAAATACACCAGACTCTTTTTAAAATATTTTTAAATGGTTTGTTTCTTTTTGAGAGAAAGAGTGAGCAGGGGAGGGGCAGAGAGAGGGAGACAGGATCCAAAGCGAGCTCTGTGCTGACAGCAGACAGCCCGATGTGGGGCTCGAACTCACAAATCCCAAGACTGTGACCTGAGCCAAAGTTGGCACTTAACCAACTGAGCCACCCAGGCGCCACCATGAATACGCCAGACTCTTAATGCTTGCATCCCTTTGTATCACTGCTCCCACTGCCTGGGATGCCCCTTCCCACATGGGTCTCAAAAATACCTGCTCGGGGCACCTGGGTGGCACAGTCGGTTAAGCATCTGACTTTAGCTCAGGTCATGGTCTCACATTTGTGAGTTCAAGCCCCGTGTCAGGCTCTGTGCTGACAGCTCGGACCCTGGAATCTGCTTTGGATTCTGTGTCTCCCTCTCTCTCTGCCCCTCCCCTGCTCATGCTCTGTCTCTGTCTCTCTCTCAAAAATAAATAAACATTAAAACAATTTTTTAAAAAAACCTGCTCAACGCCAGCATCTAGCACGGTCTTAAGCATAGTTGAAGATGAATAAATAGTCGCTCCATGAATAAATCCCACAAGAACAAGCTTCTCCCCCTCTTCGCCCTCCCTCTCCACGCCCCTGCCCCCTTCTCCCTCTCCCTTGGCCGTACCTGATCTCCCAGGCAGAACAATTATTTGTTCCTCTCTCCCATTAAACTACAAAATCCTCCTGTGCACACACCGTGAATGACACAGAACATTAGTGTTTAGTAAACAACAGTAAAAGTGAAAAACAAGTTGGTCGGGAAAGGTATTATTATCTTCCTTTTAATAATGACTCTTAGGTTCTGAAAAACCCCCAAAGAATTTTTTTTGAATCATCCTAGAAGGTCAAGCAACGTGCCCAATTGCGCAGGGCCCCAGGCAGCCTCATTTTCTGACCCAAATCTGAGCTGTCAAACCACAGTTCTAGACGTTTAAGAAAAAGTACTTATTTCACAAATCCTAAACGCAGATTTTCCACATCTCAGATAGTGGGATACATTCTTCTTTCCTTAGTTGTACATAAAATAATGGTGATGTCTCTCATAAGCAATGCAGCCTTTGATTTGATGAAATATGTTATCAGTTGTGGTTGGGAAAACTGAAAGCAACCTGTATTTGACAGCTATCGATTAAATAAATGAAGGCACGTTTATGCAATTGAATAATACAAGATAATGATAAAACTGCTAATAATTATGGTTAATTACGAATTATGGGTATTTCTGTATAGGGATAAAAGGCATTTGTGAGATCTTGCTTTGCTAACAAAATTTAGCTTCAATCTGATTCCATTTTTGTTTGAAAAACACTTCTGGATTGAGAGCCCCCTAGTGTAGGTGGGGATCACCTGATGTTAATAAGATTAGAGCTGTTCTTTTTTTACAGCTGTTTCTTTTTTTTTTTTCACCTAAAAATAGCTAATTCCAATGGTACTTTTTATTTGGTTATTTGGAAATACTTTTTTTTTTTTTTTTTAATTCTTTTTAAAGTCGGCTCTGTGCCCATTGTGGGGTTTGAACTCATGATCCCGAGGACAAGGTCACATACCCTATCAACAGAGCCAGCCAGGTGCTCTCCTTATTTATTTATTTTTAAACTTACTTTGAAATCCTTTCTTACAGGAAATTTGCAAGAATGGTACACAGAACACTTGTATGCTGTTCTTGTGCATTTCTTTTTCTCCCTCTGGCTGGTCTCCCGTATTTGTGCTCACAAAATTGTTTTTCTGAAACAGCGGAGAGTAGGTTCCGTATATCGTGTCCCTTTAACCCTTAGTGTTTTCATATCCATTTCTTACGAACAAGGATATGCTCTTACAAAGCCACACGCCCGTTAGCAAATCCCAGACATAGAAGATGCATGTAATACTTCCATCCATACTCCAACCTCATCAATTGTCCTCATTAGATCCATTACAGGAACTTCTTTTTCCCTGTTCTGAAGCCAGGTCAGGGCAGCACGCTCGCTGCATTTGGCCCTCACAACTTCTTGTCTTCTTCATCTGGAGCGGTTCACCAGCCTTTCTTTGTCTCTCGTGACAATGACCATGTTTAAGAACACAGGCCTGTATTTTTTTAAAGTTTATTTCTGAGAGAGAGAGAGAGAGGCAGAGCGTGAGCAGGAAAGGGCAGAGAGAGAGAGAGAGACACTGAATCGGAAGCAGGTTCCAGGCTCTGAGCTTTCGGCACAGAGCCCAACGCGGGGCTTAAACTCACACACGGTGAGATCATGACCTGAGCCGAAGTGGGACGCTTCACCGGCCGAGCCCCTCAGGCACCTGTATTTCGTAGGCTGCCCCTCGATCTAGGTTGTCTGATGTTTCCTTATTGCCTTGATTCAGGTTATGCGCTTTGGGTTGGAAAACTGCATACGCGACCTTGTGTCCTCGAGGTATCACATCTAGAAACCCATGACGTCTGTGTCTTAGTGCTCATACTTCCATCGCTTTCTTGTTACTTGTGCCTTCTTCACAGAACAGTTTTTATTTCTCCTTTTGCAACTAATAAATGGTTTGTGGGAGGACACTTTGAGACCGTGTACATTTCCCATTCCTTCTCAGACTTCTTCCCTAGCTCCTGTGTAGAATCCACTGACGAATCTTACTTGAACCCGTTTTTGCTACGTAATATAGTTACAAAAGAGATTGTTCTGATGCAGTCATTCCTTCTATGTTAATCGTGAGGAAGAGCTCCTCCTAATTTAGTTGCTGCTTATCAACATGGGCTAGAAAGTCTTATATGATTCAACACGTTCCTCTCCATTACTGTCTATATTTGTCGTGATGCTCAAAATGGTCTAGGTTTGACCAGGAGTGAGCCCGTTCGTGCTGGCTCTTGAGCCTTTTGACATGTTGCGAAGGGCACGTCCCATGTACTTTTTCTTTTTTTGAGTGCTTCCTTCTGGCCTTTCTTTCTGGCACAGCAAGGTGTTCCAGCATAATCTTCTATGCCCCAGCCTTGGGATCAGCCATTTCTCTGAGGGGCCACCTAGTTTTAGTGGCCAATGGCATTTAGAAAAGAAGAGTGTGCTACACACCAAGTCGGAGTGTGTTCAGGCATTCCCGTTCTCTTCCTTTCAGTTATCTGTATCTTCCATCTTAAAATACAAACATAGAGTCCTTTATAATAAGAAGGAAAAAGCCTAAAGTTATTTTTACATTATTTTCAAAAAGAAAAACAACCAAAAGACAGTAGACTTTTACAAAGACTCTTGGGAACCCACATGCCTTGGGCCCTGAGGACAGTTTTCATCACACGTTGTCCTGGACACTAGGGATACACATGGCTCACGTGCAGGGTCCCGATGCTATCACCAGTCGAAGAATGCCAGGAAGAAGGCTGGTGAAATGTGGACATGTGCGCTGGTGCTTTTTCATACTATAAGCCACGTCTGCCTTGGCTTCAGACCAGGCAATGATGTTTTGTGAAACTACTTAGGAGGTTGATCAAACGCTAAGCATTCTTTATACAGGATGGTGTGTAAAGTATGGCGATTTCTATTTCGGAATGTTCTACTCAGTGTGGCAGAACGTGGCTGTTTGAAATTCTTGCCGCAAAGATGCTACAGCTGTTTTAGACAAAAGGCTGACAAATCTCTGTCACCACCTTCGAGACACAAGGAGAGAACTGAACGGAAAGGGAGGGCCCTCCTCTTCTGGAGAATAAAGTAGAAAAATACTTCTCTGGGAATGTAGGAGAGGGGAGGGCCAGTGTCTCAAAGGTAACAGAACATTTTTGAGTCATTCTGCCTGTTTTTTACATAACTTTATTCTGGTTATCAAATTAAATGTGCTAAATCTGAGGGGGGAAAACATAAAAAAATATAAAGAAGAAAAGAGCAGTCTTTCAAATCCCTCTCCCGGACGATAGCCTGCCAGTATTTTTGGCATATTCTTCTTCTAGTCTCTCTTCTAGGCAGGAGATCAGTTGTACATATTTGAGCTCATGCTGTTTGTATAATACCCTCCCTTCCTCCTCTCAGTTGGTATGCCTCGAGGATTCTCCCGCATAATTAAAAGGCACATTATAAAGCAAGTTGCAGGATAATACATATAGTCTGGAAAAAAAAAAAAACAACACAAGCCAAAATAATAATGTGTATTTGCTAAGCACACATGGAAAGTATTTTTGGAAAGCTCTGAATGGATACATTTCAAACTCAAAATAATGGTTACCTTGGAGGAGACAGAGGGAGAAGAAAGAAATGGGTGCAGGAAAACAAGGGAGGTTAGCTTTCCCTGCAACGCCCAATTTGGAAAGAGAGAGAGAGGTTCTAGTATATAATCAAAATTATTGTTGAGTTAAAGTTTTATTGTAGGTATCATTATATTATTTAATATATGTCAGCACCTTATTTTTTAAAATTAATTTGGAGAGAGAGAGAGAGAGAGAGAGAGAGTGAGTGGGGGGGTGCACAGAGAGAGGGAGAGAGAGAATCCTCAAGCAGGCTCTATGCTGTCAGTGCAGAACCTGATGTGAGGCTTGAACTCACAAACCATAAGATCATGACCTGAGTTTAAGTTAAGAGTCAGATGCTTAACCAGTTGAATCACCAAGGCACCCTGAGTTGTACCTTATTTTAACCTTTCTTTTATGATGGGACATCAGAATTTTTCCAAAATTTTAACTATTCTCAGGAATTTTTTTGGCGAACTTCTCTGGGTACAAATCTATGTCTTAATCTTAGGTGATTTCCTCTGCATGAATTCCTACAAGTGGAAATCTTGGACAGTGTCCATCAAGTCACACTCCTCTGAGCGCTGCATGTTAGTGTCCACCTCACCGCATCCCTACAAGCACTGAGTATTATCAATTTTTAAATTCATAACTAATTTGGTGCTGACTCACTTACTTTTAGTTAGTATTTCTCCACTACTTGTGGATCTACATTTTAAAATTAAATATATATTGATATTTTATATTAACATATTAAGCAATATATTAATATTATATATAAATAATTATATATTAATTAAATATATCAAATAAATATGAAATTAAATATATTCACTAGCCATTTATTCTGAGGAAGGATGTTTCTTAGTTAACTTTTAATGAAGAAAAAATGCAAAAGCTTTTAAAGGAGGAAGCAATGGGGATATACCTTGAATGGCATTTGTCTTTGTTTTTAGAGGTTTATACCTTTCACTGCTTCGGAGGAGGAAAAGTTGAGAAAAAGCACCTTGGGGGTCAGAACAACAGGAGTGACATCAGCTATGAGTCACCCTAAAGCTCATAAAGTTTGGGGCGCCTGGGTGGCTTAGTCGGTTAGGCGTCCGACTTTCGCTTAGGTCGTGATCTCATGGTTCGTGGTTTCGAGCCCCGCGTCGGGCTCTGTGCTGACTGCCAGCTCAGAGCCTGGAGCCTATTTCAGAGTCTGTGTCTCCCTCTCTTTCTGACCCTCCCCTGCTCACGCTGTCTCTCTCTCTGTCTCTCTCCTAGAAATAAATAAAAATATATATTAAAAAAATCTTTAAAGCTCATAAAGTTAATCTTCCTAAAACTCAGCTCTGGTTACATCACTGACCTGCCCACACCTTCATTTTCCCATCTCCTTTCAAGAGGAAGTCCTCCTCGGTGGAACCCAGTCTACCTTCTCAAGCCTGCTTCCCCCATCACGTGCACATGTCATGTCATGTCCTCCATTCAGTGGAGAAGGGCCGTTCATGAAACACAGCCCCAGCTGTGACTCTCACCTTTGCTCACATTGCTATTCCCTCTTCTGAGATTCCCTGTCTACTCGATCCCCTCACCAGTCTTCCCTTCCTTCAACCATTCCAAAGGCCACCTCTTCTTCAATCAGGCTTTGGCTCATGCCCTAAAATTCAAGTGACTTTTCATAACTTTAAAGAAAAAATTTTTAATGTTTCTTTATTTTTGAGAGAGAGACAGAGACAGAGTGTGAGTGGGGGAGGGGCAGAGCTCGAGGGAGACACAGAATCTGAAGCAGGCTTCAGACTCCGAGCTGTCAGCACAGAGCCCGGTGTGGGGCTTGAACTCACAAACTGTGAGATCATGACCTGAGCTGAAGTTGGACGTTCAACCGACTGAGCCACCCAGGTGCCTCAACTTTTCATTACTTTTAACTTCTATTTGTTCTTGAGGCAGGAGTTAGGGCCAAGCTTCAAATGCTACTTGGTCGATTTCTCCTGCTGCCCACAGGGTGTATTTGACAAATTATTTTTTCTATTTTTTAATTTTTTGCTTTTTTTTAGAACGAGAGAGAGAGCACGAGCAGGGGAGAGGAGCAGAGAGAGAGAGAGAGAGAGAGGGAGAGAGAACCCCAAGAAGACTCCATGCTCAATGGGGAGCCCGTTGCAGGCCTTGATCCCACCACCTTGGGATCATGACCTGGGCCAAAATCAAGAGTCCAATACTCAACTGACTGAGACACCCAGCGCCCCATGGGCAAAGTATTAAGGAACCTGAGTCTCTGATTCCTTCTTCAGAAAATGAGAAAATTAAATGAGAAGAACATGTAAATAAGGTATCCACAGTTCCTGGCACATAGTATAATGTTCAAGAAGTCAGCTTTTGTCTTACTTTATTTTGCCTTGCACGTGTATAATTTTCATATCATCTCCAGCTCCCTTCTAGAATATAAAGTCCTCGCAGGGAAGGTCTCGGTTCTGGCCCTTTTATATGCTCTCTACATCTCTACATTGAAGTCTCTAGCGCAATGCCTTGCAATCAGTAGATATTCAATAAATATGTGTTGGATTTAGAAGATTAGAGGCAAATCATTGAGAATTTACTTCTGACCAAAAGTTAATAGGGAAGTAAAGGAAAAGTGCATAGTTTCTGTAATAAACTAACTGAGGAAGTGAAGAGAAGTGAATATAACCTCGGGCTGCAAGACCGCTCTTCCTCTCTCAGGCTGTAAGACACAGGCAAGGCCATTTACTTCATGTCAAGGCCCTAGATCTTGTGTCTGTGAAGGAGGTATTAATAGAACCGACCCCTGGAGTTCCCGGGAAAGAGCAAATGACATCGTCTATCGCCTGTCGTAGAGTAGACAGCACCGGGCACATGACCAGCACTCATGAAAACTAATGATCACTCTATGCGCGTAGAAAAGGGCAAAGACAAGTTTCGGGGAGAATTAGAGTTTTTGAGAAGAGATTGCGGTATGTGTCATGCTAGTTCATACCTTTTTTTAAGTCCCTAAGAATGCCCTTCCATTATAATATTTGGTCAAACTCTGCATGTTTAATGTTTTTTAGAAAAGAAATATTTTACAAAAAAGGAATGAAATGTTTCCACTAATATGAATTGTCTGGAATTGATAAAAGTGCCAGAATGGCACCACCTCCAGGTGTTTTTTTTTTTTTTTTTTTATTCATGAGAGACAGTGAGAGACAGCGTGAGCAGGGGAGGGTCAGAGAGAGAGAATCTGAAGCAGGCTCCAGGCTCTGAGCTAGCTGCCAGCACAGAGCCTGACGTGGGGCTCAAACCCACGAACCATGAGATCATGACCCGAGCCAAAGTCGGACGCTTAACCGACTGAGCCACCCAGGCGCCCCCCCCCCCCAGTTTTCCAGGAGGTGTACACCTTGTAGCTGGACGATGGCAGGACCATGGCACGATTTCGTTGCCATCACTCGTATGCTGAGCATGTACTAGGTGCCAGGCATTTAACAACGCGTACACAGAGAGCAAAGGGCAATAAATCAAAAGAAGGTTTCGGGGCGCCTGGGTGGCTCAGTCAGTTAAGCGTCCGACTTTGGCTCAGGTCATGACCTCACAGTTTGTGAGTCTGTGCTGACAGCTCAGAGCCTGGAGCCTGCTTTGGATTCTGCGTCTCCCTCTCTCTCTCTCTGCCCCTCCCCTGCTTGTGCTCTCTCTCTCTCTCTCTCTCTCTCTCTCTAAAAAATAAATAAACATTTTAAAAAGTGAAAACAGTCCCAAATTAACTACTCCTTTTTGTACTAGAACTGAAAGAAGAGTCATGAGATTTTCAGCTGTACAGTGCTTCCAAATTTTAAAGAAATGGAATATTTCTCCATTGTGTCGATTCCCACGTGCTGAATAAAGTCAGCAGGTAAACATGGCTCTGAGTTTTTAAGGAAAGAGTATAGTGCATGCAATGTAGCCATCCAATTATAGGAAGGAAGAAAGGATGGAAAGGGAGAGAGAGAAGGAGAGAGAGAGAAGCATCAGACCTGGCCCTACACGTAACTAAATCGGGAAGATAGCTTCTTTTCTACCACCCCATTCACAAGCAGGTGTCCTGTTCAAAACCCTCCAATGGCTTTCCGTTGACATTAGGAAAAGCTCCAAACTCTAACACGATGTAATGGACGGTGTGGGTTGCCCACGTAACCATAGCTCCCTCCCTTCCCAACTACCCCTCTCTTCATTCACATAGACACATCACCCCCAGTTTCAGAGGTAATTTGGGCCGTCTAACCCCCAGGGCATGGCAGTCTGTGCTAATTAGCACTGGCCACTCTAGGCCAAGGAGTCTGCTGCTCTGGTCACTGCTGACAGCGGCCCCCGTGACCATGTGGAGAGCCTCTCGTGAGGCCGAGAATGACGGCACAACAATGAGCTAAGGATTCGGGCTCCACGGATTCAGGCACCTCTGAAGCCGCACCCCTTTGAGCCTCCTGTAAAGTTAGATCAGAGATATCTTTATTACTGAAGGCACTTCGAGTCTGGGTTTCGTACCTGGCGGGAGCCCAGGCACGCTGGTGCTTACACCTACTTGAAGGCCTTCATGTGTGGTACCTCCTTGTCCTGCCCCGGACCTCCCCGCTTCATCTCGATGTTCTCAAGCCCCGTTCTTCTCTCTCTTCCTCACGTGTGTCTTGCTGTGTCTCTCTTCCAAGTCTCCACGCACACAAGCCTCTCTTTGGCTACCTCGTTGTTACCTATCCTCAGGCCTCAGCCTAAATGTTACTTTCTCCGGGAAGGCTCCGCTGACCCTTACAACCCTGAGATGAGTTAGACATCACTCTCTGGGACATTATGTCGCTGACCTATTAACAGGATTAAATTATTGAGGCAATATTGCCTGGTGGGTTAGCCTACACGTTCCAGAGTCAGACCTTGTGGGTTCACATCCAGGCTCCACTCCTTAGCAGCTGGTAGGTTACTCAACCCCACGTGCCTTAGTTTTCTCATATGTCACGCAGGAATCACAGTACCCTCCTCATACACTGATGGGGACTGTGCGGAAATGGGTTAACACGTGAAAGGCACGTAATGTCTAGTTCGCAGTAGTGGTTGCCATTGACATTAGCGCTGGAGAGGCAGCCTAGCAGGAAAAGGATAGAAAACCCAAGCCCCACACCTGGGTCATCAAATAATTATCCACTGGAGCCTCAATGTCTGCCATGGTTCTTCGGGCTTCCATGTTCTCACCAGTGAAAGGGGATCGTAAACTCCATTCTGTCATCTCTATCCATTTATTCAATGAAGTCTTACGGAGCACCAACCTTTTCATATTATGAAAGGGCCCTCCTTCCTTCTAGTGACACTTTTTGTTTTAAAGTTTGTTTTAAAATCTGTTTAGGCAAAACAGACTTCAAAACAAAAGCACAGCCACTCCAGCCCTTTTGTGACTGTTGTTTGCATGAAGTTTTTCCATCTTTTTACTTTTTCTTCAGGCATGAAGTTTTTTCATCTTTTTACTTTTTCTTTAAGTTTACTGATTTTGTCTTGAGAGTGGGGGAGGGGCAGAGAAAGAGAGAGAGAGAGAGAGAGAGAGAGAGAGAGAGAATCCCAAGCAGGTTTCGCATTGTCAGCACAGGGCCAGATGCAGGACTCAACCTCATGAACCGTGAGACCATGACCTGAACCAAAATCAAGAATCAGATGCTTAACTTACTGAGCCACCCAGCCACTCTGCCCCCCGCCCCCCCCCCCGCATCCCATTACTCTTAACCTATTTGTATCTTTTTTTAATGTTTTATTTATTTTTGAGAGAGAGAGAATGAGTGGGGAGTGGCAGAGAGAGTGGGAGACACAGAATCTGAAGCAGGCTCCAGGCTCTGAGCTGTTAGCACGATGCCCCATGTGAGGCTTGAACTCCTGAACCGCGAGATCATGACCTGAGCCGAAGTCGGACGCTTAATCGACTGAGCCACCCAGGCGCCCCTTAACCTATTTGTGTCTTTGAACCTAAAGTCTGTCTCCTGTGGACACCATATAATTGCATCTTGTTTTTTGTTGTTGTTTTTTTAGTCCTATCTGAGAATCTCTGCCTTTCGTTGGATGTTCGGGCTTGTTTTTTAAACACTGGAGATACAGTACCTCTGAACGCTGCGAAAGAGGACCCAGGAGAAGGACACATAGGAGGTGTAGAAGAAAACAACAAATATTAATGTAGTGGGTCCTTAAGAAGGTAAGCAAGGAGAAAACCCTAGCTCCCAGGAAAGAAGTTGCCCCCGTGGGAGGGATCCTTCCTCTATAAGGACAGAAGGGAAATAGGAGGTCATTGGTATAGATGCAAGTCTGCACCCCAAGTCTGATGGTGGGAAACTCAAGGGCATGGACTTGTGGTGATTTCTATATTCTCTTGTTAAAGGAATTGAAAAAAGATAATCTCGATGAAAAAACTTCACAAGCATTAGAGAAATACAAAGCAGTGTTTTCACTTATTCACTCCCTTATCACGCAGCACAGAGTAGAGGAGCTTTGTATAAACGAGACACGGGACAGCCGGGTTTCACTGCGCCTGGACACAGGGAGTCAGAGGCAGGAAGGGAAGTCTACAGCGTTTAGCTTGGCCTGGCCGGTGCCTTGGACCAAAGCCAAGGCGGAGAAGGCCACGCGGAGGAGAGGCGACTGCAGGTTTGTGTCTCATTCCTTTTCGCGTGAGCCTGGCCCTGCTGGAACATTCACTAGCTCTGCAAAAGGAAGGCTCTGGATTTGCCCAGTCATTGCACAATGTCCTGTCACGTCCACAGCCAGATATTGCTGAGGGCCCTGTGTAGAGTGACCCACAGATGAGCACTTGGAACAGACAAGCGAACAAGCAAGCCTCGACTGGGCTGCGTTGTCTCCTCATCCTTCCAACTCTGTGCAATCCTGCGTAATCCTCACAGGCCTGAGGGGCTTCCCACTCCCTCACGGCCCGGCCCACATTCTGATTCACCTCGCTGGCAGCTGGGGGGGCAGGAGTCTGTCTGTGCAGAGCAACTGAGCGGGGAGGAAGGGCTCTGCTTTAGTGTGTCTGTGAGGCCAATGTGCTTTTTCCCCTTTTGTCTTCTTAAAAATTTTTTTTGACGAGGGGCGCCTGGGTGGCTCAGTTGGCTGAACGTCTGACTTGAGCTCAGGTCATGATCTTGCAGTCTGTGAGTTCAAGACCTGCGTCAGGCTCTGTGCTGACAACTCAGAGCCTGGAGCCTCCTTCAGATCCTGTGTCACCCTCTCTCTCTGCACCTCCCCCGCTCACACTCTACTCTGTCTCTCTCTCTCAGAAGTAAAGAACAGGGTTTGGTAAACTACAGCCACAGGCCAAGTCTAGACTGCCTTCTGTTTTTGGAAATAAAGTTTTATTGGAACACATCTACATCCATTCGTTTACAAATTGCGAATGCCTACTTTTATGCTGTGACAGAGAAACTGTAAGGTCTATAAAGCATAAAATAGTCACTATCTGTCCCCTTGTAAAAAATGTTCTCCCACCCTTGATATGGAACAGGATTGAATTTGCTCCCAAAACCCCAGCCTTGTTTTTATTTTTGAAACATCTTATGCCAACTTTTTGCTATTAATACATTTGATTATATTTTTTATTTTGCTATTAAAACTTTTGATAAATATGTGCTCGCTTCAGCAGCACATATACTAAAAACTTTTGATAAATACTTTTGATTCCATGTTTATCAATAGATAAATCTACTTTGAAAATAATGGGGATCATTTAGATGTCCGCTTGATAAAAATTACAATCTTTGCTTGCTATCTGATATCCTCTTTAGTCTTCTACTTTAGTCTACTACTTCTAGTAGTATAGTAAGTACTATACTAGTACTATAAAGTACTTCTACTTTATAGAAGATACCTTACTTGTGGTATCTCTAAAAATCACAGTCAAAAAATTGTTGACTTAAATCCACCATCTTGCTCCACTGTCAATCATCATGAGCCCTTTTACATGTACTGGCTTTAGAACTCTCACATGTATGTGCTCATTTAATTGTTACCATATTGCATCCATTTTGCAGATGAGAACACTGAGGTTCAAAGAGATTGGTCACTTGCCCAACAGTAGGCAGTGGATGGGTATTCTAATGCCTCATCTTGTGCTGCAGCCGTCATATCATTTCATGTACATCTGGTCCCTGATATTTCTAGTTTTATTGAAAGAGAATCACTTTTACTAAGTGAAAAAGACAGTATAAACCCTGACTTTAGTAAGTTAACAAAGGGTATGGAAGCTCTTGGAGAGAGAGGCCCGGTAGCATTCTAAAAGGAGCGATTGTGAACTCAAACTCCAGTTAAGTACTTAGAACTATTAGCTTTCGGCTTACAATGCTATAAAAATTTGCAAAAGCAGGAAGCATGTAATACAAACCTATTAACATAGCACAGCAAACACCACCTGAACATCTCTCTCTCATCCAGAGAAAATTTTTGGTATGTTACTAGCACTCAACAAATTCAACCAATAATTCTGATGGCCAACAAAGTGCCAAGCTCTATGTCAAGTATGGGGGGAGAAGAGTGGCCTAAAGATGATAGGGCCACAAATATGCCTTCAGAGTACTATAGCCTAATAGGGAGCTAGATATACAGACACACATATAGACATCTACCTACAGAGATAAAACACGGAAATTGATAACAAATAGTACAAGGTTCGTCTACTCTGCGAGTTTTATTCTGACTTGACTGGATCCAAAGACTTCCCAAAGAAAAGGATTTTGGAGCTCACGGCTTTGCTAGATATTACCCATTTCTCCTTGTAGATCTACCCCCCTCTTCATTCTGCTCTGTGCCCCAGGGGCTGACCTTTATGGAGAACCTCAGTATGTTCCTATGCTCCTGGATTAAGGTTGGGTTAGGACAAATGGGTGGCTTCAACAGGAGATGGAAGGATAAAAGGAGAGAGATGTTGGGGGTTCTTCCCCTAGGTTCACCCCCCCCTGCCCCCACCAAGCCTTGGGTTGACATAGTCTAGTTTCCTCTACCAAGGGGCACGGTCCCTATCAGGTGACTTCTCCCCAGTGTAGGAAACTCTCCTTCTGCTGAGCTCTAAGGGTGGCAGCAGCTCTCTTTTATTGATTGCTAAGGACTCCTTAGCCTTCCTTGGTTTCCCTTAACTCTGCCCATGCATTTGAATTGATCTCTTACTAAACTCACCCCAGTGACTCCTTTAGAGTGTTCCATCTGTTTCCTGCTGGGGCCCTAGGAAGCACCCTTGAAGAAATATTAATAGCTATATAATCTACAGCTTTAGAATATGAACTTTGGGGGCACCTAGGTGGCTCAGTTGGTTAAATGTCCGACTCTTGATTTTGGTTCAGGTTGTGGCCTCATGGTCGGTCATGAGATTGAGCCCCACAGTAGGCTCTATGCTGGGCGTGGAAACCACTGCTTAAGATTGTCCCTCACCCTCTGCCCCTCCCTCCCATGCTTTTCTCTCTCTCTCTCCCTCTCTCTTAAAAAAAAAAAAAAGAATATGGACTTTGGAGTGAAATGAAACTGAATTTTGATCCTAGCTTCACTAGGTACAGGTCACTGTAAGGTCTTGGACTAATTCCTTAACCTCTTTGAACCACAATTTCTGCATCTATATAATGAGAATGGGAGTCCCTACCATATAGGTTGTTATAAAGATTAAATGAGATAATACATGGGAAATGCTAACTACTTAGTGAATGGCAGTAGTATCTCTGGTGCCTGGTAAGGAATGGGGACAAGTTTAAGTGGCAAATGCAAGGAGGTGTGGAAATGCACGGAGCTTCCTATGCTAATGACTAGGTTATCGGTGAAGAGAACTCTTCTGGGGACCCAGCAGGGAGACACCCTCAGCTTCCATGCCTCCCTTGGGACCTGCTACAAGATTTTCAAAACATAAATGGGAAAGAAATCCAACAGCTTTCTTCTATTTGCCCGTGTGAGACCCCAGAACTCATGTTCCCAGCATCCCCTTCCTTGTCCCCTCTCCAGGTCCTGGCAGACAAGCCTTCTCAAGTCTGTTCTGAGAACAAGGTGGACGGGAGAGCAGGAGGCGTTCTCCTCAGGATGCCAGGGGCAAGGGTACCAATAGCTTGGGGCCCAAAAGAAGAGAGGGCAACAGTAGCTGTCTTTTAGTAGCTTCAGAGAAACACAAGGGGAGGGCAGCTATAGACCTCTGGCTTTATTTAACTTGTCTGCCATCTTCCTTTTCTCTCTTCTCTTCTGACCACTGAATCCGGCTTTGCTAAAATTCTATGAATTAGTTGTCTACATTTGTATGTCAGTGCATTTATTCATTCTGTTCACTTCTTCATTTGCCCATTCGTTCTTTCTTCCATCCTTCCAACCGTTTATTTATGGATCCATCCATTCATTCTCTCATTGATTCATTTACTTATTCAAGGACTCATCCATCTATTTATTCACTTATTCATCCATCAAGATAACGTTCATCGAGTACCTTCTTACTACCATACATCAGGCCCAGTGCAGTCTGTGTGTGGACAGGAATGACTCCTCTCTTATATTCATCATTGGTTCCCAGTACCTAGAAAGATGATTATGGGGTTACCAAGATGGGAATGAACAATCCCACAGAGGGACGAGCATTTGAAGATGCGTGGTATGTCATGAAAGGGTATGGTTTGCCTGCACCCATAAGAGGAGTTCTTTTTGGCTGGAGCACAGGGTTTTTAGAGGTCAGGAGGTCCAAGGAAGAAGCCTCAGCAATGAGGCTGCTTTGTAGGAACATCAGGCCAAGGAGTTTGGTTTGATCCTGTGGGCATCAGGCAGTCTACTCGGCTTTCATTAGGGGAATGAGATGTTTGATGTTTTTTAGGAAGATCATTGATGAGAGATGGAAAACCAATGGCCAGGAGATCAGCAAGCAGGCTTAGGCTGAGATCACGTTAATGGAGATGAAGAGGCAGTATTTAATATATGTTTCCAAGAAACATTTGACAAGTCATATCTCTAAATCCCATCTAAAAATTTTAAAAAACACCAAGCTTTGAGGGGAAAACACCTTTACCTTGTGTTCTCCTCTCTTGGAGCACATTAAAGTTATTTTCCAGTCTAGGATGTTAATTATTGCATAGGCTCTCAAATGGTGGTGGCCGGAGCTGGCCCCTGGGCTACAGCACAGCCTTATCTGCAGCCTTGAGAGTAATGAAACCTTGGGCTTGAAGAGACTTTTCACTTACTGCTCATTCCTGATAGAATCTTCAAGATGCTCTCATTTTTGGCAATGAGAGATTCAAAGAGAGGCCCACAAGGTAAAGTACCTTCTCAAGGTCACACAGCTTGAGACAGCTGAGTCTAGAACCTAGAATCCCCCACTAACAGGTGACCCTATCCTTTCCACAGTATCATCAAACAAATATGGACACCTGTGTATACATTAAGACTACAGCTTTGATAAAAATTACAGACAGGCTATACAAAGAAAATAATTGTTGTGTTAGAGACATTTTTCCATAAAATTCCTTTTACAGAGCTTTAAAATGTATTTAATGATTACAAACTTAATATATATACACTCAACAAATGAGCTATGTTGTCAGAGTCATCAAAAAGGGGAAATTTAGGGGCAACTGGGTGACTCAGTTAAGCATCGGACTTCAGCTTGGGTTATGATCTTGTGGTTTGTGGATTTGAGCCCCATGTTGGGTTGTGCGCTGGTGGTACGAGCCTGCTTGGGATTCTCTCTCTCTCTCTCTCTCTGAAGTCCTTCCAGGTGGTGGCCCCCTTCTACTCTCAGGAATTTGGAATACAATTCAGTGTAACTCTGAGCAAGTCCACGTATCGATTCTGTGTCATTCAGTGATCTCTTGCAGCTACATCCTCTCTGGCTTTCCATCTCCCGGGATGGTTCCCTGGCTGTCAATCCTGATTCCACTTCCTGATCACCACTTTGGCAGCATTTGCCGGTCTGCATGTTTGCTTCCTACTGGTCTCTTCAGGCTTCACACCAGCTGTAGACCCAAGGTCACCAACGGGCCAACTAACCATCTGATAAGGCCTACAACAGGGTGCATGGCCTGTGCCATATTTTAATGATTTATTTATTTTGAGAAAGAGAGAGAGGGAGACGGAGAGAATCCCAAGCAGACTCCATGCTCAGCATGGAGCCCGAGATCATGACCTGAGCTGAATTCAAGACTCAGATGCTTAACCGACTGAGCCACCCAAGTGCCCTGACCTACACCATATTTTAAAAATTTGAATTGGCTCTCAACATTTAGAAATTATAAAATGTCACATTTTAAAAAAATCTGAATTTCTGGCTTTTCTTTGAAAAGTGGAAGTTCTAGCAAGACAGCGCCTGCGACCCACCTAGAATTGGCCTGAGCTGAGTGGCCTATGCCATTCAGTTCACCTCAGCTCTTTGCCTCTGCCTGCCTCACTCACGTGCCCAACTTGACTGGCCCCGAAGGCCTTTGGGATATGTGGTTGAGCATCTGGCACCTCTGGTATTTCTGAAGGACCCGGGATGCCCACTCCATGTAGCATTTTGTGATTTAACTGATATCTAAGTGGATTTCACTCAGGTATGGACATACAAGTCACAGAACATAAGAACTTCCAGATAACACAATGACTTTAACCTTAATTTTCTTCATTTCAATTCCGGATCAGTTGATTAAGTGTCAATGCCATATTTTTCCTTTACGTTCAAAAATATTTTTTGAATGTTTATTTTTTGGAGCGGGCAGAGAGAGAGAGAGAGAGAGAGAGAGGATCCCAAGCTGACTCCATGCTATCAGTGCAAAGCCCGACCTGGGGCTCAACCCCACAAACCATGAGATATGACCTGAGCCTAAGTTGGCCACTTGACCGACTGAGCCACCCAGGCATCCCTAAAAATAATTTTCTATAGAAGTAGTGTTTATAATAGAAACATCTGAAAACACGGATAAGACATAGTAGACAATAAAAATCAGAACCCCTTTACCCAGAGATAACTTCTGTTAATAATTTTATGTATATCCTTCCAATCCCTGTTCCATGCAGTGAGGCACATAGAAAAGTGGGATTGTATTACCTCAACTGTTTTATAATCTTTTTTTATTTTTTATTATTTGATTTTTTAAGATTTTATTTTTAAGTAATCTCTACACCCAACGTGGAGCTCGAACTCACAACCCCAAGATCGAGAGTCTCATGCTCCACCCACTGAACCAGCCAGCTGCCCCTCATAATCTTTTTGTAGACTTAACAATATAGCATCAATGACCTCTCACATTATTTGTTATTCCCCTTGAGCATGATCTTTACTAAGCACATGTTATTCCAGCACATGATTGTTCTTTGGTTTCTCTGACCAAGTCCTTACTTGTGGGGCATTGAGGCTCTTTGCAGTTTGGGTTTTTGAGCGGTGTTTCAAAGAACAGCCTAGACGGGCACCTGGGTGGCTCAGTCGGTTAAACGTCTGACATCAGCCCAGGTCATGATCTCACAGTTTGTGGGTTCAAGCCCCGTGTTGGGCTCTGTGCTGACAGCTAGCTCAGAGCCTGGAGCCTGCTTCTGATTCTGTGTCTCCCTCTTTCTCTGACCCTCCCCTGCTCATGCTGTCTCTCTCTCTCTCTCAGAAATAAATAAAACATTTAAAAAATTTAAAAAAAAATCCCAAAGAACAGCCTAAAAGTAGAACTGGTGGGCCACAGAGTATGCAAAAACCTAAGGCTTCTGATACATGTCATGTGTTGGCACTGTGTTTCAGTGTGCTGAGGTTCAGCTCACACAAAGTAAGATTACACTTTCTGGATAGACTCTCTCAGGGACGAGGACTTTATCAGTAATATTTCACTGAGTAAGGGCCAAAAGTTTTAACAGGCATCTACAAACTACAGAGAATTTAATGTGGATATGTACTGATTCCGGTACTTGGATTAAAAAAAGAAGCAGCAGCAGCAGCAGCAGTAAATGGGGCATCTGGGCAGCTGGTTAAGCATCTGACTCGATTTCGGCTCAGGTCATGATCTCACAGTTTATGAGTTCAAGCCCCACATTGGGCTCTGCACTGACAGCACGGAACCTGCTTGGGATTCTCTCTCTCCCTCTCTCTGCCTCTCCCCTACTCATGCTCGCTTTCTCTCAAAAATATATAAATAAGTAAACAAACTTAAAAAGAAAAAAAAAGTAGTAGAAATTCAGAATCAAGGAGATCTGATTTAGCGCGCACGCGCGTGTGTGTGTGTGTTAGTGGACAGTAGCTTCAGTGGAGTGGTAAGGCTGCTGACAGGGGTTACTCTGGCCACATCTGACGGGACAACAAGAAGGACAAGGATACGAGCAGGAGCTTCTGCTCTTCTCACCCAGATCTCCGTGGAAATGTGCGCTCAGTTCCGCCGTCCCAGTTCTGGAAAGATACAGCTGAGCAGCCTGTATCCAGAGGCAAAGGGCCGGTGCTCAGGGGCCTCCTGACTATCCCGGGGCTGGTGACCAGAGGAACTGAGAGTGTCTGATTCTGGGACACACAGGGCACATGGTATCAGGACTCTCTTTCACCTGAAAGGGATATCTGTTCAGTGGCTTCCAAAGCTCAGACCTGGTACAAACGAATGGAAGCCACAGGCTGACGGATTTTAAACTCAGTCTAAGGAAGAACTAACAGAGCTGTTAATAAACAAGATAGAAGTTTCTGGTGGGAACACAGGAAACTACGAGCAATGGTTGCCTCCAGGGAGGGGGAGCAGGGGACTGTCCCACTGGAAGTGACCCCTGTGTTCCGCCGAGGATGTTTTAAAACCACGTGCGTGGATTACACTGGTAATTAAGAAACAAATTTAATAATTCAGAACAACAGGAAGAAAACACAAGTGGATTATATCTGTTAAGGTATTTGGGTTACAAGCCTGAAAATACCACCCTGGCTAATAAGCAGGACAAGCAGGAGAAAAAAATATAACAGAAGGACATGATTGCTTCTAGAATTGAAGAGAAGGCTGAAGAAGGTCAGGAGTCCTAAAGCTGCTCAGGGGCCCTCACGGGCCCTCACATTGCCGTGACTGGGTTTTATTAGCTTTCTATTCTTGTGTTCCTTGGTGTCCCATGTGAGTCAGTCCGTTTGGCCTAACCTGGGGTCATACACCCAAGCCTTTTCTTTCTTTCTTTCTTTCTTTCTTTTTTTTTTAATTTTTTTTTAATGTTTTATTTCTGAGAGAGAGAGAGAGACAGCGTGAGCAGGGGAGGGTCAGAGAGAGAGGGAGACAAAGAATCTGAAACAGGCTCCAGGCTCTGAGCTAGCTGTCAGCACAGAGCCTGACGCGGGGCTCAAACCCATGAACCATGAGATCATGACCTGAGCCGAAGTCGGACACCTAACCGACTGAGCCACCCAGGCACCCCATCCCCCCAGGCCTTTTCTGACTGACAGACAGCCCCTGAGAGGATCACTTAAAATGGGAGTAGGCAGCCGCCCTGAGGAAACTGGGGATGCTGCTACTAAAAGGAAGGAGGGATGCTGGGCAGGCAAAACCACGGAATCCATACATTGGTTTATAATCATCAGAATAAGCTCTCTCCTAAGGCAGTGAGGTCCCTGTAGCTGGAGGTATTCTGGACAGACTGGATGAACACTTGTTGACAAGGTTGTAGAAAGATTCAGCATCAAATGGGGTTAGGTTACACACCACATCAGCATCTCTCCCACCCCTGAGATTTATAGTGCTATGATTTGGGGGAAATGCTATCTGTTGGACAGGGCAGGTAAGACCACAGCCAACGTACATTTCAGATTCCCTTCGTCCGGAGCCAAGTGGAGGAAACTATTACTCTCATCAGGCTCTTGTTTCTCATCTTTCAGCTTCTTTCCTCTTTCCTGCATTCCCAATACTTCTCATTTGAGGACTCTAAGAGAATATTAGAGGGGCCTGACTCTGGAGTCTGCAGTCCATGAACTGAGATAATCACTCAGCCTCTCTTCGTCTCTATTTCATCTGTAAAAGGAAGATAATAATTGTACCTACGTCTAGGGGTTGTTGAGGGAAATGAGTCAAACATTTCAGTGATTGTTAGAGGGGAGAAAGGGCTCAAAAACTGTCATCGTCTGCACCTCCTCTCTCTCTCCCCCACACCCCCCATCTTCCTTCTCCTCTTTCTTCCTCTCCTCTGGCATCAGTGTCCTCACCAACCACAACGTATTATTTATTAAGAGGAGTAGCTCCCGAAGCATTTGCCAAAAGTGACTTAGAAACACACTTTGCCTTCCACGAGAAAAGGGGCCACATCCTATTTAGTTTCTAAATTCTTGCCCCTGGTATGTACAGGTGCTCAGTGAATGTCTGTGAATAAGAGAGGGAATGAGTCAGGTAATGGAGGTCGAAGAGTAAAAATGTTTCTGATGTGGGTTCTACTGAGGTTCTAGAAGGAGCAGAGGAAGACGGAAGCAAAGGGGAAACCCTCACCAAGTGTTGAGGCGGAAAGAACAGGTGACGTTGTTAGTCAAGGAGCAAATCATGGATGGAATAAGCCCAAAAGAAGTCTTGGGGACCACCCTCCGTGACCTGGCGGTGGAAACTTGGATGATAAGCCATCAGGAGGCCCCCAAGGGAGCGTTTTGTAATAATCTGGGTTTCAGGGTTGAAAGAACATGATGGAAGTTTTCAGAGTGAGGCACTTGGGTGATCTATTTTGGAGGAATTATCTGGGGAGAATAAAACGAGATCTGCCGGTAACCTTTGCATGACAGCCTTAGGCAGGGAAAAGGTGACTCCGGGACATTCTCATAGCCTGGTTTTTCAGGCCCGGTGCACTGTGGCATCCCTTGCAAATTAAGGTTGGAAATGTGACAGCGTGACAACGTGTGAGATAGTGGAGCAAAGGGGGAAAAGTTCTGTGAAGATGCCACAGACACAGAGGAAAGTGAGAGATCAGGAATGCACAACTCCATGAATTTTCAGAAATGAGCATGCCCATGGTGGCAGCGTCAAGATGTGGAAATAAGGGCTTTTAAAAAAATGTTTATTTATTTTGAGGGAGAGAGAGAGAGAGAGAGAGAATCCGAAGCAGGTTCCTGAGCACTGAGCCTGATGTGGGGCTGGATCCCAAGAACGGTGAGAACATGACCTGAGCTGAAACCAAGAGCCAGAGTCGCTTAACTGACTGAACCACCCCGGGCACCGCTGGGGTGCGAGCACAGATTTCCTGGTCCCAGTGTCAGAGACTTTGATTTAGTAGGTTGGCCCCTACTGAATGTGAGCCAGTACCTGCATTTCCGCATGTGCCACCAGATGTAAATGAGAGTGGCCCGTGGACCACACATGGAGAAACACTGGCCTTTTGGGTGAGAGCCAGCTTTAGAGTCATGCAGAGCTCGAACTGAAATCCCACCTTTCTTACTTGACCTTCTCACCAGGAAAGTGGGAGCCATGGTACTGACTCACAGGTTTGCATTGAGTAAGAAAAGAAAATGCATGTCAACCCACAGCAGCTGCTTAGCACGGTGTTGGAAACACAGCAAACACTCAGTAAACGTAGCCAAGCAAACAGGTGCAGAAAACAGCTCTCTGCAGGCCATTGTTCTCCACACCTAGTATGGGACACCATCAAAAAAGACGAAGGGCAGTGTAGCACAAGAGTTAAGGACACAGGCTCGATGGTTAGACACCCTGGGGCGTGAGTCTGAGTCCTGGCTTCACCGCTTACTAACTGTGTGACCTTGAGTGGTTTACTTAACTCCTCCAACTCCGTTTCCTCATCTGTAAAATGGGCATAAGAATGCCTCCCTCGCAGGGTGAATGTGGGGAGGAAATAAGATGGCCCAGTGAAGCCCTGAGCCCTGGAGAAGAGCTCAGTGCAAGCTGACTACTGCTGTGTATATAGTCAGAGCTAAGAGTGTTCCATCCTTGAGCAATGGAAATTCTCTTCGGGGATGGCCTGAGGGGAAACAGGCCACCTCTCTGTGATAACGTTGAGCAGTGAAATAGAAGGGCTAAGAATTGCATGTTTACTACTCGGCAAAAGTGTCACTACCATGATTACGGGCCAGGCACAGCTGCTCAGGAAACTTCCTCAGGTGTTTACACTTTCATGGGGGGCAGAGGCAGGAATGGGGTTGGGGTAGGGAGTGGGGAGAGGCTTTGCTTCCTGTCTAAAAAGTCTTTTTTAACTTTTGCCAAACCCAGAGGTTAGCATTTGAATCCATGCAGGGGCTGAGGGTATCGGGCTATTTCTACCTGCGCTTTCAGGTGCTCACATTTGAGGTCGGGGGTGGCGGGGTGGGGTCACTCCAAGTCCAGCCTTCACTTTAAATATTGGTTTTCAGGGGTCACCCTAAGGTTTTTTGTTTCTGGAGAACTAAAGTATACTGGCCGCTTCCCCAGTGGTGGAGCATGGACAGAATGCCAGGTTAAAGTTTGTTGTCTCCTGCGTACGGCAGCCTGAGGCCCTGCCAAGAATCAGAGGTTCCAGTCCTACTACTGATCAACCAGGCAGCCTTGAGCAATTGAGTCACTTTTAAAAAACACTTATAAGCCCAGCTCTGTGCTAGAGACTGGGGAGTACAAACCAAAGTACAAGACAAGTTCTGCCTCTTGAGAACAGGGCTGCCATGCACAGTTGTGCAGGTTGGAAATCGCCCAAGGCCATTTGATCAAGAGCAGGAATAAGGGCCAAAGTCCAGTTTGCACTTGGGTCACACAGGCCAGGCCCACATCCTCCTGGAAGAAGGGGTGGCTTCTTCTTCTTTTTTTTTTTTTTAATGTTTTATTTATTTCTAGGAGAGAGAGAGAGAGAGAGAGAGAGACAGCGTGAGCAGGGGAGGGTCAGAGAGAGAGGGAGTCACAGACTCTGAAACAAGCTCCAGGCTCTGAGCTGGCAGTCAGCACAGAGCCCGACGCGGGGCTCGAACCCACGAACCGCGAGATCATGACCTAAGCGAAAGTCGGACGCTTAACTGACTAAGCCACCCAGGCGCCCCAGAAGGGGTGGCTTCTATAAACTTGTTTAAAGGTGCTATATATGACCTTTGAGAAGGTCATGTCTGGCTATTAACACAGAAATACATATAAAAACTGCTTTTCCTACTAACATGAAAACAAATAATTCTGTGTTGTCAGGTGGAGAGTGGTTGAGAAGACCAACTGGGAGAACAGAGATGAAAACACTTTGGGACTGTGTATATGTCTTGAACGATAGGAGTGATAGCACAGTATAATCACCATCTATTGGAAACTAGCTGTGACCTTAGGAAAGTCGCATTTTTATCATGTGTAAAACGAATCAGTATCCCAGGTAATTCTCTTTTTTTAATTTTTATTTATTTATTTTTGAGAGAGGATGTGGGAAGAGGCAGAGAGAGAGGGAGACAGTGAATCCCAAGCAGGCTCCGTGCCATCGCCAAAATCAAGAGTTGGATGCTTAACTGACTGAGCTGCCCAGGCGCCCCAGGATCCCAGGTAATTCTGACACTGACCGCCAGTGGGCCCGGTGGAAAAACACCTTCCAGATCCAATCTTCCCCGAGCCTATATTCTACAGTGTTACAAGAGACAGGAATTCTCCTAAGCATGAAGTGCTGGGCCGGCCAGGGAATAATGTCCTGATTCCTAACCTGAATGCAGTGACCTCACAGAGGGGCTCAGCAGCAGTGGCTTTGTGCTCCTGTCCCCAGGCTGAACTGACTGGCCCTGGACACTCACCAATTACACACACAAGCTCACAGGAATATGGTCCTTCTTCCTGGGCTGACACCACTCAATATCCTCACTGAATATTGGGATAAACTGGCCCAAACAGGTTCCCCCATGGTCTTGCTGGAAGTACAAGTCAGTAAATGTCAGAATAAGTCTCCAGCCAGCCTGGAAATTCTCGGTCATCAATAGGTTATAAACACCATTGGTCAGGATTTGCTGTTTGTGCATTCATCTATTTAATTTAGTGACTTCCTCCTTTCTCCCTCACTTGTCAGACATCTGCTAAGCTGGGAGCCTATATCAGGCCCTGTGCTAGGGGTTGGGGTGTGGAAATGAATAGTAAGATAGAATATAGACACCTCTTATCCCCCCCCAACACACCCACTAATGCATAAACTACTATCTGGAAACCAAGGGGGTATTTTAGGATGTGAATCTTTTTTGGGCTAGTAGCTTCCAAACATCCCAACTGCCATCTTAAACAGTATCCTGCAATACCAGAAGAAGAAACCCATAAGGTAACTGGGAGCTTCCAAAGGGGGGAAAGACTTCAACAACTTACAAAAATGCATCAGGGCTTCCCTGCCTTGGCTAGCAGTCTGTTTCACAGACATAAGTCAGAACATTTTGCAGCTGCCCATATACATTCCCACTCCTGTTCCAACTGAAGTTTCAGCCTTACTGTCCGCAGATTTGTATGAAAGCCCAGTGTGGTCGACAGTGGTTGAAACAGGAACCACAGAAGCTCGGATGCTCCGTCTGCGACTATCAGATCTCAACCATAATGCCGCTCTAACGCCTACCAGGGTTTTTTTGCCCTAGATTCCTAATTATTTGTCAAACAAACTTTAGGGTTTCGAATGCCTCTTCCACGGATGAGAGGGGTGGGGGAATGGAGGGTGCCCTCCCTCCCGTCCCACATTGGGCTGAGCGTGGGTGGAAGTGAATTGGCGCTAACATTGAGTCAACGCCTACTGCATGCTCTTCGCCACAGCCCTATAGAGGAGGGGGGCTCATGTCCTGTTTCACAAATGAAGAAGTTGCTGCTTTGGTAGTTGTGTCTGAGTTGTGCAAACTCGCACACTCAATGATAAGAAGAGCCACCATACTAATAGCTAGCACTGCTGAGCACTTTCCGTGAGTTAGACTTACAGACATTATGTCATTCTTTTTTCCCAGTAACTCTAAAACATGGTTGATCCTATTACCTCCATTCTATAAATGAGGAAACGAGGGTTTATACAGATAAAGGAACTTTTTCAGGGTCTTACACCCAGTAAGTTTGGAGGAAAGATTTGAACTTCAGTCCTAGGATTACAATTCAGAGGTTTAGTTAGACTCTTGGCAAGCTGGGCTTGAAATTCTTTGCCCTTTACTTAGGGAAACAAGTTTAATTGGGTTTAACAAAGAGAGAGAGAGAGAGAGAGAGAGAGAGAGAAACCAACAACAAAGCAAAACGCCTCCTGGTAGAGGAAAGCAATTAGTGTACTTAGTTAATTCACCTCTCCCTCATTTCAGATCTAGCCTTTCAATATCTGGACTGAAGTTCATGGGCAGATTAGTGTTGATAGGCCAGTTGTGTTGCTAATCAAATAATTCTCATAAACAACAGGCTCCCATTATTGGCCCAATTCTCGACAATGTCTCTGATTCAGAAGGGAGCCCCTTGGCACCAGAAAGATCACTACTGGCATAATCCTCATGGAAACCTTGAGTAACATAAAGCCAAAATATACAGCAAACAAAGAAATAAATACAGACAGCAAGCCTCCACTGAGTATGGGGCTATGTTGAGGAAAAGAAGTTGGATTTGTTCTCTGTCCAAATTGTCTAACAAAGAAAATAGATGTCAGGCAAGCAACTCTTAACCACTGAAATGTAAATGCTGATCTGTTGACGAGCAAATCCTGAAAGAGACCAGAGAAAGGAATACTGACATTGGATGAAAAGAACTGATAGGTGCCACTCAAAGGTGACATTTTAGTTGACATTTAATATTACTTTCTTGCTTTCAAGTGAGCAGTGAGCATGACTCCCAGCACCCATGCCCTTTCCCCAGTGGGTAGTGGTTTTGAACTCTGGATGGCACCCAGCCAGCCCCTGTGGGTCTAGCTTTAGGCCTTGGCTATGAACCAAGGAGATCCCCTACCCATCACCTCAGTTTAAGGTTGAGCACCTGATTGAAGGTGGTCTAGCCCAGGGAAGCCCAGGACTTCTGTTTGCTGGTTTCAAACTGAGAAGCGTCTCCCTTTGGCTTTCCCTGTGGCGTGTATCTGTGAAATCTGGAAACACCACTCCACTTTTGTTACCAGAGAAGCCAGCCTAGAGGCAAAACCAGCACAGTGAGATCAGAGAGGCTGAAATAGCTCCAGAGGAATGAGCTGGAGCCCATTTTTCAAAGTGTGCAAAGAGACTCATGAAGTGTTTTGCTCTTAGTGTAATCAAGATCAAGGATCATTTGGGACAGGGGGGATCTTGTTTCAAGGACAGAGAAACTAGGCTAAATGAACAAGCAGATGTGGAATTTATTAGCGCAAGAACACAAACAGTTGGTGAAAAAATTGGGTTTCAGGCACTGCTGAATACAGGAGTTGAGACAAAAATCAGAGCACTCCACCTCTCTTCATCTCTCTGCTCAACTCTGCCCTCCTTCGTGTGTGGGCCTTATTCTCAGACATGGCCGCCATTCCCAGCTACAGTCTAGAGCTCATGACCTGGCACATTCAAGTCTATCTTCAGAGCTGCCCAAGCAAACCCCTGAGATTTTCTGATTGGGTCCTGGCTTGAGTCCTGTTCCCAATCGTGGACTAAGCACTGTGGCTGAGAGAATGGACTTCCCCAAGAGCCTTGGCCCTTATGCCTGTGATTCACCTTGGCAGCCAAAGCAAGGGTCACCTTCATGAGAAGCACAGGGCCGAGAGGGGGGGTGGGTATTTCCCCCCAATCAAAATCTGTCAACAAGACGAGAGATGTCACAGACAACTCACTTGATGATGCCTCTCAGCCAACATTCCTAACTTAATGCCACACACCACAGGTGAGTTTCACAGAAAATGCTTGCCACAGCTCAGACGGCCTTTCTTGCATTCACCAGCCTAAAACCAGAAATCGCTTCCGTGAGATTTTTGTTCTTGCATGATGTGTACTCGCTCTTTCAGCTTACATTTCCTGGACACCAGGGATGGTCATGATTAGAGTTGCCGTACTGACTGCTGTATGCACTAACGCATTTAATCGTCATTGCTAGCTCATTAGTTTTCAAGCACAGGCAACTTGGCCTCCCCTCTCCCCCAGCACCAGGGGACTTGTCTAGGGACAGTCTGGGTTGTCACAACTACGGGGATGCTACTGGTGGCTAGTGGGTAGATGTCACAGATGCTGCTTGCTCCCCACAATGCACAGGACAGTCCCTCGCAGCAAAGAATTGTCTAGTACAAAATGGCAATAGCACCGAGGCTGAGGAATCCTGTACAAGCTCATGACACAATTCCCATTGCTACGGATGAAGAAACATCATAACGCTTGCACAGGGTCACACAAGGTAGAAAGCGCTGGGGTTGGGGTTTTAATTCAGAGACCTTGCTTTTATCTAGTGATTACTGAACTTGGCCCTGAAACTTGGTGTCCCTTGCTCCCACACTAAATTCTGGCTCAGTGGGCCAGGGTCCCCAGGACTCAGGATAATGGGGTTGCAGAGGATGCTAGTGTGTGAGCAGCTACTGATGAGCATGTGCCAGATGCAGGCACCAGGTACATGGGTGCAACACACACACAGCCCTGGGAATTGGGGAGGCAAAGATACCTGATCCCTGGAGCAAACAGACTCGTGGAAAACCAGGACATACAGAGGGAAGAATGTATCATGTGCGGCATTTCACTTCTACATGCTTTCCCATTGCTTGAAATTCCTTCCTCCCTCTCTTTTCTGCTTGTCATCCTTCAAGCTCACCTGGGAAGCTTTCCTGGCCTCTCATTTCTGCAGTCCATTGTGGATGGTCCACCTCTGTGGCTCTGTAGATGGTTCAGGAGCCTGAACAGAGCTCTGTTCTAGCCATCACACCACATTGTAATTCGAGGGCTCCTTGGCTGTCTCAGCCACTGGACTGTAAGCTGCCTGAGGACAGAAGCCATATCTATATAGCAGGTGCTGAGTCCAGTATCTGGCTCTGGGCCATTTGTCCATAAGCTGCCTGTTGTCTCTTCCAGGAATCAGCAAACTCTTTCTGTAAAGGGTCAGATAGTAAATAGTTAGCTTTCGCAGGGTGTATCTCATCACAACTCCTCAACTCTGCTGTTGTAGCACAAAAATAGCTGTAGAAAATATGTAAACGAATGAACTTGGCTGTGTTCCAGTAACACTTTATTTAAAAAACCAGGTGGTGGGCCAGGTTTGGCTTGCAGGCCATAGTTTACTGACTCCTGGTCTATTACAATGTCCATTCTTCCATTAGGAAGTCCCCGGTTTTAATTTTTTTTAATGTTTATTTAGTTTTGAAAGAAAGAAAAAGAGAGCACATGTGGGGAAGGGCAGAGAGAGGGGGAGATACAGAATCTGAAGCAGACTCCAGGCTCCGAGCCATCAGCACAGAGCCTGATGTGGGGCTTGAACCCATGAACTGTGAGATCATGACCTAAGCTGAAGTCACACACTTAACTGACTGAGCCACCCAGGCGCCCCAGTAAGTCCTCATATTTAGCTGCACATATCTCTGTCCAGCAATCCCCCCAATTCAACAATACTTCCTAGCCACTCCTGCAGCCAAATGTGACCCTTTGAATACATCCCAGCTGATGGGATATATGTGGAAACATTATTTGGGATTTCTTGGAAGGCTGTTTAAAAGTAGCTGACTCATTTGGGAAGGGCCCCTCTCTTCTTGATCCTATAAAGGGCCCTGGCAGCCATCTTGGACCATGAGTTGGCTTTGAGGAAGAAGCCACAGCTGGGAGGGAAGAGCAGAAAGACAGAGCCTGAGTCTCTGATGACACCATGGAGCCACCATATATTTCCTGCACAGCCAGCCTGTGGACTTTTACATGACAGAAAGATAAACTTCTGCCTTCGTTGAGTCACTGCGTACGTTTGTGTGACTGTGTGCAGTAGGGCCTAATCTTAACTGTACACCAGCATACCGAAGCACTCAACAAATTATTGATAATGAAAAGAATGCCTAGAGCCTAAGGGAGCACCCTAGGGAAACTGATTCTTCCAGGGTGGGTGGGGAGTCATGGAAACAAACAAATACCAGGTCCTCCTCAGGCTCTTCTGTGGTTTAGCACCCACAATGACTCAGGTCTCTGGCCACTCTTCCTGCTATCTTTTTTCCTCCCCACAATGCCCACCATCGACTGTATCTTCTGGGGCACCCGTCCCCATCAAGATTGTCATAGAGAATTCAGCTTTCTACAAGGGAATGCACTCTCCCTTGTTGTTTGAAAGGAATCTTACCACTATATGCCAAGGGGATGCAGCCAGGGGATCCCCCAAATAACAAAAGGAGCACCATCTACTAGACTGAGGAAACGCAACAGGTCCTTGTGGTCATGGTCCCTGTTTTGTTTGCCTGTCATTGACAGCGTGTGGGAGACACAGTGGGCAAACCCAGCTTTGGCACCCAGCAACCTTGAATTTGATTACTGACTCCGTTACTTAGCAGTATGATATTGGCCAGGCTATGTAATTTCCCTCTGCATCACTTTCCCCAAGTACAAACTAAGGCCACAGAGCAATCCTGTGACAATTAAACAGGGAAAGGGCCTGGCACAGAGAAGGTGCCCTAATTAGTTTGGAAACTTCTCTCAGCCTGCCATTGTGATGATCAGGATGGAGGCATTGTGGTATGATAACCCTGGATCTGGGTGGACCCCCTGCCCTGGTTTAGAAGGGCAAGACCTTCCAGACTTCAGACTAAACACTTCCGTTTCTCTTAGCCTACCCCTGCACAACCGCACTTCTCTTTTTAGCCCCCCACCCTACTTTAAAGAGATAGCAGAACCATCCTTTTAATCAGTAAAACTCCCTTTTCCCGACATTATTTCAGGCACGCCAGAGTCCTGCGTGACCATCCAGTGCCGCAGGGACGTTCACAACGTCACACTTACCACACGTTTCCACTTTCCGGTGGATGAGGCCTTGACACATCTCCAGCTGAGTAAGTGGTCACAGGGCATTTCAGACCTGCAAGTCCTTTCTGTAAAGGTGGCTCACAAATGCAAAATAGTCCACATCCCTGGAGATGTCTGAAGAAGCTATTAGTGCTGTGCAGGGGAAATGAACAACCCAAAAAAAGCTGCCGGCAGCAAACAGGATCCCACAGCATGCAGTGTGTGTGAATTGGGTTCATAGAGCCTTTGTTCATGAGGCTGTAAACTTAGAAGTGCCTCCTGCAAATGGTGTCAAGGTGAAGTTGGTGAGCTCCAGAGAGAGGGTAAGGGGACCCACAGGTGATGGCTCTTTGGAAGTGTTCATGGCAGAGCCACTAATTGAGGAGTAAAAACAACACACCCAAAGGGAGACAGGAGCAAATTATGGATATAGATCTGGGTGGGAAGGAAGTAAGTGATTTTTTTTTTCCTAACACCTATTGAAACAAAGGGTCCTTTTCATCCAACAAGGCGTCAAAATATAACAATGTCGAAGTATAACAAAAGGCATGACTAGACATCGGGTAACTACAAACAAAAGTCCGATGGGGGCAGGGCAAACAAACTACTATTTGTGTGTAGTGAAGCCTTTCTCTTTGGTTGTTAACAATAACTAGGGAGAAAACTGGACACACTCAATCAGGGGATTGAATAGCATTGACTCCCAGTGTGTATGAAATGTTTTGTTAGGCCCTGTACAGATGAAACAAAAGCCATTCATCCATTCCACCAATACCTGCTAGGCTTGTGCTATGGACTAAGCATTGAAGTAGGTGCTGGAAATTCAGTGGGGAACAGGCAGCTGTGGCCTCTGCCCATATTCCATTGACGTTGCAGGGGGTAGACTTGTAGCAGTGAGTAGTTCAGGATCTGCTGTCAAACTGCCTGTGTAGAGTCGTGGTTCCATCACACCAGCTTCATGATCTTGAACAAGTTACTTAACTCTGCTGTACCGCAGTTTCCCCATCTGTAACTAGCACCCATCTCATGGGGTCAGCCAGAGGCTGACATGAGGCAATACACATAAAGTATGCAGAACAGAGCTGCCATTCAGTTCAGTGTGTTTTAATTGTGCTGTGGTTATATTACTGCAGGCCAGACGGGCCGAGAGTTCCGGCCTTGAGCAAATAAGGACACCGAGAATTAGGAAGGAGAAAGACTGAGCTGCGTGTATTGGAAACACTCAGATGAATGAGGGTTCATCTGCTGGCTCAGTCGGAAAAGCACGTAATTCTTGCTGTCAGGGTTGTGAGTTCCAGTCCCGCCTTGGGTGTAGAGATTGCTTAAAAATAACATCTTAAAAAAGAAGAAGAAGAACGAATCTAGTGATCTTAGATGTGCAGTTAGTAGCAGGGTCTGGACTAGGACCCACATTGCAACAGCAGTTATAAATATTTGAAGGAAGTGGTATGTGTTTGAATGAGCAGTATTACCTCTCTCATGTGTACCCTGCAAATAAACGAAGACCAACCAGATGAGAAATGCAAAGGCTATTTATTTGCGATCACAAGAAAGTCGGCCGTTGTCACTTGCATTTTGGCAGAGATGGACAGGCTGGCAGGAGTTGGAGAGCTTCCTTGTGGAAGGAACCCCACCTCTAGGTGTGCCCTGATTGGAGGCTATTGGGAAGCTGGAGGCGGGTGAACTGGGAGCAAGGAATCCTATTGGTTCGGTTGTATATGTAGCTCTCTCTGATTGGTCTCAAGTTGGAAGGGGGGGCAGGGAGGGTATCAGGTATCAATCAAGTTCTAGACACTTGGGGCCAATTTTTACAGAATTATTGTTTTACTTCCTGGATTGCCATTAGAGATAGCAATCTGGCTTCTAGCAAATCTGACTTAGGGCAGCCTGGCCACCTGGGTTGTTTATTGATAAAGGCAGATAAAAGATGTGTTTCCTGGGCAGATTTTGGCTCAGAGTTTATTTTTTAATATGATCTGGCTACTGTATATTCAGTCCCTCTTTGCATAGGCTTGGTGGTTCATAAGGATGTGTGGACCTGGTGCAGTAAATTCCATGAAGGCCCCACAGAAAGGAACACATTCCTTTACAATATGGGGAAATAACGTCATGCGTCGTGGGACTCAGATGCGTTTCGTGGCTTGCTATCTTGCTTGGACTTCTGGGCCCCCAAGGGCCAGACACTTCCCAGTCGATGTGCCCTTCTCTCGAGTAAGAGACGTCCACCAAGGTGGTTTTAGCTGTGGTGCTTGGGAGATGGTGCGGTTAAAAGAGATTTCAAATTAGAGTCCTGGGTCCTGGTGCCATTTCTGCCACTTCGTAGGCAGGTGCCTTTGGGGAGTCAAGATCACTGAGCCTACTGCCAATCCTGGGACTCTAGTCCAGCTGAGGACTTTTAGGGCCACCCCCCCCCCCACTCTCCCCGACCCCTACCCCACCCTACTCCGGCACCCGTCACCCCACCCCTCTCTGACACTCTGACACTGTGATAGCCACTACAATATTTGTGAAAATGCTTCATAAACCGTGTAGAGTTATGCAAATAGAAGTGAATATTATCAAAATTATATAAATGTTATTGTCTGTCATGTATGCAGCACTTTAAGACATCCATTAATAGGATTTTTTCTTTTTCTTTTAATGTTTTATTTATTTCTGAGAGAGAGAGAGAGAGAGAGAGAGCGTGAGCAGGGAGGGTCAGAAAGAGAGGGAGACACAGAATCTGAAGCAGGCTCCAGGCTCTGAGGTGGCTGTCAGCACAGAGCCAACCCAGGACTCGAACCCACTAACCATGAGATCATGACCTGAGCCGAAGTCGGACGCTTAACCTCCTGAGCCACCCAGGCGCCCGGATTCTTTAAAAAAATTTTTTTTTAATTTTTTCTTCCTGGTTTTGTTCTCAGCCAGGCTACTAGGTGAGGTCTAACTCGATCAGCTATTAAGTCTTTAAAATGGCACATTATTTTTGAGGGAGTTATTCAATTAATCATTTCTGTCATAACTACAATGTCCCTCTGGATTATGTGCTTCTGGAAAACCATCACAGCTGGAGGAGTGGCCCTAACTCCCTGCTTATCCTGCACACAGATCAAATGGCCAGGGTGGGGGGTGGGAAAAGGCAGATTAATGGTCAAATGAATTAACAGCAAGTCAGGGATAAAAAACAGAGAGCCAAATGGTTACCAATACAGTTTACCTTCTTTACGCAATGAGGTGGTCCAGTAATGCAGCTAAATGGGATTGCTACAGATTGAATCAAAATGGGGGAGATTGCTATTTAAAGGCCCCCCTGGGGGAAATTACTTGATAAAAGATCTTTCCATTTTCATGAATGAGTCCCCTGAGAGAACTGCTTTGTCTAAATTAATCCAGTTTTCTAATTATTTTTATATATTATAATATATAATAAACTATAAGCAGAAACTATTATGGAATAGAACATATAAATATATAGAGAATATAGTTTATATAATATACATAATTTCTATAATATTAAGTTATTGAGACCCAGTGGCTAACATTTATGTAAATTGTGTGGCTGTTTACATTCCTCCTCTGAGAGATGGAGTTGAAGGAAAGATGGTGCCTTGATTACAGATCCTTAAGAAAATTCACTGCAGGGGCACCTGGGTGGCTCACTCTGTTAAGAGTCTGACTCCTGGTTTGGGCTAAGGTCATAATCTCACGGTTTGTGGGTTCGAGCCCTACATCGGGCTCTGCACTAACAGTGCGGAGTCTGCTTGGAATCCTCTCTCTCTCAAAATAAGTAAATAAACTTAAAAAATTTTTAATTAAAAAATTAAAGAAACTTCACTGCAACAAGGGGAAAAGAATCCAACTCAGGATAAAGATATTATTTCAAATAAATAGCTATGACCAAAAGGGACTTGTTGCCCATTTGAAGTATTAAGTTCCCTATCAGAAAAATTTAGATTATGGGGAACAACTTTGTGGAAATCTGTTTTCAGTTGTTGATTGGGGTTGAATTTGTTTTAGAAAACACGTCTATAGGAGGTGTGAGATGATGGGTAGGTCTTTCCTACTTCAATATGTTTAGGTTAAAATAGATTTAGAGTAAAATAAATATAAGCAACAAGTTTGGTGGTGGGGGAGACATGCCCCGTTGCAGTTGAGGCAAGCTCATGGTGCTGCTTCCTTCTGCTTGTCTGGGGACAGACAAAGTAATAGGCAGAGTCCAGGGGTCCAAGGTAGCGGTGGGGGAGGGTATTAAGCATCATTTGGGAAATGATTTTCTTCTTTCTTTTTTTAAAGTTTATTATTTATTTTTTGAGACAGAGAGACAGAGCGCAAGTGGGGGAGGGCAAAGAGAGATGGAGACACAGAATCTGAAGCAGGCTTCAGGCTCTGAGCTGTCAGCACAGAGGGGCTTGAACTCACCAACTGTAAGATCATGACCTAAGCTGAAGTCGGACACTTAACCGACTGAGCCACCCAGGCACTCCAATTTTCTTCTTCCACTGGGAATGCTTTCTTGAGTCACCGCCTGGAGCAAATAGCACCCATCTCCTCCCTCATTTCTTTTTCCAGCTGTTTCCAAAACATGATCATATATATACCCACAGACATAGACATAAACACCTATACATGTAAAGCCAACAAAGGTCGAGAGTGAGCCTAAAATCAGGCCTGAAGGTCAGCCACAGTCACATGGAAGACACCATTACCATCACCTGGAAGGCACCAACCCTCTCATTTTACAAATGAGGAAAGTGAGTCCCAGAAACGACCTCTGACTCTCCGTAGATCACACAGCTCGTCAAACTCTGGTGGGCAGGTTTTTTCTTCTCCCTCTCTCTTCTGATGGGCATTGTTGGGAAGATATTACATAACATCATTCCTGCCTCGGGGCCAGGGGCCCAGAGGGTGTCGTGCTCATTAGTTGGGTAATGCTTGCCACCACCTTTGAAGCTACTGGATAGGATCGCAGGTAAATATCATTACCCCCTGCAAATGAAGTGTTTCCCTGCACACAACCTGTTTTCACTTGTTGTCTGTGGCCGCTGGCCACTTGTGGCTGCAGAGATTGCTGCCGAGCCTCAGTTCACAAGCATTCATTTGCTCACAAGCTTCAGAAAATAGAAGGGCTGGGTCTGGGTCTGATTATTAAAAGCAAACAAACCCATTATTAAAAGTAAACAAGGCAGAACTGCTTTGAAACAATTGATTAAATGTCTCCTGGCTTAGAGGCCTAAATTCACCTCTGTTGCCCTAAACAAAGCCAGCAGTCTGGTTAAGAAAAGCACACACACACACACACACACACACACACACACACACACACAGAGTTTTGAGTGCCTGTTACAGCTTAGGCTCAGTAACTACATTATCTCTAATCTTAAGATTTAGAAGTAAGAATATTTCGCATTTTATCAATGGCATGGGCAGGTCAAGTAATTTGCTTGTGGACACAGCTGTCATATGGACACATGAGGACTTGAACTTAAATCTCTATGACTCCAGAACCATGCCCAATCTACCCTCACACATTAAAGACAGGTTTCCCATGCTCCTGTTTTTGCTGTTGATTGAAAGAAAAGCCCGAGACGCAGGAGAAGGGAGTTTGCATCTGCCCTGGCAAAACCTCTTGAAATTGTAGGCATGCCTGTGGGGTTGCTGTAGAGAGGAAGCCCTGAGCCACCTCGATCACTTAGAATGTGCAAAGTGGGCACAGAAAAGACTATTGATGTCAAGTTGCTGGTGTTTAGTGTCTTGCCCCAATGCATGCCTAATTCCTGTGTCATTTTATATTCTCTGCTGTCCAAACAAACCAGAATTCAGCTTTGCAGGTGAAAAGTCTTGACCTTGTCAGTGAGTCTAGGGTTAACGAATTCTCGATAATAGACTACCGTTAGTCAAACTTACGAGTGACAGATGTATAGACAGAATGTGAATTGCTACAGTAGAATTTTACCTGGGAGTCTTAGTGCTAGGAACAGCTCAACAATGGGATCGCTCTAAAAAAATTTTAAAATTTCTAAAATCATGCTACTGGATCAGTAAACAATTTGCTGTGGGTGTAATGCTAGGTAACAGAGAGATTTACTGTAAAACCAAGAACTAGTTGGGGATGATAATAGCAGCCAAATCGTGATGCAGACAGATGGTGTCACTGTTATGAATAGATTGACATTGACTTCATCAGAGCTAATTCATGTTGTGAAAAACCTTATGAATTATATGGAATTAATAACCACTTACTGGGAAATAGTCTGACAATTCCTCGAAAGGTTACAAACAGATTTTCTGTATGACCCAGCCATTCCACTCTAAGTATATACCCAGAGAAGTGAAAACATATGTCTGCACAAAACCTCATACATGAATGTTTATAGTACTTTTATTCATAATCATCAAAATAGAAACAATTCAAATGTTCATCAACGAATGAATGGATAAACAAGTGTGGTATATCCATACAGTGGAATATTATTCAGCCATAAAAGGAATGAAGTCCAGGGGCACCTGGGTGGCTCAGTCAGTTAAGTGTCTGACTTCGGCTTAGGTCATGATCTCACGGTTTGTGGGTTCGAGCCCCACATCGGGCTCTGTGCTGACAGGTAGCTCAGAGCCTGGAGCTTGTTTCAGATTCTGTACCTCCCTCTCTCTCTGAACCTCCCCTGCTCATGCTCTCTCTCTCTCTCTCACTCTCTCTCTCTCGAAATAAAATATTTTTAAAAAAAGGAATGAAGTCCAGAAACATGCTATAGTGGATGAACTTTGTGAATATTATGCTAAGTGAAAGAAGCCAGATGAGAAAGGCCAATTCATGATTTCATTTCTATGAAATGCCCAGAATAGGCAAATTTATTGAGACAGAACATAGATTAGTAGATGTCTAGGGCTGGGGATGGAGACGAATGAGGAAGGAGGGAGTGATTGCTAATGGGGAGGGATTCGCTCCGATGAAAATGTTCTAAAATTGGTTGGGATGATGGTCACACAACTCTGTGAATATACTCAAAGTCACTGTAAAATGTTTACATAGGGTAATGTTGGGTTTTGCAGAATGTGTAATATTTTCCACTTTTAGGAAATGGATGCCTCAGATGCCTCTGATTAAGTAGCTAGAACTAGATGTTTTTCAGGTGCTTCATGGGGTATGTTAAAAGTAAAGTTTGCTAATTAGGCTTTTCACTCTTTTGCTTCTATCTAACCAGAACTCATATCTTACCTACACAATGCCCCTTTTTCTTATCAGTGCTTGTATGAAACAGAAAAGCTAAGCTTGGGAAGAGGAAGAGATTGGATCCCGGACAGTCTTCTTCTGTAATTTGTGATGGGTGTATCGGCTCCTCTGTAAGCCCATTCTCAATATCAAGGTGGCTAATTTTGCTAAGTTAATAGTCAGCAGGCAGGTTGGGAGAAGGGAATCAGACACTCCTGGGAAAACAAGCGTGGTTTAGGATAGAGTAGATGTTCAAGAAATGTCTCAGGATTGGACTAAACCATCCCTACCCCTGGACAGGGCAGGCACACTTTTCTGGTGACCTAAGAACCGTAACAAAAGTCCTTGAACAGTCCCAGAGAAATGCAAATTCTCATCCCTTTCCCCTTCTTTTACAACTTCCTCATGAACCAAGCCCCATATGTGATTGCCATGATCAGAAGCCACAAACTGGCCTGCAGAGGAGATTAAAAATTGGGAAATTTAAAACTATTTAGATTTTGGAAAAGTTCACATCAAGATCCAAAGTGGCAGCCCCTCTGGGAGGACTGGAACATGTAGTGATTAAGGACACACGGCCCCACGTGGCCTGGGACTGTGGGGCAGCTGGCTCGTGAGGGAGCGCTTTGCGGTCCGGGGCTCCACTGTCCCCCAACTGCTTGTGAACATACAATTGGCCGCTTCCCACAGGTATGCTGCCTGACCATGCTACTTGTGACCGTGCTGTTCTAGAGCCTTACTTTGGCCTGGCTACCAACTGGTTCGGGAGGGTACACCTTTCGTTAGTTTCCTGCCTCAGTGACACATTCAGCACATTAAGGTTATATTATTTTGGGGTGTTTCCCAGGCCACCATCTGCAAACACAGACAAACCTTCTCTTAGGGTGAGTCATTGCGACAGATAAGATTTGTTGATTCTTGCTGGTTTCATTTTTAAAATGCCCTTCAGTTTCTAAATTTGAGACACTTTTATATACTGCCAACTCCCCAATTTTTCTAAGGGATTTCTGGGTCTCATAAAACATTCTGCTAATAGAGAAGGAGTGTGAATCAAGTCTATTTCATAGATGAGCCATGGTAATGATCAATACCTATTACTAGCTAACCTTTGTTGGATACTTACTGTGTGCCAAGTACTAGAGTAAGTAATCCCATTTAGGCCTCACACAGCCCTAGGAGTTTGCACTTCCATTATCCATTTTACAGATGAAGAGACTGAGGCACAGAAAGCTGGGAAGCAAAGGAATCAGGATTCAAACCTAGGCAGCCTGACTCTGAGCCTACCCTCTTAACTGCCTTCTCTGGGCAAGGATCTCTTACCAGGGGTCAGAAGATTCACAAACAATGGCCTGAAGTCTCATAGCAACCCTGAGCCCTCCCCTAGCAACCTGGACTTATATTAGGATCTCAACAAGAGCCTTTAAAGCGTATGGAGGCATGGAGGAAATACCATAAAGGGTTAACATTTGGGTGATCGATGGAAGGGTAAATGTGGACATCTCCGTACTCTTCTTGGTTATTTCTGTATGTCTGAAATTATATCAAAGTAAAAAAATTAAAAGAAAAAAATGTATTAGAATAATATTACTTGCCCTGGAGGGATTTCCATAGGAATTGTTGACGGTAAGACGTGTTAACAGGAAGTGCTAATAACAACATCCAGAAAGTTGTGTGGGTGATGTGATCCTATTTGGGTAAAGCAAATAATGACAAAATATGAACACACACACATATGCACATATACACACACACACCTATGTGTCCTTATATGAGGATGAAATAAAATATGTATCATACATTTTTAAAAAGCTGGAGCCCAGTCCCTAGAGAGTCTACTTTAATTGTTTAGGGGTAGAACCTGAGCAGAAATATCTTTTAGAGTTCCTTCGATCAAGGTTCTCAAATTTGCTGCACATTAGAATCATTTGGGAAGTTTTAAAAAGCCCAGATGAATTAAATTGAGCTCCCTGGTTGTGGAACCCAGACACAGGTGTTTCAAAATTCCCCCAGGAGTCTCAGTTGCCAAGTCTGAGGACCAGGCAGGGCTCCCAGTGCCCCCAGGGCTGAGAATTACTGCTTGGGGGGAAGGGAACTCGCGTGTAGCATACGCGATAGGCATTTGATATCTATTTCAATTCTGGGACTAGGCCACAAGTTAGGATCCACAAGGAAACAGAGGCTGGCTCCAGAGATCAAATAGCCTGCCAGAGGTCACAAAGCTGGGAGATGGTGGTAAGCATCCTGACCCACCCCCGTCTGCTGGGTGAAGCAGGGTGACTGGAACCGCTTTGGGAAAACTTCATTGCATGTCAATCTCTCCTTTCGAAGACCATGGGATTTGAAATTGCGGAGCTTCATTCCTATGGGTTCCTCCTCCTAGGAGCTATTAAAAAAAACCAAAAACCAAAAACCAAAAAACAAATACTCCTGGGAGAACCTACATGTTAATCATGATGCAGTTGATGTCTGCCCAGTGAGTGCTGAGCATTTCAAAGGGAGGAGAGAATTTGAGAGATGCTCACACATGGGGAAAGAATGTAATGTAGGGGGTGCACCTCTGATGTTGCCATTTTCCTGCTCAAAATCTTTTCTTCAGTGGACTTACCTCATCTTGTGTAATTGAGACTTCATTCCCATTGGTTAGCAACTCTCCATGACCGCCTTCCCTCAACCCCAGTGCCTGGTAACCGTTCTACAAGTTCGAGTATTTTAGCTAGTACTTAATGTAAATAGAATCATGCAGCATTTGTCCTGTAATTGGTTTATTTCACTTATCATAATGGCCTCGAGTTGCATCCATGTTGTCACATATTGCAGGATTTCCTTCAGGGCTGAATAATATGCCATTGTATGGACATACCACATTTTCGTTGTCCATTCATCCATTATGGACATTTAGGTTGTTCACACATCTTGGCTATTATGAATAGTGCTTGGCTATTATGAATAAACTACTTCTGTTAGTGGGATTTATTGAGTGCTTATTTACTATATGCTAGGAACTGCTTTAAATATATTAGTTTTACATATATTAGTGCAGGTGAAAGTCTCAACAGCCCTATTAAGTCTTCATCTCCACTTACAGATGAGGAAAATGAGGCTGTTGGTTTGGTGCAAGGTTATAGTTAGTAGGTTGTAAACCGAAGTTTGAACTGAGGCAGTCAGGCTCTATAAACAGTGACATGATCACTATAATGCCAGTAGTATTAAAAATCATAATAATGGTAATGATTGAGAGCAAACTGTATGTCACACACTGTTATTGGCAAGGTGAAGATGTGACCTAGGCATCCAAATAACCTTGGGGACAGGACCCAGCAGAGTTGTCTAAAAGATTGGTTAATTCCAGAAGTAACACTCCTCCTTATGATTTTTTGGAGAGGGGTAAAGGGAAGATGTGATTAAAAGGTGGGCAGAGTGGCCCAGGGGAAAATTATCTTCTGCAGCTGTGATATGCCCCTCCCTGCATTTGATTCATGCAGTTTTTCAAAGCCACAACTTCAGCTATTACTGAGTCTGACACAAGTCTACAGCATTTTACATGTAATTTCTTTTGTCTCCTCGCCAGTATTTTACTTTTGTTGTATTTTTGCTTCACATGGTCAGCTCAAAAGGTCAAGGGAGCAGTCAAGAGTTAGGGGCTTAGGTTTTGAGGTCTTTTAAAAGCCGTTCACTTGATTCCCTTCCTTCTCGCCTATTTGTTGTTAAGCTATGCAGTTAGGCGGCGGAGCTATGAAAATGAACCACCGGCCTACAAAGCAACTTAGGCACCTTTGTGCTCTTTCCAGGTTAAATCTCCTAACAGGGCTCTCTGCAGTTATTACCAACAGCCAATCCCCTCAATGGGCCAGAAAAAAAACCCGTCCAAGTCAGGGGCAGTCAACAATCCCCGTAAACCGAAGCACAACATACATTTATTTTGCAGTGGTAAATCAATCTGCTTTGCCAGCATCCTGCAACTTTTATTGAACTGGGCTTTCGGCCATCTGATACGCCCCCAAAGTCTCCGTAACCACGTATTTGTTAATTACAAATTAATTACAAATTACGACTGCCGTTTGCAATCGTGACTGGCGTTGCAGTCCTGATATCACAGAACGGCCCTCTTCTCAGAAGGCTGCAGGAGCAGCCACAGCAGTTTTCCCGCCCTCCTGAGCGCTCACTATAATATGCTGGGCACTGCGCTAAGCGTGCCACCCTTCAAGTCCCCAGGGAGCCGCGGTGCACCCTCCGTTCCCGGCGCTCGCAGCCATTGTGGGGTGGGCGCTCGCCCGGCAGCGTGCTGACACGCCCTCTCCGCGCTGCGACCCGCGGCCAGGGCCGGAGGGGGGTGCTGCGGGCGTGCTGGGAGGAGGGAGCGGCTCCCGCGGGGGTGGGCTCCTAGCTGCACAGGCAGCCGGTTAGCCTCGGCCGCAGGCGCCCCACGCGCCTCCCGGGCACGCGCTCCTAGCCCCGCCCGCGTGCGGCGGCGCAGCGGCCGCGAGCGCGCGCCCTCCCCGCGCCCCCGCGGCGGACGCACGGCCACGAGCGCGCGTGCGCCCCTCCAAACGTCCCCGGGAGCCGCGCCAGAGCGAGCGCCGGGGCCGGGCGCGCAGGAGTGAAAAGGAGGCGGCGGCCGCGGCTACGAGCAACAGATCCGGGGGCCGCGAGCAGGCGTGTTCTGCTGTTGGGAGATTTTTTTTCTTTAATTTCAAAATTATTATTAAATTAGAAAATTTTGTATTTTTAAATGGCGCTGGCCCCGGGTCAGCGGGCGGTTTTCTCTGCTTCAAGATGGGCTTTGCCGTTTCCGTCGTGGGCACCAGTGGTGGCCTGATTGTCAGTCTTCTCCGGGCATTTTTAAGGCCAGGAGCCAAGCGCTGCATGTAGGCGAATCACCCTGCAGAGCGGTTTGGCTTTTAAAATTATTATTATTTGGGGCAGTGAACAGCCGATCTCGGGCACTTCGCCCTCTTTGCAGAAGGAGCTGCGAGTCGGAGGTGGGTCGCTCGGAGGGTGGAATTGCTCGCGGGTGAGCGAGCCCCGGCCCCGCGCACAGTCCAGGCGGCCCCGAGTGTGTGTCCTCTCCCTGCCGGCGCCGGGAAAATGGAGGCTGTGATTGAGAAGGAATGCAGCGCGCTCGGAGGCCTCTTCCAGACCATCATCAGCGACATGAAGGTAGGACGCTGGGGGCGCGGCTGCGGTGTCGGCGGCCGCGCACTGACCTCGCCGCGGAGCTTCGCCTCCGCCCCGGGCAGTCCGCCCGGCCCTTGCTTGCGCGGTGGCCGCCGGCCACCTGCGGGAGCGCTCCGGCCGGGTGTCACCTGCTCACCCGCGGCGCTGCTCCGGGCGCTGCTGGGCCACCGAGCGGGCGGCTTCCCTGGGGGTGTCTTATGCCCCCTGCCTTCTTCCCGTTCGTTGTCCCAGGGGGCGGCAGCATCTCGTTTCCCTGGGGGCGCAGGGCCCCGGCCCCAAGTTTTCCATTGTCTGTCGCTGGACCGAGTGTCTGCGACCCGCTGAGGCTGGGTGCCTGGGCAGACACCTGATTCCCCCGAGTACGGGGTGGGGGCGCCTGGTGCGGTTGTGGGGAGGGACGTGGGGGCTCTGTCTGGCGACTGGAGCTAGCCCCCCAAGCCCCCGGCCCGAGAGCCTGAGAGAGGCCTCCCTCTCCCCTCTGGGCTTTCAGGTTCACCCTGGGGGCGGGGAGGGGGGGATCTGAGCAAATTAGGTATTAATTAGGCTGTTCCATAGCTGGTGAAGCTATGCATGCCTTCCCTCAACCCTCCCCAGGGGCGCGGAGCAGAAGTTCCCAGAGTAGCCTTGCTGGGGACCCTCCTTCTGGCCGAGCCTCCCAGCCTGAAAGCAAAATTGGAGCCCCCTAAACAACTGTATTTTTCCCCTTCCGCCCCCCCCAAACACAGACTCCCGGTTTTTTTCTTGGAAGGATTGTATAGATTGTGTGTGTGTGTGTCCGTCCGTGTGTGCGCGCGCGCGGGCACGTGTGTGCGTGTGTGAGTGTGTGTGTGTGTGTATTGGGGGCGGGGAACAACACCCTGGTTTTTTCCTGCAAAGGGTGGGACTGGGGATAACCTGATCCCTGGATGTGGATTTTCTGGTGCATGGAGATAGAGCAGGGCCCTGTGTTACTCATCGAAAGGAAATATAAGCAGCCGTCCGAGCTGGCTGGAGGTGGGAATTGGGGGCGGTGGGGGGATTTTTTTTTTTTCTTGTGTATTTAGGGAGCTTCTCTTTGGCTCTAGCCCAGCCCCAGTTTGCCTCAACAGATCCGGGGAGGTGGTGTTTAATTAAAAGCTCGGCTTCCAAAACGAGTAGGCAGGTTTGGAAGGCTGTGCAGCCAGTGGGTGTGGACAGCCCCTCTTCAGCTGCTGCCTGGGCGCCTGGAGGAGCTTCTGTCTGATGAAGTGTAAGGCTTGGAGAGGGTTTGGCCTGGGAGATGGACTTTGCAAAGGAATGCTCAGCTGTCATGGCTTGCTTCCCCATTTTAGAACCAACTGCTGTCTCCTCAAGGGTGAACTTTTCCAAGGTGCCTCCATCCTGGTCTTGTCTATCCTACAGAGCCTGTGGTTTTTTGTTTTTGTTTTTGTCCGAAATTGACATTCGTGTAGCATTATCTTTAGCGAGACCCTGCTTGTCCAGGAATGCCACTAATCCAGCCACTTGGAATTAGGTGGATTATTCCCTGTTCAAAGACAGCCTCTCTCATTCCCTTGCCCTCAATCCACATGGACTCACTGAAGTGCTCTTCTTTTGAGACGAAGATTGGCGTCCCCGCCTTGGGCTCCGGAGGGGGGAGGTGTTTCTTGTTAACTTAAATTCTGTACACCTTATAATAAAGATTTGGTTGGAGGCACACATGTATTTCGATCACCAGAGGAAGAATTTGAGACGGGTTGGTAAAGCTGCGGGTGTTTTTTTTTGGAGAAGAGAAATGCATGTTTCCTAGTCCTTCAGTAATAACAAGGACCCAGTGACCTAAAAGTTCTGCCCACTGCAGTCTCAGCGTGTTCACATCTAGAGGTTTTTTTTTTTTTTCCCTTCTCTTTGTTCCTTAATCCAGAATCCGTCCAGTCTCAGTTCTTTGCCTTTATGGGCTTGAACCCCGAGCCATTCAGAAAGTAACCCACCGCAGGATGGGCTTCCTGCTTTCCACCTACCCCCCCCCCCTCCCCCGGCCATGGCTCCCTTAGCATTCTGGGCAGGGGGATTTGTGGGTGCTAAGGTGGCATGCTTTTTTTTTTTTTTTTTCCTCTGCAAGATTCCAGTTAAAAATAAAGCTTTATTTAATGCCCCTTCAGGGCTGGATCTATAGTTTGTGGTTCCTGACTTTTTTCCCTTTGAATTTAGTAGGGTTTGTTCAACATCCTGTGGGAAGGCATTTATTTTAAGGTTGTTTATTTTGTTTTGGCAAAGATTTTAAAAGCAAGTGGGAGTGGGAGAGTAAAACCTGCCTTGGGGTCAACAGAATTCCAGGCTTTTTGGGGAGTAGAGATAAGGAAACAGGGAGTAGTTGACTTATTTCCAAGATTATTTATGCATAAGATAATTGTTGAATATTTTCATGGAGTTTTCTTCTTAAAAGACTTCGTGGATAGGATGGCAGTGACATTTTAAAAGGGAATTAAAACATTTGGGCATAGAGGATAAGCAACGTGTAGTATGCATAATACATGAAGTCACCAGCAATAAAAGTCAGTCTTCAATATCTGAAATCAGCTGGCTTTCTAATGACCTGTTTATCTTTTATTTCCCCTCTCCTTTGAACTGCCATCATGGGTTTCTAATGTCTTTGGTCCCCTTTCTGTTGCTTTGAAGGACAAGTGTATATGTTGGAAACCCATTTGGAATGCCATCTTGAGAAAATTTTTAGGTTATCTTTTCTCCAGAATGTACAGCAACACAGGAAGGGAGTCAATTTCCTCTTTGGAGGGGGGAAAAAAAAAGAAAACAACAAAAAAATGGAATAATTTCAAGGCCTAACACCATACATCTTCTAAAACCAAAAAACCTCAAGACATTGAGTAGTTAGAGAGGAAACTTTCTGCTTTTTTCCTAATGTTCCTTCATCTGGCTAAATCCTCAGTGTTTTATCCTTTTCAGGGGGAAGGGTGTGGAAATAACCCTTACTCTTCTTCCATTGGGATCCAGCAGCAGCTGTTAAATAACTTATTGATTCCTTGACGAGAGGAAACCTTGTGTTTTTTTCTCCTGTGTTCCACCTTACTGTGGTGGTGGTCACTAATGATGGTGGTGTGCAGAATCGCTTACTGGCTGCCTTTCCGCCCATCCACATAAATCAAGGTGTCTGGTGTGAGCTGGTCCCAAAGGAAAGGGGAGACGAGATGCATGTGGCTGGAGGCAAGGGTTTGTTGTTCCCTTTTGTTTTGTACAGGGGACTGTAGCTTGGAGGTGACTATATGGAAGGCCAGTTGACTGGCTTCTGATGCTTGACAATATTTAGACATTAAAGAGGTCCTAGAATCCTTTTTGTAGTTTCTAGCCGAATGCCAAGAAAATCAGGCTACATGCAACAAATAGCTGATACGAGCCATTACTTATTTATTTATTGAGCTATAACTGACACATAACATTATATTAATTTAAGGTGTACAACACAGGGATTTGATGCTGTGATAGTTTTTAAAATAGTTTTTTTTTTTTTTTTTATAAATTTAGGTAATTGAACCAGTCATAGAATTTGGTGGTGTCTCGGGAGCTTTTAAGACCAGGAGACTGGCCAGACTAGAGGACAGGTCACTTTGTGGCTGTCTTCCTTTTTCTAATAATTAACTTTGTTGGTTTTTTTTTGTTTGTTTTTTTTTTAAGTTAGATCCTAAAACCAAATAGTTTCCTCAGCCTTGTTGCTCAAGAATCAGCATGTTGGGAGCTGAGTTGGGCCTGGCGCAGGGAGAACTTTGTACTAGGTTCCGGAGTGTGTTGGGGGTTATATAATGAGACTGGGGGGTGAAGAACACCCGACCACACCTTGAATTCCCTACCCCATAGCTCCCCTGTGGACAGGGGTGTCCTGTTACCAGCACCTGCGCTGAGCAGAATAGGGGCCTTGTTCATTCCCTCTCCACTGCCCCCCACCTCTGTTTGTACCAGTATCCTCTCTCCTGGATTCTGCCTTAAAATTCGAGCTGCTAAAGGAACTTCTTGAATTCCATGGAAATCTTTTGTGGTTCGAAGGCATGCCATGGTATTTTCCCTTACTTATCATACATCAAGAATGCGGGTATTGGGTCCAGCGCCGGATAATGATTTCAGGTTGTTTTCCCTCTTCTACCGCTTCGGCTTCGGGGTCCTGACAGACGAGAGGCCCCCTTCCTTGGTGTTTATCGAGGGCCTGCGCGTGGAAAGTCTTTGGCTGGCCAGCCAGGAGCCATGGAGCCACCAAGGCGTGCCCTTGGAGAGCAGCTTGTCCTGTGGGGCATGAGTAGATAACGTGAGTGTAATATGGTGGTCACGAAGGAAGGGCATCAGCCAGCCTTGAAGGACCTGCCTTTGACTCTTCAAAAAAAAAAAAAAAAGATAATAATAATAAAACTGTTTTCTCAAGGAAGATACTGAAAACCTGGCCAAGGTCTCCTAGGGCAGCCAGGTGCTCTGAAGGGAGGCTGGCTGCCCTAGAAATGGTGACACACAAAAGCAGAACAAGCAAAAAACCCTTGTAAAGTACAGATGGGCCTCATGTTGGCTTTTCTCTTAGCAAATGGCTGTGTTTGCCCAGGATTTTACAGCTTCCTCAGTTTGGGCCTGTGGGAGAAGAAGGTGAAGTGAAGATATCATAAAATCTGCAGCAGGAAACCACCCAGAATGGGTGCCTGTTCAAAGATGTAGGGCCTGTTCTGTCTAGATCAATCTGTTTGGTGTTGTAGGTCCAACCTCATCCAGGTTTAGAAAGAAGTCTTTTTTGGGGCGAGGGGTTCTTAGCTTGAATGTTTCTCTGGGAAAATCCCTTCTACATCATATTTAGCCAAATTGTTTAGAACTTCTTGCTTGATGCTGTGAACCTTGATGCTCTGAATTTCCACAGTTAGCGATGCCCCGAACAAAGAGAGAAGGTAGGTCCTAGGTCATGGTTTGCTTGGAAGATGAGCTGAGTTTGAATTTTGCCTGGTTCAGCTATCAGTCACTTCTTATGAGAGTAACTCATAATTCTGTAGTATTTATAGTATTTATTGAGCATTAGCAAGCACCGAGCTTGATGCTATGATTCAGCATGTAAAGATACAGAATTCCCAGTTAAGTCTGAATTTCAGATACGCCAGCAACTTTTTAGTGTAAGTATGTCCCGTACAAACTGTGCCCTCCCGGCTACTGATCTCTTGTACGTTCAAGTGCTCTTTTGCAACCAGGAAAAGGGAAAAAGCTAAAATGATCTCTGTCAATATGGCCAGTTCATTTGAGGTTGTTAAAATGTTTGGAGGATGAAAAGGTTGAAACTATTGATCTATTAGATGCTTTATCTAGAATTTTCATCTAGGCTTTTCCAGTCTTCCCAGGGATAGGTGAGAGCTGGCAGGATTCCTTCTCTAGACCATTTAGGTGTTCAAATTGGGTATGGAAAATTGAGATCATTTCAAGTTCACCATTGCTTCTCGGAACTGCCTTCAGGACACTTTCCCCTTAAACCCACACCTCCGCGAAAACAAAGAAATACTTTTCCCCCAGCCAAACAAAAGCCAAAGGCAGATTTAGCAGCCTAGGACATCAGACAAGAAGTGTCTGGGCCTCTTCAGAGGGAACTGACGGATGTCTTAAGCAGTTTAACTCAAGATTTGCAGATTGCACTGCTGATACGGCCTTATTAAGTAGCAAACCAGAGAGACAAATGGAGTAAATTAATTGGCTGAGCGTTGAGGAAGCCCATTGTGTTTGATTGTATTTGATTGCCGAGGATCTCCCTTGAATTAGTGGGAGATTGTGGAAGGTTTCATCTGAGTATCTGAGACACAGACACCCTGCCCCCGAAAGCAAAACCAAACCCACCCAGCTAAGACTCCAGAACAGCCCACCCGCTGGCAGTGTTTCCCATCTCTTAGCCCAGGGAGGACTTTGGCATGGGGCTGTATCATCTCAGTTGCTTCCCTATTTAAGATTGTCTTAAGTGCCACCTGGTACATAGTAGGTGCTCAGTATTCATTGCATGGGGTGAACATGGAGCAGGAAGGAACTGGTGAGAAGCTATGTGCCAGGTATTGTGCTAAGTGCTTGGTGGGCATGGTTTCTTGGTACCCTCACATCACCCCCACTTTACAGATGAGAAAACTGAGGTTTGGAGAGAGGCAGTAACTTGCCCAGGGCCATGGTGAGGTGGGTTGGTCTTCAGACCTTGACTCATTTGATCCTAAAGCTGGAGCTCTGTGGAACATGCTGAAGGTGGAGAGGGGGAGTGGATTTATGGCTAGAGGACAGCATACGGAACACTTTCCTGAGTTCTACAGGGAAGGAATCAAGGTCCTGTCTCTGTGGCTCTAGCCCAGAGCCAACCCGGAGGTGTGAACTTGAGCTGAGATGCCGTGAGGACTGTTGTAGGGCGGGCCGCTCCCATCTGGCTGTCACTTTTGTGGAAGTCCTTTGATTTATGATCTATTGATCTACTGTGGCTTCCTTCCCTTTCCCACTCACCCATCTTCTCTAACAGACAACCTGGCATTCTCCCTTCCTCTTCTGGGTGTGCAGAGAGGAAAGAAGCCTTTGGGCCAGGCTCTGGCCCGTAACCCTCAGCCTTGGCTCCTGTCCTTGTCCCCATACAAAGTGTCTGCAGTCTTCTTCTCCATGACTGGCCAGAGGGCCATGTTTATATGTCCAAGGAGCCCATCAGTCCCTGAGACTGGGCGACTATGCAAGCCTGGCAACCCTTTCTAATTATAGGAGTTAAATAAGTTCACCCAAAGTTCAAATGAGGCCCCAAAGAGAACTCCTTACCTTGAACTCATTTCGTGTCCAGCCCTGGAACTCTCTTGTAAAAGAGCTTTCTGTATTTAATTATGTCCCGGTAGCCCTCCAGTTTGGTTGAGTCTGTAGAGCCATTTCAGGTCTGTGTTTGGAGAAGTTGATGGGATTGCCAAAAAAACTCCTTCCTCTGCTGAGTCTTGGCATACACAGCCTTGGTCATAGTTTCTAAGTGGTGTTTCTTTTCCTGTCTAGTTTAAGTGGGTAAAAAAAAAAATCAATTGAGTGCCTTTTGAGCTGTGTGCTTTTTATTTGCTTTCTTCCCCTTGAACAATTTGGGCAGCAGTAAAATGTGAGCTTGCTCAGCATCAGTGACCTCCTGAGTCCTGGAGGTGGATGTCAGGTTTTGCCCGGGACTCCCTTCCTTGCCACCTCCCACAGGATGGGTCTCTAGGGGGCCGGAGGATTGGGTCTGGCCAGAGAAGGAGGTTCTGGGCACGTGTGCCCCTTTTGGTGGAATGGCCTGGTTACAGGCACAGGAGCATCTGATTCCCTGCCATTCTTAGCACACTGATGCCTGGACCCTATTTCTTAGAGGCCGTCATTCAGTGCTTCTGGGGTACATCTTGGGCATTCAGGTTTTTTGGTAAAGTACCCCCAGGTAATTCTACTGTGTAGTCAGGCTTGAGAACTACTGAGTTATACACAGTTTCAGCATCCTTAAAAGTATTTTCTCGACCTTACCGAAGTCGGAGTAAAAGCATGTTTAGATGTTTGCACAACAGTGTGAATATACTTAACACTGTTGAACTGGACACTTGAGAGTGGCCAAGATGGTATGTTCCATCTATTTATTTATGTTCTGTGTATTTTACCAGGATTGAAAATAAAAGGGGCTTCTGGTGGGCTCATTTGGATAAGTGTCCAACTTCAGCTCAGGTCATGATCTCACAGTTCGTGGCTTCAAGCCCCACGTTGGCCTCTGTGTTGACAGCTCAGGGCCTGGATCTGGCTTCGGATTCTATGTCTCCCTCTCTCTCTGCCCCTCTCCTTGTCTCTCTCAAAAATAAACATTAAAAAATAATAGTAAAATTAAAAAAAGAAATTTATGGTGAACCAACATTAAAGTAAATAAATTGAAATATAAAAATAGAAAAAGCATCTTTAGAATTCTTAACAATTTTAAATATATAGTAGTCCTGTCCAAAATAATTTTCATTTTTTAAAAAAAATGTTTATTTTTGAGAGCGGGGGAAGGGGTAGAGAGAGGGAGGGACGGAAGGCCCAAAGCAGGCTCCGTGAGAGAGGGAGGGACAGAGGACCCACAGCAGCCTCACGAATCATGGGATCATGACCTGAGCCACAGTTGGGTGCTTAACCGACTGAGCCACCCAGGTGCCCCTCCAGTATGATTTTCTACAATAATGGAAATAGTCAAATGTTAGCCAGTAGCCACATGTGACTGTTGAGCACTTGAAGTATGGCCAGCATGACCAAGAAACTGATTTTTAAGTTTTACTCATTTTCAGTTTGTTTAAATAGCCCTATGTGGCTAACAACTACCATACTGGACAGTACAGATCTATATGTAGCATACCATCTAAAATAGTGAGCAAAATAATAAAAATAGCTTCCTGCACACCTCTGTTTCCTTCTGGCCCCTTTATTGCCTCTAAACCCCTCCTGAAGAAATTCTAGAGCTCCTATTGACTTTGGAGTCAGGGAGATCTGGTTTTCAATCCTGTAGGCAATTTGCTTAATCTCTCAGCCTCCTTTTCTTCTGTAAATGGGTCTAAGAAAGTACCCACCTTAGACGACTCTGAAACGAGACCTTGCTTGTGAAGTGCTCCACATGGTGCCTGGCGTGCTCCTGGCCCTCGAATATTCGCTGCTATTACTCTTCCAGCTTACAGATGTGGAAATTGAGAGGGGCGCCTGGGTGGCTCAGTTGGTTAAGCGTCCGACTTCGGCTCAGGTCATGATCTCACAGTTCGTGGGTTCGAGCTCTGCGTTGGGCTCTGCTCAGAGCCTGGAGCCTGTTTCAGATTCTGTGTCTCCCTCTCTCTCTCTCTGACCCTCCCCTGCTCACGCTGTCTCTCTCTCTCTCTCAGAAATAAATAAAAACACTAAAAAAAAATTTTTTTTTAATTTTTTTTTTTTTAAAGGAGCTTCCCAAACTCTTTAAATCAGTGTAGCAGTTCTCTCTCCCCCACTTCTTAGGGCAAACGCTACCCCACCCTTGACCTAGCTGTGTTTAGAATTTGCAGGGAAGTTGCAAGAAATGGAGAAGTTGAGTTTTTTTTTTCCTTGCTAAGTAAATCACTCCTGAGTTCATTATAACCTCATCTGCCTCAGCTGAGCCTATTTGCAGTTTTCTATTTGCAAACCGCTGTCTATCAAGGGAGAGGAGGGCTGGGTGCCTGGCTGAGGTCCTCAGGGCATTTAATGCTTATTAAAAAAAAAAAAAAAAAAAAAGTCTTGCCGAGCTGTGATGGTAAGGGAGAAGAGTTGCTTCTGAAGGCCCATCTTTTTCTGTCTACATTGTTTGAATTCTCCCTTCTTTTCCGGAGTGACCGTCTGAAAGTGGCTGTATTTGCCTCTAGCCTGCCCTACGGCAGCAGCTTTGCAGTGATCTTCTGTCTCTGCCTAGGACTTGGCCATACTGGGGTTCTTCCTGCCTGCCGACTGTGGCTCACCTGCCTTAGCCTGGCTTCCAGGACGCCTGCAGTGTGGCCCTAGCCGAGCGCTCTGTTGCACGTGTGGTGTTCCCATCCTAGAGCCCCTGGCTTCTCGGAGCACACCCGGTACCGCTCATCCTTGCCGTTTGCCCTGCTTGGCAGACTCTCTGCATTGTTGTGTTGAAATCTTTCTCATCCTTCAAGGCCCCCCTACAAAGCACTTTCCTTTCTGAGCCCTCTTCTTTCTACCAAGCCAGATAGCCTTAGGCATTCTTCACGTTCTGTGTTGATTCTATCTAGTATTTGTACCTTCAGCAGTTGCCCTGGGGCTTTGAAGCCTGGCTCTGCCACTTCCTAGCTAGATTACTCTGGGCAAGTAGCTCAACCTCCCTGAGACTTGATTTTCTTAGCTGTGAAATGGGCGAAATAATACTTCCCTCTTAAGGTTGTAGAGGCTCAAATGAGAAAGTACACGGAAAAGGCTGAAATAGATGCTAAACAAAATGCTCTTGTGGACCTGTGTGAGCTACCCTGGTGGTTTCTGGCAGAGCGTCCTGCCGATAACAGGACTGAGATGTTTCAGAAAATACAAAAAACCTGTATCTCCACTTTGATAATGCAGTAGAGACCATATATGCTTTTCAACTCTCAGCATAATAATTTGAGAGAACACGGTACACGTATGCAACAGATCTCATGATATGCCTGCTGTGTACACACAGGGCAGAGATACACCTGTGAACAAGACAGATAAAGTCCTGGCCCTCAGTTGTTTTGTCTAGTAGAGGGAGCACACAAGCAGCAGGATCTTGGGGAGGACCTCTGATTTTCATTTGGAGCTGGAGGACCGTGTCAGGGGAGGCTTTGGTACAAGTGACAACTAAACTGAGAACTACAATTTATTTTACCTATTTAGTAAGCCTTTCTATGGCACAACCAGACACTGTACTAGTGCTTTACAGATGGACTCTTCCTCCTCCCAACATGCCAGGTACTTCCTGTATATCTACAGTGAGGTAGTTACTGCTATGACTCCCATTTTACAGACGGAGAAAGTGAGGTGCAGAGCAGTTAAACCATTTGCCCACCCCTACAGCTAGTGCGATGTAAGGCTGGGATTTGAACCCAGGCATCCCAGGGTCTGTGCTTTTCCACCGTGGGCTGTCTCTGAGATTCTGGAATGGGTGTGTTTCATTGATGTCTTTGACGATTGCCTTGTCTGTACCTTTAGGACTCACGATGAACCAGATAAAGCCTAACCATCTAGGCTCTTCTCTGAACTGCTTCAAGAAGCTCAGGGGGCCTCTTTCTATTTAAAGCAGAGTTTGACCCAGCCAACGTGATATTGTTGGGTGGTTGACTCACCCCATGGCTGCCTCTGATTTGTCAGCAGAGGGAAGTAGGTGGGGGGCAGGCAGGGTGTGAGACCTAAGGTTCTGATGCAGCTGTTGAAGGTGACAACCACGAGACACATGTTTGTTTTGCTTGAGGAACCCTCCTCCTGCCCCCGCTCCATCGGGGTCGCCCCAGTAACGGCTCGGCACTCCACATGACTGAGTGCAAAACAGGAAGGGGGCATAGTAGGAGGCTGGAGATGCTTCGAGATTCGTTTCCAGGGAGACCTCCACTCTGCTTCTGAGGCCTGGCTTGCTAGAGCCCCGCTCCGGCAGCTGAGCACGGAGTCATTAAGGAAGTCTTTGAGTTTGGTTTAATGGTCGCTCTTTGTTTTGAAGTGATTGTTTACTGTACCTTCAAAGCCAGCTCTCCTGCAGGATGTGATCTCGGGCCTGGATAATTGGATGAGGCACCCCAATAGGAAGCAAGGAGCGGGGAGCAGAGCCAGGATAGCCCGCAGGTGGCCAAGCCTTTGGCATCTGAGCACTTGAGGCTCCGCCCGCTGCTGCTGGAGGGACCAAGGTCATCTTGTAGCCAGGAGTAGATCTGAAGCAAGGGTCCCCTGGAACCTGGCCTCTTTGATGTTGTGCTGGCCCTAATTAGGGACACCCTAATTAAGTCACTAAGGAGAAAGCTTATTTCTTAAAAAAAAATTAGCAAATGTTTTGAGAGCATTTCATGAGGGATTACTTCTCAAAGATTATGCAAGCAATATGAACTTAATGGAAAAAAGACTAAGACACTTCAGTTAAGTAAAAACTAGAACTCGCCCATAACCACTTGATTACAGAGTGGATTACATAAGTACGTTTCAGACACAGGTTCACGTGGCCTACGCCGTTCCAGAAAGTTCTTTTTTTCACTTAGCTTTGCACTTAACGTTGTCTTTCCGTGTGTGTAATTATAAGCCATGTCAGTTTTAATATTGTGTGCTGTTCCATTGTTTTGTGTACAGTTAATTTATTCAGTTGACCTGTATCTGAGTTCAGACTGTATGCCAAGTTCTGTATTAAGTGCTAGGGGTACAGCAGTAGATAACATGGACACAAGTCCCTGCCTCTTGGAGCTTACATTCTAGGGGAGTGGGGACAGATGAACTGAATAAGTTACTTCTTTTGTATATTAGAACGGGGAAAAAATGGAGCAGAGGTGATGTTGTTTTTTAAATAGGGTGGATGCGGAAGGTCTCACAGAGAAGGTGACCTCAGAGAAATACCGTATGGCGTATGTGGAGATCCCAGGAAGAATGTTGCAGGCAAGGGGAGAGCATGCAAAGGCTTTGAGATGGATGCCAGGTCCACGTGTTGCGTACGGATTCGTGCTTAAGCTGTGCCCGGTTTTTCACTAATTATAAGCAACACTGCAGCAAGTATATCCTTGAAGCTAGACACTGATCTGCATTGACAGTTTCCCCTGAAGGATTTAGCCTGGGTCAAAGGTACGCACTTCTCAAGGCTTTTCAAACGCATTGCCCAGTGCCTTTCAGAAAGCACGCGTCGGTTCACATTCCCCTGTGTGGGTGCTGGTCACCAGGGATTACTTCTCAAGGAGCCAGACTTGAATGTTGGGACTGAAAATTGCTGAGACCACGGCTTGCGAAGCCTCAGAGGAACTGGGCGTCTTATCTGGGGTGGTCATTCTCCAGTTTTGCTGTGTGTGATTTTAGCGAGAAAGTCTAAGTCTCCCCTGGGTGTTAAATGCAGGTGTCCAGGGCCCTCCCCAGAGACTGTGATTGTGTAGCCCTGGGGTGAGGCTCCGACATCTGTAGTTTCAGCAGACATTCCTGGTGAGTTTCTGGTGGTTGTGATTATACCAGGAACAGGTAGAAGTGGGGGGTGGCTTGGGGGCCACCCTGAGCGACCAAGAGCCTCCTGTGCCACCATCGCCATGAGGCTCTCCCTGCTCCCCTCTCCCGTGCCCCCAAATTACACCTTCTGGAAAGTGTTCCAGGTGACCAAAATGACTCCCAAGCCTAAATGTAGCATGGTCTTTTGTATTTCCTTTGCTTTGCTAATTTTTATTTTTTAAAGGTCAGGTATTTATTTTGGGAGAGAGGGCGAGTGAGCAGGGGCGGGGCAGCTGGAGAGGGAGAGAGAGAGAATCCCAAGCAGGCTCTGTTGTCAGCCCAGAGCCCAAAACGAAGCTCGATCTCACGAACTGCATGATCATGACCTGAGCTGAAGTCAAGAGTGGGACGCTGAACCGACTGAGCCCCCCAGGCACCCCTTTGCTAATTGTTTCTTTGGCAGGGGAAACTTTCTCCCTTCTTTATCTCCTTCCTCTATGCCAGGAAAACTCCCCTTTGTCCTTGAAGACCTAAGTGAGGCATCTCCCACCTCCAGAAGCTTGCACCACCCCCACCTTCTAGTGCTTTATATTTAGAGTGTGGTGCCATTTGACTGGTGGCTCACACATCGATGCTCGTACTGGCTAGAGTTCTTCAATGCTTTGGCTCCTAATCTCTGTGTGGCCTGCACCCCACTCCATGCCTGTACATAGTAGGTACTCATTAAATGTCTGAGTTAGGGTGGCTGGCCTTGTACGTTGACTCCTGAAAATAGCAGTCCCTATTAATTGAATTCTAAGTGCTGGTCACCCTTCTAAGCACTTGCATGATTTTCCCAGCCCTCATTGCCATCCTTGGAGGTGGGGATTAGCATGGGCATCATTTACGGATGAAGACAGGGCAGGTCTGGGTGACTAAGTCCCCTAGGTCACCTAGTGAGTAGATCTGAAGTCTTGCAGACTGACTCTAGAGCTATGCTTTTTTTTTTTTTTTTTAACTTTTAAAAAATGTTTATTTTGAGAGAGCATGTTTGAGTGAGGGAGGGGCAGACTGAGGGGGGAAAGAGAGAAAGAATTCCAAGCAAGCTCCATGCTGCTAGTGCAGAGCCCCACACAGGGCTTGAACTCCTAAATCGTGAAAATCATGACCCGAGGGGAAATCGAGTCAGACACTTAACTGACTGAGCCACCCAAGCACCCCTCTAGAGCCATGCTCTTAACCTCTGCGTCACTCTGGTCCTTTCGGACACTGGGGTACAGCTGCCCACCGGGGCGCTGTATCCAGGCGAGGCGGAGGGCGTACAGTGGAAAGAGTACATTGAGAGTGGTGAGTGTAGAAATACCCAACATGTGATTGCCTCTTTGGTGACCGCCCACCGGTGTCTTTCCTAGCAGCCTGGGGTGGGACTTGGGGGTGTGGAGAAGGCACTGTTTAGTGGACGGTGTTTAGTCGAAGTGTGCACAGTGTGGTGAGGCCACTGCTCCCCGGGGTGGACTTGCAGAGTCAGGTTTGGGGTTGGGTGGAGGCAAGTCAGAGAGGCCACTTCCAGGGAGCGGCGGGTGAGCACAGGTGCGCGAACAAGAAATAATGGTAACGATCCCCATCATTTTATAGGGTGTGTAGGTCACCCAAGTATTTTGTTCACTCTCTCATGTGGACATTTATACACAGGAATAAACAAATGGAACAGAAGCTTTGCACGCCATGTAGTGGGACAAAGGTGGTGGGGGGCAGATAGATCTACATTTATTATTCTGGGGAGGCTAATCTGTAGCTCTTGGGTGAGAGCCTCCAGCCCCTGTGCGAGGTGGTTAGATGTTGAGTTCATAACTGTCCAGTTGTGGAGAAGCAGTAAGTTTTAGGTGAACCTAAAACTTATTTATTTTTTTAAATTTTATTTTGAGAGAGAGTGCGCGAGTGAGCAAGCGTGCGCATGTGAGCAGGGTAGGGGCAGAGAGTGGGAGAGAGAGAATCCCAAGCAGCCTCTGCACCATTAGCACAGAGTCTGATGTAGGGCTCGAACTCATGAACTGTGAAACCTTGAGCTGGCCTGAGACAGTCTGAACTAGACACTTAACCGACTAAGCCACCCTGGCGCCCTTGGCACATTTGCATTTTTTTAAAAGTTTTTTATTTATTTCTGAAAGAGAAAGAGAGAGAAAGCATGAGCAGGGGAGGGGCAGAGAGAGAGGGAGACACAGAATCTGAAGCAGGCTCCAGGCTCTGAGCTGGCTGTCAGCACAGAGCCCGATGTGGGGCTCGAACCCACGAACCGTGAGATCATGACCTGAGCCGAAGTCGGACGCTTAACCGACTGAGCCACCCAGGCGCTCCATTTGCATTTTGAAAAGAACTGGGCAAACGTAGGAGGACTTCATGATATGAACTGGGTGTGAGGGCAGACTTTCCCCTGACCTTAGGTGGATTAACTGTCTGTGCCTTATTTTCCTGTGGGAAAGGAAAAGTGTTAAATACGTGTCTTCATAGGGTTGCCCTGAGAGCCCTTTATACTCTCTCAAATACTATGTAAATGTGAGATGGGCTTCCTCATGATGATCATGAAATAAATTTGGACTCCTAGGTGGCCTTATGTGTGTATCTGAAATCATAAAGGAAATATGGCAGTACAGATGGGGGGGTTAAATTTAGGGAATAGGAGGGGAGAGGAGAGGAGAGGGGATCATTTTCATAGAAATGATAGAGCATAGTAGACACGCCAATTTTGCGTGTTAAAAAATGGTTCTATAACAACCCAGGGGTGCCAAGAGTGGCTTTGTCGCCATATGGCTGGCCCCGTCCAGTACACCTTTCCACATCTGCCCTGTCTAGTACCGTAGCCACTAGCCACATGCGGCTATTGAGCACCTGAGTGAGGAGCTGAATTTTATATTTTATTTAATTGTAATTGATTTCACTTCCCGTCCACGCAGCTCACTTCTATTGGAAGCATCAGGATGGACAAAGGAATGCCTCTTTGTAGAAAATGTAAAAAAAAAACAAAAAAAAACCAATCATACTTTGAAGATACAGTTGACATATTTGTTTGGTTCTTCTTTCATTCCCAGTGGAGACCTACCCATGTGTCAGAAAACAGGCATTCTGGGCCTGGAACCTCCCAGCGCTAGGGGAAGAGGAAACTTGATGTCCTTGACTTAAGGAGGGTGTTCTGGTTACACGTGGGTATGTCTGTGAGGGCGGTGGGGTGGAGGAAGCACCTTTTGTGGTTAAATCTTCCTTTTCACAGGAATATTTATTGCTGGTGAGCTTCGGCAAGTGGGTGAGGGTGGGCGTGTGAGGAAGCAACCATTGATTATCCCCAAGGCTGTCATCCACTTGATGGACAGGGATAATTAGTGGATTAGGCAAGCCCCAATCAGAGAATAAAAGCCCAGGAATGGTTTTTATGATGGATGGGCTTACACAGTGCCTTTCATCTGCGGGTCTTGGGGGCCCTTCCTCTTGCAGGATGGGGTGGGGAAGGGTGGTTTGGGGGACAAAGCTGTGACAGACAGTCAGGGGCCCTGTCCTTCGTCCTTCACACCCACTTCTGGAAGCCGCAGATTTCTTCTACCAGCATGGGGTCCAGAGGCACTCCTGTTCAGGTCAGAAGCTTCTTCTGGAAGCTTTGCTTTTTATTTCCCTGAAGGCTGAGCTCAACAAGGGGTGACCTAGAAGGCTGGGGAGGGATGCTGTGGGCTGCACTGTCCAGGCTCACCCTGAGGAAGTTCCCACAGACCTGCCCTGGGGACCTGGTGGCTAGGGCAGTGAGAGCAGCAGCCTGTAGACACGCTCCAGACAGGTTCTCTGATCTGGCAAGAGCAGATCAGTCCCCGCGTCCATAGAAAACCTGAAGATGTGATCAAGTTCCCCATCATCATACCGCTAATGACCGCACCCGTGACCATTTCTGGTTCATTCCTATCAGACCTTTTTCAACATACAAAGGGCTTTCCTTTGTTTTGTGTCTTGTGTGGTTTTTTTTTCCCCCAAGTGGTTGAGGGTCATGAGCATTTCTCGGGTGACAGCAGAGCTCCCCTGGAGCATTTGCAGTTGTAATTGGAAGCTGTGTATCGAGGGGAGGCCTCGCACCTCACTTTGTGGACCAGGCAGGACCCAGCCTGCCTGCTGAGTGGCTGTCTGCAGCCCCGGGGCTAGGCTGGGCAGCCGGGTCTGCTCATCTGGTTGCTTACACTCCCCGGAATCAGGGTAGCACTTGGGTCACGATGTCAGTCTCAGCTGCAAAATAATAGCAGCATCTGCCTTCTCAGATTGTCGTGAGTGTGTAATAGAGTGTGTGTGCAGCTGTGCTCCTCAGTGCAGAGCTGTGCTCCCAGAGCAGCCTCAGCCTCACTCACACGAAACCTGCACCCCCCGGGCCCACCTCGCTCCAAGGGAATCAGAACCTGCGTTTTTGCAAGATCCCCAGGTGGTAGACACAATGTAAGTGAAAGTTTGAGGAACGCTGATGTGGGGCGCCTGGCACCAAGCAAGTCTTCAGAAAATGGTGGCGCTTCATGATGAAGATGTGACATTGACGTCATCAGGGTGAAAAGAGGCGCCTGGGGCTTACCTGTCCGGTGGTATCCTGAGGATCATGACCGCTGGTGAGCCAGCCTCCATCTGCCATCTTCTGACAGGACAGAGGCCTTCGAGCTGGAGCCCTGCTCCCTGTAGCCTGTACCCCGCACCCCCCCAAGCCCTGTTCTCTTCTCAGCGAAGCTGAATGCTTCCTCCCTGGGGGAGGCTCCTCCGGCTCTGGCTCCCTCTAATCGCCCCCTCTCTGACCACGGCTCCCAGCTCCTCTCTGCTCCCCGTGTGGCAGCGTGGGTGTCTCATTCCCTCCGCTGTCCCCTGAGGTTCTGCTGTCTGAGGGCTGGGCTGGGAGAGGCAGTTGCTGCATTATTTATGGGGCGTCGTTAACCAGCCGTGCCGATGGGTTACACACAGTTTATTCTTCTGCTCCGTGTGTGGGATGCCATCCGGGCCTCTGTTTAATACAAAACACAACCAAGCAAAACAGAACCCCGAGCCAAAACGGCCACGGGCTGAGCCCTGCGCCCTGCATTAGGCAAGTGGCCTGTCCAGCCTTCTGGCTGTGGGGAGAGTGGAGGAAGGGGAGGGAGAAGAATAGAGGGACCTGGGGGCGTTCCCAGAGCTCAACCTCAGGGGAGGGGTGAGGAAGCTGACTCGTATATTTGTTTAAGTGGCCACCAAACTCTAGGGGAAGTTGACAGATTGGGTGGGACTTTTTTTTTTTTTTTTCCAGAAGTAAGAAAATGACTTCAGTTTCCTCCCCACTCCCTAAGGGACCAGGCTGCCGTTAGCTATGTGACCTATTAGGTTCTCGGGTCACCTAGGTGATGGGGGCTTTATGTCACTCACCATCTACCTGGACTTCTGCTGTCTTCTTTGTGGTTAAACTCTGACCTTGCTCTTGAAGCCTGCTCACGGTCACCTTGTCCACCCTGCCCACACTGCAGGTCCCCGGCATAAGTGCGTCACTCCAGTGTCCCTTGGTGACAGCCCCCTTGTGTCCTCTCTGCTTCCCTGTGTGTGTGCCAGCCGTTGCTCTTACTAGAAATGTTTTTCCTTCCTCCCTCCGTTCCTCTGTTCTGGAGCCCAGTTTGGAGGAGGAGACTCAGGCTCACAGATGGTGGATTGTATGATGTGAGGAAAGCAGGTGCATTCGAGAATGCTTTGGAAGAGGTGACATTTGAGCTACATGGTGATGGCGGAATAGGAGCTTTCAAGATTGTTGAATCCCCTTGGAGGTCAGAAGAGAGAATAGCCGTCAGTAGTGGTGTGTGGAGTGTGGCGAGCATGGTGGGCCGCCCAGCTGGTGGATGCAGAGGTGGGCGCTGTGGCCTGTCTTCAGGGAGACCCCACCTCTCTTGCTGTAGGAGGCAGTCTTGCAGCTTGATTAAAGGAGGGTCCTCTACGTGTTTGTAAACAGGCTCCTTTTCTCTTCCCATTTCTGTACTACGAACTTTCCCTTTCTCGGAATCCAGTGTGGTCTGAGTTTGATTTTCAGCAAATTGCCAGGGGTTCAAAACCTACCCTCCCCTCCAAAGAAAGTCAAGTGGTTCCGGGGAGAGGAGAGTCATGTTCCTGTTACCTGTGACTTTGGACTTGGCAGAACCCGGGTGGGTGCATGGTCTTATTTTTTTAAAATTTCGGTCTGTCTGGAAAGTTGTGAAACTTTTATGTGTTCTCTGGCGGGCCCCACAGTGGGGTCTGTGTGAAGACTTTCTCACAGTCCCGGGAATGCGTTCCTAGGGACCTCAAATGTGACCTGAGCCCGGTCAGAACCAGAAGCCTCAGAGGGAAGCTTTTGGGGACTTCTTGGTGGGCGGTGCAGATCAGAAAATTAAGGACTGTGTTGGAATTGCTTTCTGAAAGGGTTCTCAGTGGATACTGCATCCTGATTGCAGCTTTCTTTTGAAATTTGAGTACACTCACTTTGGCTCAGCCTTAGAGTCTAGAAAAAGCCAGAGCTTTTTTTCTGTTATCTTTAACACTTTGTTCAAATTTCTTCTCTTTCCTTTCTCACTTCCTGCAAGATTGTGAATTTTAGTAGTAAAGCTACTTTTAGGTGGGTAGAAACTTTTTTTATTTATTTTTTTACCTTGAAAGAAACTAAAAAAAAACAAAAACAAAAACAAAAAAACAAGCCCAGATCCAGAACAATCCAACGTCCCCTTGCCTTTACATTTTAATAACATTTACACTTTTTTAAAAAATTTCTCAACAAGGAGGCTTTTTGTCTTCTGTTCTTAGAAGTTCTTTTCTTTTTTTTTTTTAGACTCCATTAAATTATATATTGCCTAAAACAGGTGGGCCTGACACTCTTTGATAGACTGTCGAATATCATTAAATCAGGAGCGAGCTGCTTTCGGAAGCCTTCCTCTGACTGAGTGGGCGTTCGTGGGTGGAGAGCCATGTGCTGCACCCCTTGACTGGAGAGGGGACCCTCCTTTTGTTACTAATTTGGTAAAGACTAAAATGAGGCTCCAAGTGGTGGGGGCAGAGAAATAGTTTTTTTTTTTTTTTTTTTTTGAGTGCTTTGAGCAGTTGATTTCAGGCACATCCACGTCGGTTTGAGTACTCTTCCTGCCGTGTATTTGGGGGCGGCGGAGACTGTGCTGACACTGAACACCCAGCTGGTTAACGGCCGTGAGCTGCAGCTGGTTCTGTACTTCGGACTGAGAATGCGGGACCCTAGCCTGGGTGGACAGTCTGACTTTGAGTTTCACATCTCCACCGGCCTCCTGAGGGGGATTGCACACCCTTGGTTCAATTCTGTCAAACGTTCCTCGGACAGTGACGGAGTGCCCAGCACTGCCCTGAGCACTTTTGATGTCTGATCTCAGTGACTCCTCACACCAGCCCTGAGAAGGAGAGACTTCTCCCCTTATGGAGGTGCGACGACTTGCCTGAGTGCCACGGTTCAATCCGGGAGATTGGATTCCCGAGTTTATGTCCCTTGTTCTTTCCCTACAGCCTTTCCGTGTTCAGTGATGTGAGTGGTCAGGAATGATGATGGGATTGTTTGTTTTTGTTATTTGTCATTATAAGGAGCAGGCCCTGAGAGGTAAAGTGACTTTCCCTAATCCTTTACTGGGCAGAGCCATGGCTGGAAGTCAGGACTGTGTGTTCCCTGTGCTGGCTTCTTGCCATTCTGGCAAGTTCTCAATGAAATGTGCCTCACATTTTTTTTTTTTTCCCTTAAGAAATATTCTAGGGGCACCTGGGTGGCTCAGTCACTTGAGCATCCGACTTTGGCTCAGGTCATGATCTCACAGTTCGTGGGTTCGAGCCCTGCAACAGGCTCTATGTTGACAGCTCAGAGCCTGGAGCCTACTTCAGATTCAGTGTCTCCTTCTCTCTCTGGCCCTCCCCTGCTTGTGCTCTGTCTCTCTCTGTCTCTCAAAAATAAATAAATGTAAAAAATTAAAAAAATATTCTAGATCATCTCTGTGACCTTCTCCAGGGGTCCCTGCATAGGAGTGGTTGGTGCTGGGAAAAGGAGGGCCCAGCACTCCTGGCCTCCTTTATGTCAGTGAGCCACCTTTTGGCTAGAAGTTGGTGGTCAGTTCACGTGAACATCTTCAGGCTTTTCGGAAGAGCTTCTCATACTTTTTTGTGGATGTGAAAGAGAATAAAAGGTTAGATGAAGCTGTAATTTGGTTGCTTTGAACTCTTAGGTGCTTTTAAGGATGCTAACTGATGTCTATCTGGACGGAGATCTCCAGTGGCCAGTCAGAGGACTCTGATCTCAGCCCTTACCTCTTTAATTACTTGATGTAGATGTAGAAGAGCATTCATACTTGACAAGAAAATGGTAAATATGTGAGATGTTGTAACTGGAATTCCCCACAATGCCTTGATGGGCCTGAACGGTAGCCTGAGCTGTCAAAGATTCACTCAGCGTAAGTTAAAAGAAAGTTATGTCTTGAGTAGAAGCAGCCCACTGGGGGCACCGAGACGAGATGGAGGCTGTGGGGCTTAGCAGGACAGGCACAGGATCTGTGCATGGGTATTGGTGTCATAGCTGCCACCTGACCTCTGTCAGGAGCTAGTCAGACAGGATCCCTGGGGTGCGGCTTTGCGCCCCCTGGGAGCAAATTGTCGCTTGTCGCTTAGGGGAATAAATCCAGACAACTGCATTTGGGCCAAGCAGGTTTCAAATGCAGAACTGATGGATGTGCTCTCGCAGCATCTAGGGAACAGACTTCAGGCTCTTCTGGGTGGATTGTAAATTCATGGTGTTTTGTTGCAAAAGCCCCTAGTTTGATCTGAAAATTAAAAAAAAATGTAATGACTATTGTTTTCATAAAAATGATACATGACCCTTACTTAACACACACACACACACACACACACACACACACACACACACACACACACGGCCATGTAGGAAAGTACAAACAAGAAAGAAACCTATTGGTCCAAATCTTAACTTCTAGAAATAGCCCATTTTAATTTTGGTAGAGAATTTTTCCAGATATTTCTGTGCACATTTTCAGACAGGCTTGATACCTACAGAAATGTATAAAGAGGCAGTTTTATGACAAGATATAAAACAAAAATATATTTAATTTTACTTTCATGTAACAGGATTGAAACTGAAGTGAAGTAATACCGAAGGGATTACTGAACTTCACATGATGATTTCTTCTCCAAAAGAACTTCGTTTTTCAGACATCCCTCTAAAGCAGTGGTTCTTTTTTTTTTAATGTTTATTTTAATAGAGCGAGAGAGGGCAGGAGAAGGGCAGAGAGAGAGAGGGAGAGAGAGAATCCAAGCAGACTCTACTCTGTCAGCACAGAGCCTCACATGGGGCTCAAACTAGTTAACTGTAAGATCATGACCGGAGTTGAAATCAAGAGTCAGACTCTGAACCAACTGAGTCACCCAGGTGCCCCTAAAGCAGTGGTTCTTAACCAGGGGATGATTTTGTCCCCTAAGGTCCATCTGGCACAGATGCCTGGAGGTAGTTTTGGTAGTCCCCACCAGTGGCATCTGTGAATGTTTCTGGCATCTCACGAACTGAGGTCTAGGATAGGGCTGGACACCCTAAAGTACACAGGACAGTCCCTTCCCCACCGAAGAACTGTCTGGACCAAAATACCCTCAGTGGCAAGGTTGAGAGACTGTATTCAAGGGTGAGAAAATAAGACTGTTAAAACTAATAGGAAGGTGAAACCATTATGTTTTAGCTCAGTTGCAGTTGTAGACTATTCTGATTGGACTTTTGCAATGAAAGATGAGATGATTAACTTCGTTAGAGTTTCTCTCTCCTCTCCTTAAACAGCAAAATCAGGAGGTGGCCCGTGTTAAGTCCATCATGTCCGTGTTCATAACACTTATGTTCTGTCCTGCAATGATCACCCTCTATGTTTAGTCTTAGTTCTATGTTTAAATGATTGAGTGCCAGACTCTACTTCTTCTTCTTCTTCTTCTTCTTCTTCTTTTTTTTTTTTTAAGTAAACTCCACACCACACATGGGGCTCAAACTCACACCCCTGAGATCAAGAGTCACACGCTCTGACTGAGCCAGCCAGGCACCCCTCAACTCCACTTCTTTAGCCATGGTTTTTCCTTTCATGGGTTTATTTTGTGTCACCTGTTGGTCAGTTGGCTGCTTGATCTTAATACACATTTAATGGGTAGGGAGGTGTCACAGTCCACTCTGGTTTGCTGCAGTCAGAGTCGTACTTGTAGTTCTGAGTTTGTGTCTGAGCACCGCACGTGCAAGAGCAGAGAGATGCCATGCAGTGTCCCCGTGATGCTGCAGGGGCATGAAACGGGCCCATGTAGAAGATGAGCTGCCCTTGGGAAGGGAAGGGAAAGCTGTGGATGAATGTGCTGGTTATCCTGTTACCCTATGGAAGCAGGATTGGCCTTCACTCTGAGGGTGCCCAGAAAGTTCAAGCCAGTGCTGCATGGACACAAAAGACGGGGTGTCAGAGAGGTGTTGAGCTCCCTGTGAGCTGAAATGTGGTGGGGAAACAACCTGTTGTCATGTTGTATGTAGATGTTGGGTTCAGGCCATCCACTGAGTGGCCGTACTTAGGTATCTTCTCAACCTTGAGATTCTGATGGTTCCCAGTAGCTGCCTGCCCTGAGAGGGGCTCTAGTCACTCTGGTTCTCTCCTCCCTATCCTTTGTGGTAAGGGTGAGAAGAGCCACAGCCGTAGTCAGGTGGTTCAGGGCAGAGCCTTACACCATCTACTACTCAAAACGCGATCCATCCATATATGTGTCAGATTCTGTTCTAATTGTTCTAATTGGTGTTTGTAGTATTTACAGGATTACCTGGCCTGAGCACATTCGCACCCCATTTCTGAGCCAATACATTTATATATAACCTGGGCAACATACCCTAGACTTCAGAGGAAGAGAGCACACACAGATCATTGCCTGTGTAATTGGAGTTGGGTGTTCTGTTATGGTCTTAATCAGATGTCTATCACAGCATGCCTTATTGATCAATGGCTTTGTTTTGTCGTAGGGGAGCTATCCAGTTTGGGAGGATTTCATAAACAAAGCAGGAAAGCTACAGTCCCAGCTTCGGTAAGTATAGAAGCATGTCGTCCCCAGAAAAATGGCAACACCCACAGACAAAGGATGGAATAGGACAGTCTAGGATGCAGATTGAGGTTAATTTTGGAAGCGTTACAGGTGCAGGAGCATGGAGTGGGTTCTAAATTGAGCATTGCCACTTCTTAGCCTTATGTCTTGGGCCCTGATTCCCATATGTAAAACTGAACGATCTGCCTCCTTCCAGAGGAATTTGAGAGTCAAAATGAGCTATTATATATGTAAGGTAATAATGGGCAACGTTCATGTAATGCTATGTGCCAGGCATATGTTAATTAAATCTCACAGCCCCAAGAGGTAAGTACAGTTATTAGCCTCAATTTACTGATGAAAAAAACTGAGGCACAGATAAGCTAAACAACTTGTGCAAAGTCACATAGCTAGTAAGTGCCAGAGCAGGGATTTGAACCTGTGTCTGGCTGTGAGGTCCATTCTGCTTACCACCTATCCTTATAAAGAGTTTACCACTTAGAGGCACCTAGGTGGCTTAGTTCGTTAAGTGTCCGACTTCATCTCAGGTCATGGTCTCACGGTTCATGGGTTCGAGCCTCGCGTTGTGCTCTGTGCTAACAGCTCGGAACCTGGAGCCTGCTTCAGATTCTGTCTCCCTCTCTTTCTGCCCCTCTCCGCCTCAAGCTCTCTCTCTCTCTGTCTCAAAAATAAATACACATTAAAAAAAAAAGTTTACAGCTCCTTGTTGACTACTGTATCATTCCGTTTGCGTGAAATGTCTGGAAAACGCAGATCTGCAGAGGCAGATGTAGATTGATGGTTGCCTAGGACTCGTGGAGGAAAAGGAGATGGAGTATACAAATGGACACGAGGAATCTGTTTGGGGTGATGGAAATGTTCTAAAATTGGCCTGTCTAGTGGTTGCAGAATTCTAAGTTTACTAAAAAACTGTTGAATCACACACCTAAAAAGGTTGAATTTTATGGTATACAGATTATCCTTCAATAAGCTAAAGAAAAACAAGATCTAGGGTCGATCGGCGCTAAGGGGCTATTGTTGCTTTGTCTTGTGCTTGTTCATGTATTATTTGATGTGAGATAGAAAACTTGTCAGCATCTTGTTATGGCTGTATGCTTTTAAATCAGTGGGGAGAAAGGCTACCTACTTAGTGGGTGCTCCATGAGGGATGGGCATTTACAAAAGCAGTCATTTTCTTGACTCCTGTTCATGGCATAAGAGGGATGACATCAGTTGTTTTGATTGTATGGAGGTGGTTTTCCAGAGGACAAAGCAGGTAGGTGTTTTCTTGGATAAAAAGCCACATGGATGACGTGATACTTTTGGTCCTTTGTGCGTGGATGTCAAGGGGTACGGCCCAGAGCTTTAACCACAGGACTGGACACTCCATGGCTCCCCTGTAGATCAGGAGAGAAGAACTTCAGAAGGATGGCTTTTTCCTCTTCCATTCTGTCAGCTTTGTGCGGCCCGGGATTTCTATCCCACGACCTGGGATTTCCCAAGCTGTCATTGGTCTTCCAGACTCTGGAATACAGTCCCTTCTCTGCTTGTCAGATCCTTTACCATTTTGCTGCTTCAGAACTTGTCAAGACTTTCTGCAGGGTCGGCTCCAACCTCAGCTGTCTGACTGCAAGGCCATGCAGAAGCCTTCACCAGCCTCACCTTATCCAGCTACATCTACCCACTCTTCTGATGGATTCCAAATAGTCTCCATCCTGTAGGTCCCTGCTGGAGTCTACCAGTGAAACATTTAAGTACCACCCCCCCGCCCACCACCCTGCTAATGCATACACGTTTTTCTTAAATACCTTCCTTTAATTATCTGGCAGCCTTTTCAGGGTCGACCAAGGAAAAGATTCTCTTCCCCTTTTACCAAAGAGGAAGCCAAAACTTAATTATATGTTTAGTACAGCTAATTAGTTATAGTAAAACTTTAAAGCAGTCTTATCCCCACTAGTATAAAGTACATTTTCGGGGCACCTGGGCGGCTCAGCCGGTTAAGCGTCCAAATTCAGCTCACAACATGATCTCACGGTTTGTGGGTTCGAGCCCCACATCGGGCTCTGTGCTGACAACTGGCTCAGAGCCTGGAGCCTGCTTTGGATTCTGTGTCTCCCTCTCTCTGACCCTCCCCTGTTCTCTCTTGCTCTCTCTCTCCAGAAATTAAAAAAAAAAAAATTAAAAAAAAAGTACATTTTCTATTTTTTAACAACTGTTTAGGCCTCCTGAGGGCAGGAACCATTTCTTTATTTTGTCAGACTGGTGGTGCCCAGCTGAGAGCCTCACGCACATGGTTTGGTGTTCTGTAGTAAAGAAAGGATAAGAAGACTGAAGGAGAGGCAGAAAAGTGGGGAGCACATGTACCGAATCACTCCTTTGTGCTGCCCCGTCAGAGAACTAAGGTATGACAACAGCAGACCATGAAATAGGCCTCATTGGAAAGCAGTGTTTCAAAGCTCCCAATCCCTCACACTTGACCACCATCCTCCTTTTGATTGGAGCCCTGGTGGCCGAGTAATATGCAAGGCACCTCTACAGCTGGCTCGTTAGATTGGGATGATTGGCATTGACTTGAATGAGAATAAATCCGGCCATTGTGTCAGATAGTAACTGTAAATCAGAATGAGCTATTTATAAATCCCAGGATGTTTGATAAAGCTAACTTTTCCAGGGTTTGCATTTGATGTCAACTCTTTGAAAAATATGCTTCAAAGCGGTTTTTTCTTTCGGTTTTGTTCCGTGTGTATGTCTTTTCTTTTTTTAATTTGAGCAGAATGGTTTTTTTGCTCTACTGGAAGATATCAGGCCTCATTCTGCAGTTGGGCGCTAAGGGACTGTTGCACAGGTTTTCCCAGGGACCACTTCCAGCATCTTCCAGAACCTTCTGTGTTGGAGCTACAGTTGCTGAGGTTGAGGGTCACTTCTTTGGTTCCATCTTGAACTCCTTACTTTTTTAGTTCTTACTCTCACATTCTTCCTTCAGCAGCTCTGCATTCTTAGGAATGCTGAGTAGAGACAGGATTCCTACGTGAAATACTTGGAAATGAGCTTCGGGCTCCATGCATGATCATGAGGCCCACATGTGTGAGTCCTGAGGCCGGCTGGCTTGTTCTCGTTGCCCTCCACCCTGGCGTGGAGAGGTGCTTACTCTCCATTGGATGACGTCTAGATCACAGTGCTGGGAACTGGTAGACCACAGAGTGCTCAAGAGGATGTGAGGAACTCAAAATAATTTCTAGGACAGCAAATGAGTGTAGTGACTTCTCCCCGGTGTCAGCTTTGAGGAATTCAGAAGATGCAGTTGAGATAGCATTCGAAGGTTGAAAAAACAGTGTCTCAGTTTCATCTTAAGTGGGATTTGGGGGGAAGGTCCCACAGCCGGGATCTGGTCATGCAGTGGGGCGAGCAGGGGACTGGGTGTCCTGCTGGGCTGCCGCTTCCAGTGCTGGGGTGAACTGGTGATCTTTTTTTTTTTTTAATTAAAAAATGTTTTTAAATGTCTATTTTTGAGAGAGGGAAAGAGAATGCAAGGGGAGGAGGGGCAGAGAGAGAAAGGGAGAGAGAGGATCTGAAGCAGCCTCTGTACCAACAGCTGAGGCCCGGATGCAGGTCTTAAACTCATGAACCGTGAGATCATGACCTGAGCTAAAGTCAGATGCTCAACCGACTGAGGCACCCAGGCGCCCCCAAACTGATGATCTTGAAAGTCACTCTACTTGTCTCCGTGCTGCCATCTTTAAAATGAATGATTTGAAGTAGAGGATCTCTCCAAGATTCCATCTCCCAGTCCGTGTCCATATGCTGTTTTCCTGCTCTAAAATTAATTTCACCTGTACCATTTATGGTTGTTAATGACGGCTTTCATTTAGGTGAAAACACCTGTATTTTTTCCTTTGTGAAATCTTGCCTGGTAATTACATTATACCATCAGGTGGCATGATGGGAAGACTTGCCAAGCGCACCGAACGAGCTGGGTATTTTTGGGGGAGAGTGCTGATATGAGGAAGAAATGCTTCCAGCGTGGGGAGGGAGTGGGCCTGCAAAGCCACTGGCGGTTCACATCCCGTACAGTGGTTTCTCCTAGAAGGTTGCATTCGGTTCTCGCAGAAATTTTAACCCTTCGGCTGTAATGAATTTGCTTGCGTGAGACATCCCTCATGCTTTTGTTATGTTTGCGTTTTAGGACCACAGTAGTAGCAGCGGCCGCCTTCTTGGACGCCTTTCAGAAAGTGGCCGACATGGCCACCAACACACGTGGTAAGCAGATTGTGGGAGGGGCCCAGCGCGAACCGGATTCGGCGCATGCGCTCTTTCTTCCCCTTGGGCGGCTTCGCGAGCAGAGACAGCTTAAGTTATCAGAGCTTAGCTGACTCCTGGGTTTCACATCCTGGGACATTCCTTGGGAAGTAGCAAAGAGTCCTTCTAAATAGTGTCTTAAAAGAATTACTCTATTATTTTCAAGAACTTAGATAGCTGACACTGATTTTTGAGGCTCTGTGTTCCTTAATCAGGTCTTATTCTTTTAAGATTGAATTACCGATTGGACCCTAAAGGATGGAATAAAGCCGCATCCCCTGGTTTCTTGTAATGGATTGTGGAGGGAGCTGAGGTTCCAGAGGCTGTTCCCTGAATGGTTCTCGGTGGGAACCCGGGAGCCTGCACATCTCCTGGTTGCAGGGAGGAAAAAACAGAGCAATCATCTGTGGGAGAAGAGCGAGAATAGCCTCTCAGTGGTGGTAACAGAGGCAGAGCCAGAGCTTGGAGGTGATGTACTTGGCAAAAGACAACTAATGTCACAGCAAACAGACCCCTGCTTTGATATATTTTTAAACCATTTGATTTCAGGTCAGTTTTAGCGATGCCAGAATACTTTACATCTCACCACCTCTAGCGTCCATATACATGGGGTGGGACGTTTCCCTTGGGTGGGAGAACTCTCCCGTGACCTAAAAAGGGTATGGTGGATACAAAGAAGGTATATTTTATGCGGATGATAAGAGAGAAGCATGAAGGTGCTTCTTGTAAGTTCAATAAGTGACAGAAGCGATTTTTTTCTAAGTTATTTTTTACTTACAAATCGAAAAACCTAGAACATGGGCTTTTGTTTAAAAAAATTCATAGAAAACAATGCATGAAGTAAAATCTATCTTCCCAGTACCTCCTTGCAGCGACTAGAATGAACGTCGTATGTAGACTTTTTTTTTTTTTTTTTTGCATATATAAGTACGTCCAGGAGGGAAAAAGCTAGCTGCAGAACGCTGTGTAGAAAGGCACAGGGAATTCAGCACATGTGGGTGATCCAAAGGAGCCCAAAAGGAACTGGTTCTCCTGCTTGTACTCTCCAGTGCATTGTAGTTCTCTTTCCACATCCATACCTGTGGGTCTGCCTCGTCCTTTCTAACCCCCGAATGGAATTTCATTGTCTAGATACAGAACAATTTTCTCATTCTTAGGTTGGTGGAAATTTAGGGTATCTCCATTTATTTGCTGTGACAAGGCTCTCAGCAATTACTGCCTATGTATACATCCTTTGGGAGATCTGTGTGTGTGTTTACTAGTGTGTGCAAACGGTTTTGGTCAACAGCAAATCTACTTGGACTTGACGTCATTATGGACCGTGACTCTAATCTATGGTTTGCAGTTTGATATCTGCTCTCTACAAAGTCCAGTTTTTTGCTTAGAGCTTCTAGAAGTATTTTTTTGAGTCCTTCTTGTTGGAAGTGATAGAAGGGAATTTAAGGGCATCTTTTTTGGCCAGGCATCCAGAATCTCAAGTCAGCATGCCTCTGGTTTCCAAAATATTAGCATTCCGTATTGTCTCCCAAAGCTCTGAAATTCATCTGTCCTTTTTTGTGAATATTTTGCACTAGCTATTAATATAATTTATGTAGGAAAAACTTTTAAAGCTATTCACTTATAAGAGCAAAATTACTCTAGTCATTATATAACTACTGTTAAATAGAATGTGGAAATATGTTTAGGACTCTATTTTGTTCGTTATACAAATGTGTACAAGTTGGTACTATAATGTGCATATTTAGGTTAATAATTAAACTATAATGGAATTTAAGGGTTTATTAGCACCATAATACATAGTGCAGTTTCATGTTTTGTTGATTTTGCACCCTGGAATGAATATACAATTTGCATTTCGTATGAAAGTACACCTTTGTATTTAACATGAAAGTATACCTTTTCCTACATTACTGGCTCCAAGGAATTCTCGTCCAGGCATTTGCTATGCATAGAATGCTAGACTTTGTGGAGCAGGGTCTCCATCTCCTTCATGTCCATGATGGGCCAGCAGATGGCCTGTCATAGGAATTGAGAAATGTTTGAACTGACTGGTATGCAGTTGTCTGAGTGACTTAAAAATAAAAAGAAAAGGACTACAGGGTTGTGTTCAGGGGCTTCTCAGTCCTGGGCAGCAGACACACCGTATTGGGGGAATCGCATTCCTGCGCCTGAGTGTGCCTGGCACACTGGGCCCTGTTCCCTGTTTCATTGGAAGGCAAGGGTACCAAACTGATGAAACCCTCTGCCTTAGTCAGCACTGGCCCTTTGCACCACTGCATTGTTTGCTTGTGTCAGCAAGGGCCTTTGAAGAGCATAATGCTCTGTGACTTTCATTTTTGGCTGCCTCTGTGTGTCTGTGTAATTACCTTGTAGCTCTGGAAAGCCATCTCAGGGCTGTTTACATAATGATACACCAAACCCCGAGTGAGGAGTTTAAGATTTTATGAAGAAGGAAATGGATCCCCAGCTGACTAGATCATCTTTAATGTCCAAAAGCCTTTGTGCATCGCTTTAAAAAGAAGTGGGCAGGGTTTCAGTATTAAAAATCATGATAGCTAACCTTTATTGACCAGTACTGTGGGCCGGGCTCTGTTCTAAGTATATCACGTATGCTGAGTCTGTTCTCACAACAGCTCGTGAGATAGGTTCTCGTGGTCTCCATTTGAGATGATGAAATTGGGATGAAGAGAACTTGACTTAAACCAAGGTTACATGGCCAGTAAGTGGTAAAATGAGTCTGGCCCAGAGCCTGAATTTTGACCAATGAATTACAGTTCCTCATGTAAGGAGCTTTCTGGATTGGTGTAAGCTTATATTTGCTTTTCAAATTACTTGATCCTGAATGCATTCATAGGGTCTATGTAGCACCTTGGAGTAACCAAGATTGGGAGCTATGATGCCTGGCTTTGTCTTCTGGCCTTGCCAGCTATGACACCCTGAGTAATACCGCCCCCCCGCCCCCACCTTGTCCACAAGGGATACATTCCAAGACCCTCAGTGGATGCCTGAAACTGGAGATAGTCCCAAACCCTGTATGGACTGATTTTTCCTACACATACATACCTATGATAAAGTTTAATTTATATATTAGGCACAATAAGGGGCACCTGGGTGACTCAGTCAGTTAAGCGTCATACTCTTGATTTTGGCTCAGGTCATGATCTCCTGGTATGTGAGTTTGAGCCCCATATCAGGCTCTGTGCTGACGTCACAGAGCCTGCTTAAGATTCTCTTCTCTCCCTCTTTCTCTTCCCCTTCTCTCTCTCTCTCTTTCTCTCTCTCAAAATAAAAACAGGCACAGTAAGAGATGAACAAAAACTGATAATAAAATAGAACAATACTAACAATATACTGTAATAAAAATTACGTGAATGTGGTCTGTCTCTCAAAATAACTTACTGTCCTGTACTCCCCCTTTCTCTTGTGGTGATGGCAGATGACAAAATGCCTACGTGGTGAGATGAAATAAGGTGAATGACGTAGGCACTGTGACCTAGCATTAGGCTGCCCTTGGACCTTCTGACAAAGCCGAGGGCCCTCCGCTTCCAGACGGTGGCTGACTGTGGGCCACTGAAACCACGGATAAGGGGGAGAGCTACTGTATATCCACTCCTCTGGGCTTTAATTTCCGCAACTATAAAAGGGGTTTCCCCGGGACATAGGGTCCTGGATGATCACAAGTAACCTTTCTCAGCTCTAATATGCTACGATGTTTAAACCTCATTTGGTCCTATTAAATTCATAAAATATGAATGAAGTTGGACAGTCTAAATTCTCTCCTCTAGGCTATCTTTAGAGTTTCCAATTTTTGCCCTGGAGACAGGAAGTGGAGGAAGCAAAGTTAAGCCCCGGACAGTGGAGAAGGGAGGGTTAGAAGAGAAAAATACAGCACACCCCCGCCCCCAACCCCAGACTTACTGCGTGTGCTTGAGAGAAGGTGGAAGCTGGAACTTTGAGGACCACCACCCAGGTCTGCATGGTAGGGAGGTGCTCCTTAATCAGGGAGCCTGGGTTCTGTGCTGAGGTTCTGTGCCTCCCTGCAGAAAAGCCCTGTGGCTCACGCTAGATAGAGCAGTAGTGGTTCTCGCAAACATGTTACGTGTTTCTAGTGTATGTCCCATGTTTTAGTGTACATTTGTTCAATGCCAGGGTCTCCACACGTGGCTGCGTGGATCATAATCACCCGGGAGGTTTGTTTTAAAATTTTTTCATCTATTTTTATTTTTGAGAGAGAGAAAGAGACAGAGTGTGAGCAGGGGAGGGGCAGAGAGAGAGGGAGACACAGAATCCCAAGCAGAGCTGTCACCACAGAGCCCGACGCGGGGCTTGAACTCACAGACCACGGGAGATCATGACCTGAGCCGTAGTCGGAGGCCCAGGCGCCCTCGGGAAGTTTGTTTTAAAAGACAGATGTCAAGGCCCTGCCTGTGGAATCAGAATAACTGTAGGACCTGGGAGTCTCAGAGTTTTTAAAGTCCCTCAGGAGATTTTACTCCCCGGCGAGGTTTGTGCCTCCTGCCTTGAGCCACCTGTCTAGTACCATCTCTGCCAGGGGCTGGCAGTTCCACCCACAAAGAAATGCTCACGGTTCCCTGAAACGCTTAAAACCTTTGAACTGTGTCTGCTGGCCTGTGTGCATTCCAGACCTGGAATGTCCTCACTCCATCCCCGTTCGCCTCCTTTAGATGCTTGAGGATTTGCTGCCGGTCTTCCAAGAGCTGGGTAAACAGTCACATCAACCAGGGACACTCATGCCCGCAACGTAGAGTGAGACTTCCAGCCTCAGGGCCTCTGTGGTCCACGTTGCCGCCAGCTGGTGTGCCTCACTGTGTCATCACCACCCCCACCCCCCACTAGAATGCAGGCCCCTCCAGGGCAGGCCTGAGCCCTGCTCCTCTGAAGAGCGCGGGCACCTAGATGCTCAGTGTCTGGCATTGGGCAACATGCAGACAGTGTTTGATGAATGAATGCGTGAGTGCATATAGCAGTTACCACACTCCCTCGGTGCCCTAGGTGGATCTGGGTGAGACGGGTTGTCCTGGTGGGGAGGGGGCACGGCAGGAGGCTAGTGGGGTGGCATCTTGGTCTGATTCCAGTTGAGGATTCAGAGTTCAAATTTTGATGACCCCTCCTTGAGGTTGAATCTGGTGGAATGTGTGACTTGATATATCATGCAGCTGAGGAGGGCCTCGCAATTCCTTGATGTAGTCGCAGGAACGGCAGGTGGGGGAAAGGCTGAGCCCTGGGAAGAGTGGGAACCTTCCCTTCTAGGAGAGGGGTGCTGGCAAGCTGTTTCCAAGAGGCAGCCGGACTGGTTCTGTTTGCCCCCAAGTTTTAACTAGGTTGTTTGAGATTTCACTGGCCCTTAACTTCCGGATCGACTTTGGTGTTCAAGTCAGATGCTTTCATGTAATTGGAGCCCATGATTTCTACCTAGGAAGCTACTTGGCCACTAACTGGAGGTGGGAGAGGGAATTAATTATTTTTAAAAAGTCATAAATGAGGCCCTTCTCACAGGCCTGGCACTGAATATTCTTCGAATATGACCTTAAAGGAACGTCGACAAATCCATTCACTGATTGAAACTAAAGAGGTCTAAACCCGCAGTCTGCTAATTTCTAGATAGGACTGTGGGTCACGAACTGTTATTTTTGGTTTTTGTCTTTGGGATTTTATTGCCCTTAGGAAAAGAGGGAACTTACAAGTATTTGAGGAAAAAAAGCTTAGTTGTGATTTTTCTTTTAGAGCTGAGCTTTTATTTTAAAAAAAATTCAAGGATCATATATTTATTTTTCTGATGATCTTATTCTGAGGATATATAGATAATAGGAGGAAAAAAGGAGTCTGGCATAAAGCATCTGTGGAGCCTGGAGGAAAAGTTTTATGGAAAACTGGCACGGGCTAATTTTGCTTGGAGCCTGTATAGAGGCCCAACTGGGACACCTTAGCTCTGAAATCCTGGAGCCTGGCTTCTCTTAAGTGCCCAGGAAACAGTTGCTGATTTATTGAAAACTTTCATAAGACAAAACACTTCATAGCTTGCAGGATGGATGGACCAACGGCTGTATTCTCTCATATTTTTAAACATGAGTTTAGGTGTGCTGTATGGAAGATGACCTTCCATAGAAACTTTCCACTGCTTTGTATCTTCAGGGTTTTGAACTTCTTGATTCTGATTCACATGAATTATGCTGGGGAAACCCTAAGCAAATTTTGCCCCTGCTGGTAGTTGACATCTCGAAGCATCCTAACCAGGAGAAAGGTGGATGTGGTGGGAAGTAGAATGGAGCTAAGAAGATAAGATCATTTGTATTTGGCTAAAGTGGGGAATTGGCCCGGCAAAGACAAAGTCACCTTTTCTCTCGAATTTCTTGTTTGTTTGTTTTCCCTTTAATTGCAGGCCCAGTGCCAGGACTCGACAGGTCTCAAGTATGCTGTAGAGTCCTGGCCGCGTGGAGCCTGCAGTCGGGGCCAGGCCGTTCTGGGTGATGTTGGAAATGTTCTACCCCTTTCCCTGTCCAATGTGGGAGTTATGAGCCACATGTGGTCACTGAGCACTTGAAATGTGGCTCATGTAACTGAGGAACTGAATTTCTCTCTTTTTTTGTTTTTGGATTTTAATTCATCTTAATTACATGTAACTTACAACTTAGCTGAGGGCTGTGGTGGTACTTCAACCTCAGATAGCTTTGGTGTTGCTTCAGAAACTTCTATCAGCTTCTTAAGCCACCCCATACTTCAGTGTGTCCATGTGAAGGAGTGTGTGTACATTTGTGTTTGTATTTAATACCTGTTGTCATCTCAGTCTCACGTGAAGGACAAATGAAAAATTTGTAATGTGCTGCTATTTATAATAATATTTAACCTAGCTGAAAAGCATTGCCTGTTATGTAAATAGCTTCAGGATATAAGTTCTCCATCTCCTAGAGAGATTTTGGAGTTGTCTTTGACCTACTAAGAGGGGACGTAAAAAAATATAATGTCTTTTTAAATGGGTTCATAAATGCACATCCTGCTTTTGGGTTTCATTATCTTAATGCTTTTCCACTCTGATAGACCTTGAGTCATTTTAATTCATGACCACAATACATTTAATTCTACATATTCTGTTTGGGATAAAACAACTTTTTGCTATTATTTTCTTTAATGTTTTATTTCTAGGAGAGAGAGAGAGACAGCGTGAGCAGGGGAGGGTCAGAGAGAGAGGGAGTCACAGACTCTGAAACAGGCTCCAGGCCATGAGCTGGCAGTCAGCACAGAGCCCGACGCGGCCCGAACCCACGAACCGCGAGATCATGACCTAAGCGAAAGTCGGACGCTTAACTGACTAAGCCACCCAGGCGCCCCACTTTTTGTTATTTTTTAAATTTAATTTTTAATTTTTTAATTTTTAGAAAGAGAAAGTGTATGAGTTGGGGAGAAGGGCAGAGAGAAAGAGAGAAGAGAATCTCAAGCAGGCTTCACGCTCTGTGCGGAGCCCAACATGGGGCTTGATCCCACGACCCTGGGATCATGACCTGAGCCAAAATCAAGAGTCGTATGTGCTCAACCAACTGAACCACCCAGGCGCCCCAAAACAACTTTTTAAAAATGGCCCTATGAATGTGAAGTTTGTCTTACCATTTTCCATTTTTAAAAGTGATTATTAATTTGCTTTATATGAAATTCAGACAGTAGGGAGGCATGTGTATTTTAAGTATTTTTCTTCTTTTACAAATTACACTGTTGGTAAGGATTAGAAATAAAGGAATTCACATGTTTATTAAGTATATTTATTTTATAAATGAAAAAATCTTCCTTTTTTTCTCCCCCTTTTTTCGGTTAAAGGAGTTAAGAGGTAGGTGCTAAGTTATGTGATTATTTTGGTGGGCAGATTTGTATTTTCCAGGGGGTTTGGGATCACGAAGCCAGCCTTACTGGGGATACACTGAAATCCCTCCTTTGTGATCGTATTAATGTTTTTTTCGATGTTAAAACTGATGCTTGAGCACAGTACTATTCCCCGCTCTCTACAAGTGGCCTTTCCTTATAGATCTTTTGTCGGGTAGGCTGGCATGGATGCCAGGGACAGGGTGTTTCATCGTGGTTAGCCAGTGTCCCGCCTGCGCGGTGTCTGGCTTCTCACTGTCTTCACGAAATGACACTTGAAACAGTGGTTATTGTGCGTTCGCCTGAAAGGCACTAACATGAGTCCCACTTGAACGGAAGCGAATCCTGGGTTGTCCAGAGCAAGATGTGCCCAGAATCCGGAAGCCCTGTAACAGGGAGGGCTGGGGGTGCCCGAATTCCACACCCGAGCCCGTGCGTGCTCTGAAGGCTTATCCTGCCGCTAGCCAAGAGAAGCTGTTTTGCTCTGCTCAGCGGTGTCCCCTTGTTTTGCCCCGGTGTATTCTCTCAGATGATGCTTGAATATGATGTGTGCTGTGTTCTGTCTAACCCCCGCAGCCTGAATAAATGCTGGTGAACGACATGGTGGTGGTGATGGTGGTGGTGGAGGCAGTGGCGGCGGCGGGGAGGAAGGTCCCGGCGTGGAGAGCATGTGTGTGTTTATGGGTGACTGGGTCGATCCGTGCAGCGTCGTTAATCGTGTCGTTAGGCAGTTTACATAACGAAGTGGTTTGCTCAGCAGTTCCAGCCCTTCCAGCTTGCTGGGCTGAATGCGTTTTGTACACAAGCAGTAAGGATTCTCCCCCTTTCCCTCCCTCCTCTCCATCCTAATTCTTCCCCTTTGCTTTTTATCTTGGCTTAAAAGTAAGACTCCACCCCATCCTGCTGCCGCACACAAATGTGCCGCTGTTACTTCGGTAAAATACGGATTAGCATTCATGGAAGGATGCAATTATCTTAGTTCATACAGATGAGGCAATTTTTTCTTTTTCTTTCCTTTTTTTTTTTTAACAGTGCTTTCTTGTGAAAGATCATTTGCCTTAGCGTCATGAACTTGGTTTAGTCTGCCCACCTCTGATAAAAATAACCGTTTGGAATGTAAAGTGAACGTGAAGACACTTAAAGTTGTCGAACTAGTATTTTTTGACAATGAGTCTATTCTGCCTGATTGCATAGCTGCCTCTCCTTGGCTCCCTCTGATAGAGCCCCCACCTGACACTTGCACGAGGCTAGGAAACTCTTTGAACTAATGTTTTCACTTTGGGCACGTGTGCTCTGCTGTAGGAAAAAAAATTGATATTGGGAAATCACTCAGAGAATAAAGACTATTTCAAGAGGATACTCTTCCGTCCCCAAAATCTGGCCGTGAATTCTTCTGATACATTTTAAAGAAATTAGGTTTTTATACACTACCTTTAGAAACCTATCTCTGGCCTGAAGTGAGAATTATCTGGAGGGTTTTGTGTTTTGTTTTTACCTAACCCTGTGGTCTTTGATTTTTAAGATGGCACAAGGTTTTTCTTATAGCCCACCTTGTGTCTGTGACTTTTCCATTTTCCTGGGGCACACTGCATCTCCTGGAGGGGAAGTCGCTTGCTCGGAAGGGGGCTCCTGGGGAAGATTCTTTCTAGCCCAGGGCTTTCTGTCTCCTGGTTTCCTCTGAAAGCCGCATGGCGAACTGCTTGTTCACTCTGTCCCTTGGTTTAATGCTGAGGGCATTCAAGTAGGAAATAACATGGGCTGTGGAAAAAAAAAAAAACCTCCTCTGGGCTTTCAGTCGATTATTTGTAAAGATTTTTGTTCGCTTGTTTGTTTCTGTGGGATCCTTAATCAACTGGTTTTTCAAAGCCATTTTCTACTCCTCTTTTAGTCCTTTGTTTTTCTATAGAAGATATTTTTGTTTTCTTTGAGCTCTGCGTGTGTGTGAGGGGGGGGTTTGCTTATATTTTTAGCAAAAATATATTGCTGTGTTTGACATAAGCCTATTTATCTCTAAGAATAACTAGATTTTTATTGTCTGCGTTGTCTTAGTTTTGCAAATTAGATCTCCATCCACGCGTGTACACATACACACATGCACCCGTGAACACACACAATATGTTTTTTTGATTCCCAAATGTGTAAAATTGCCACGGGACTCTTCTTTCTAGTAAGAGATACTGCTGTGGAAATCTGCGGCATTTCTGCTGTGTGTGCCAGGGCCCAGGGACCCTGGTTACCATGGAAACTAATATCCAGCCACTGGGTGGTACTTTTCCTTTAGAGCTGCATCTGAGCACATTTCACAGTTCTGTACAATGCTGCGTCTTCCCCCCTTTAAAATAAGGAGAAGGGGGAAATACTGAGTGATTACAGATTTTTAAAAAATGCTATTTCTGCTAAGGCAGAAAGAGAACCTCCCTATGTACCCCTTCCATGATTGTCAGTTGTAGGATAGCACAGTTACCCAAAGGTGGCCCAAGGTATCTGATAAAATACAGAAGAATTTTGGAGGAGATGGCGAAAATGGAACCTTCTTCCTGTTCTGGTGATCCGCAGGCTTCTCTTTGGGAATGACAGACAAGTTGGGCTGATGCGGGCTTCAGTTTGATTTGTCGGAAAGGCTTGATAGCAGACAAAAGACCTTCAGCTTTGCACATGGTCCCCCCTTCCTGCATTTCCTGACCCCTCTCTCTCAGAACCCGCCCAGAGAGCCGGATCAGAGATGCTGGAGAGCCTCCCCAAATTTTAGCCCTTGAATTGCCATTTAAGCACGCGGTTGCCATCTGTGCTGGTTAAAAGGCGGATGCTGATTATGAGAGCGATACTTCACTTGGATAATAAGGTTTAAAGCCAAGTGCAAGATGGCTTGTACGAGAACCGGAGGAACTCATGAGCCATCTGCACGTACCCCCTGACCTCCCGGTTGTGGCCCATTGGTCAATAAGGCGACGGGTAGGGCCACATCTGTGTGGGAGGTGGCAGACACCCAGCCCCGGGTTCCCACTGCCCGTGAACAGATTCCTGCTGCATGACATTGAAGGAGAGTTAGGTTGACCCTGACCTTGTATAGATGGGCGCCTGCCGCTCTGACATTTGTTTTTCCAAATGTGTTTGTACAAAGCAAATAGTGGGCGTGTATGTCCTTCAGGAACAGTGGGCTACCCTGGAGCCTTTCCTGTCACAGGTGGTGGGATCTTAGTCCAGCCTTGGCCTTGGGGATTCACCCCTCTACCTGGTGAAACACTCGGCTGGCCCCTCAGCTGCTTTGTCTTGGGGAGGGGGTAGCAACCTCATTTTGCAAACAAGGGCAACCAGCTTCGTGACTAGAGGTGACCGGGTTCACATGTCACAGGGCTTTGAAGCAGCAGAGCCTGGAGCGTGATCTGCTCTGTGCTCAAGTCTCCCGTTCTTTCCATCCCAGAGGTCAGCTGTGTACATAGAACAAGCTTGGAATTTAGACCAGGATTTCCTAATCTTGGCACTATTGACATTTGGGGCTAGAAAATTCTTTGTTGTGAGGCCCATCCTGTGCATTGTAGGATGTTTGGAAGCATCCCTGGTCCCCATCCCCCGGTTGTGAAAACCGAAAATCTCTCTAGACATTGGCCAGTGTCCCCTGAGGGTTAAAACTGACCTGGTTCAGAAGCACTGAGCCAGACCTTTCTGGTGTTTTCATATGGCGGTTTAATGGGACTGTGGCCCTGCCTTTTCTTGAGGCAGCTGTGGAGAGCTTATTCCACGTAAGGTAGGTTTTAGATTCTTTATAACTACATCTTGATTTTAGACATTTGACATTCTGTGCACTTGTGTCATCTGAGAAGCAGATGTGCTGTGCTCCCTGTGCTAAGTTGTGGATAAAACTGTGAAGAGTTCACATCTTACCAAAGAAGATGGCTCCTTTGTAGCAGGTCATTTCCCAGTGTGAAAATATGCATTGTATTTAAAAAAGATTAAGTCAGATAAGAGCAGTGATGGAGATGAACAGAGGGTTTTCACTCCTGCCTCCTTCACAGAGAGGTGACTTGGCCAAGGCAGAGCCTGGGTCAGGAGGCTGGCTTGAGGTCTGTGCCGTCACAGCTGTGTGGCCTTGGCGGGGGTGTCCTGTCGGACACCCATCAGCTCTGTCGTCTCTTCAGGGACATTTGGATTGACCATACCTGCCTTTCGGGTGATCATGGAGCTCACATGCTGGTGTAGCTAGAAGGGCCCCAAATAGCTATGATACAAGGTCATGTGCTCCCGTCTCACATAATTGCTGGGGGTCCCACCCATGTGAGACAGGTGTCTCAGTGCTCGAGTCTGATTCTACCATTGGTTGCTCTGTCTCCTACCTCTCTGTCCCCAGCTTCTGCCCGTGCCTCTAGAGTGTTTATGGCACTCAAAAGACTTTGGACATTTTAAAATTCCCCTGTATTCTCTGGGCTTTGTTATTATTTTGTTTAGCGCTATTAGAGTTTGTTATTTTGTTTCTAAATGAATATTTACATATTACAAATATTACATGTAATTATAAGTATTACATTGCTATTAGGTTTGGGGTTTTGTAACCGTAACTTGAATACATTTTTATTTTTAATGTTTTATTTTTTCAAGCTTTACCGAAGTATGATTGACAAATAAAAACCATATATTTAGGTTGTGATTTTCCCTAAGGTGTGCAACATGATGATTTCATACACTTCTGCATTGTGACGTGTTGACCCTAATTAAATTAATCAACAAACCCATCACCTGACCTAGTTACCATTTTTAAAAACTGAATTTTGAGAGTTTTAGTTGTCTCCCACATGCCCTGGCTCTATGGAATCTGTCAGTTTCCCCGCCTTGGCAAACACTCGCAATGTTCCTTTCCTTCCCTCACACGGACCCTGGCTGATCCTATGAGGCCTCTCTTAGGCCGTTTCCCCTCTGGAAACCCTTCTCTCAGTCCTGAGGCAGTTTACAGGCTGCCCTGCTTTCTTCCAAGCCCAGATCCTGGGCTCCGCCTGCCCATCACTGTTACCTTACTAACCTGTGAGCTGCTTCAAGGCAAGGACGCCCCCACTGATTATGTCAGCCAGTGCTCTGGTGTGTCCAGCACAGTTTTTCTTCTCTTAACTGAGACGAAATTCACATGACATAAAACCATTTTAAATTCGGGGCATTTTGTTTGTTCACGATGTTATACAACCCCCACCTCTGTCTAGTCCCAAACCATTTTATCAAATTAAACCCTGCACCCGGGGTGATGAAAAAGTTGTGGGGATGAACGGTGGCGATGATTGTATGATGGTGCGAATATACCTTGATGCCCCTGAACTGTACCCTTAAAAATGGTTATAATGCACAGAGGATTTTTAGAGCAGTACAGATATTCCTGTGTGTTACCATAATGATGGATACACAACGTTATACCTTTGTCCAAGTTCGTAGAATATACAACATCGTGGGTGAACCCTAAAATAAACTGTGGACTTTGAGTGATAATGATGTACCAGAACAAATTCATTGGTTATAACAAACATACCACTCTGGTGGCGGATATTGATAATGGGGAGGCTATGCATTTGAAGTCACAAGGGGGTATGTATATGGGATATCTGTCCCTTCGCCTCAGTCTTGCTATGATCCTAAAACTGCTCTAAAAAAATAAAATCTTAACTAAGAAACGAGTATGATGCTAAATTTCATGTTAGGTATATTTTACCACAAGAAAGTAAGAGCCTATACACATCAGGCAGGTGATCCCTTGTCTCCCTCTTGTCTGTTTCCCTCCCTTAGGGCCTGACAGCCACCCTGCCAGTGTTTTGTGTTTTTTTCATCCTTATAGCCTTAGCCCCCAGCATGGTTGTTGCTAGATAAAATTTTGTGGGATGAATGCACTTGAGGTTTTACTTTGACACTGATTTGTCCTGGTCTGTTTCTTCAGCAGCCCTCAACAGTGTATCTTTAGTGAAAAAAGTTGTCTTTAAGGACATTTCTTTGAAATGTTTTCACTAGTATTTAAGGTTTTGGGTGTTTCGTCTATCCATATCTGCAAAAGTGCCTCTTAAGCCAAAGCTGATTTTGTAGTTTATCTGTCCATCTTGGTTATTTTTGGTTGATGCTTTGGGCTGATCATGGTGGTCCTGGTTCTGTAGCTGGTGATGTCTGGCACGCTCAGAAACAACATTGCTGAGTCTTTCAAATGCATGTAGTGATGCTTTTTCTCAGGATGTTAAAATTTTTCAATTACTGGAGAGACCAGGTGGCCCAGTCAGTTCGGTGTCCGACTCTTGATTTCGGCTCAGGTCATGATCTTGCCATTCGTGAGTTCGATACCCCACGTCAGACTCTGTGCTGACAGTCCGGAGCCCATTTGGGATTCTCTCTCTCTCTCCCTCTGTCTCTGCTGCTCCCATGTTCTCTTTCTCAAAATAGGTAAAATAAACTTAAAAAAATTTCTATTGTTTCTTTTATGGATGAGAAAAGAATGTAACCATCCTCTCAGAAATTACTATTTTTAAGCCAGTTTCTTCCCTGAAGTATGTTAGTCCTTTTCTTTATGTTCACAACTCATAAAAATCTTGTTCTGCCCTGTTGTTCTATAATTTATAAAATTGTATTGCAGTTGGCTTGGGTGGAATTTACTTAAGCATAGTTGAGCCTTTAGATTTTCTTTCTGGCGTGGACAAAAGCGTCATTAATTATGAATATGAATTCCTTTCGCAAAATGACAAGATTGAACATTTCCTCATGCCAGTATCCCAGCTGTCTCATTCTGATGCTCAACAAAGACTTTTAGAGATTATTTTTAATGGCTGTGCTATCAAATACTAAAAAACAAAAAACAAAAAAACCCAAAGTAAAAATAAGAAACTGAAAAGGAATGCAAAGTGTAGCTTACAATTTTGTCTAGAACAAAGTAATGGAAGGTTTTGGTTTTACTGTGGCTGTTTTCTACTCTCGTGATGCATTTGTAGTCTTAAAGATTTGGATCTTTTCTTCTCTCTGAAGTGTCCTGCTGTTGACAGAAAATTCCATTTGTTTACATGATCAGTGCTTGGAATCCCTGGGCTTAGGTCACCTTTGCTGTAGTCATCGTCGTCTTTTTTTTTTTTTTTTTTAAATGTATGTTTTCGAGAGACAGCAAGCTAGCAGGGAGGGGTGGAGAGAGGGGTACAGAAGATCTGAAGCAGGCTGTGTGCTGATAGCAGAGAGCCTGATGTGGGGCTTGAACTCATGAACCGTGAGATCATGACCTGAGCTGAAGTTGGATGGTTAACCAACTGAGCCACCCAGGTGCCCCAACCTCTTTTGCCTTCTCTTACACTGAAGCTCACTCTTGGTTTGGTGATGGAGATGGGTGTGGACCCACCTAGCACTGAGCCCTCCCTGCGCTGGTGCTGATTCATTATGGCCTCCCCACATGCACAGGGTGGCTTCTGTCCCCACCCCTGGAGGGGGTGACCTGGGGTCTCATTACAGGGCCTTGTGGCTTTGAGCCACCATATTCTATTGCCTCAGTCCTGAGCGTGTCTGTTCAGCCATCGGTCGACCATCCTCATGAGATAGTTTCTCAAATTCTCACTGGCCCTGCATCCTGTGGTGTTTGCTGACAGAGAAATGGACCCCGATATGGCAGTCGGAAGCCTTTGAAGAGGTTGTGCCACCTCTGGCCCCCAGCTGTGGCGTTCTAGTCTGGAGATGGACCTGTGTTGCATTCTTTCCGGGCTGTTAAGGAAGCCAGCCCTCTTGGAAATTCCCTCCTAAGTTTGGAGTCTAAGGCCCAGGCAGCATGTGTGTGCGTGTGTGCGCGTGTGTATGCATGCGTGTGCGCATGCTAATGTTGGATGAAACCCCACAGGCTGTTGAAAACCTTGTTTCTGCTCGCATTTCCTCGAGGGGGAGGATGTCTGGTGTCACCGCTCCTCTTCCGTTTTTTCATTTAAATTTGTTATTTTTATTTATTTTTTTTGCTACTTTAATGAGAAGCTCTGTAACCTTAGACATGAGCCAATCAGGCTTACGTCACATGAAACTAGAATGGAGCCAGCAGTTCAATGTGCTGTTGACTCCTTACTTTAGGAAAGCCCAGGATTGGAACCAAGATGGTAAGGTCCAAGGCTGCAGAAGGAAGGGCGGAAGACCGTTTGTCAGTGTTGGAAGAGCAAGACAAAGCACTGATATCCGTTTCTCAAAGCTTGTGCACTTTTGTGTTTTCCAAGAATGTGGTTAGGGATGTGACTTGGCTTCAGAAACCCCCTGGTTTTCTTTGACTGTGTTTAGTATAAATTCGGCTGACAGTGTTTCATGTTGTACCTGTTCTGGGTGCTGGGTGTGGGTGTGCGTGTGGGTGTCTGCTTCTGCCTCACAAGGGTCAGGCTGACCCCTTCGGCGACCCCTTGGCTGTATCCTTCCCCGCAGGAATTGGGGCAATGGCCAGAGCTTTCATGCTCTGTAAGCTTCACAGCCAAGCATTTACTTATTCCCCTGGAGCAGGGCCCCTCCCCCCAGCTTCTGTGTTCCCCGTGCCTGTGACCTTGCAGCCTGGGGGGGGGATGGGAGATGACTCTTTGCCCCAGTGCAGCAGCAGTACTGAGGGAGGGCATATTACTTCTGGATCCCAGCTGCTTTGCTGCAGACGGCCTGCGCCCACCCGCCCAGAGCCCCATCAGTCAGCAAACAGGGCTGAGTCCTGGGTGAGGGAGGCGGGGGGGGGGGGGGTGGCATTCATATTGCCGCCTCCTGCTCCCACTCCACAGAAAAACCACCGAAACCCTGTCGGCATGAACTGTAAAAGAAGCTATGTCTGTCTGGTGTGAGTGTGGCCCAGCACTTAAAGTTGAGAAATCACACTGCATGCCGGCGAAGAACCTTCACTTTGGAGTGAACCCTGGCCTACGATTTTTTTTTTTTTTTTTTTTGCAGCATGACCTTCGGCAAATTGCTGTAATCTCTGCATACCTCAGTTTTCTTGTCTGTAAATTAGATGTGATAATAGCACCTATGTAGGGTTGCAGGGTGTGTGTGTGTATGTGTGTGTGTGTGTGTGTGTGTGTGTGTGTGTAGGGCCTAGTTCAGTGCCTGATCCATAGTAGCCTTTGCACATTAGCTGTTATTATGATAAAGGTAAGCTACTACTTGTCAGTACATAGGAATGTGTCAGGCACTATGCCGTATAAAGTATGTTAATTAATCTTTATACAAAGTGGTTCTGAGAGAGGTTGTATTGATTTATTTTTTTATTAAAAATGTTTTTAATGTTTATTTCTGAGAGAAAGAGACAGAGAGAGACAGAGCATGAGTGGGAGAAGGGCTGAGAGACCGGGAGGGAGACAGAATGCGAAGCCGGCTGCAGGCTCTGAGCTGTCAGCACAGAGCCGATGTGGGGCTTAAACTCACGGGCCACGACGTCATGACCTGAGCCGAAGTTGGACACTCAGCCGACTGAGCCACCCACGGGCCTGGAGGTGGTATTGATTTAAAGGAAATGGTGGTCAGTTTCCCTAAAATAATTTGAAATATATTTAGGATAGGTTCTTTTCATTATAGACATTTTAAAAAGTTACACACACACACGCCCCAAAACACTCCCTGTATTTTCTCTGCCTCTCTGTTATTCTTTCTTTCTCTCTTTCTCTGTCTGTCTCTCTGTCTCTCTGTCTCTCACACACACACACACACACACACACACACACACACACACACACACACACATCCCCTACCTCTCAAAAAATGATGCGGTGTAGAAGCAGTTACCTTTCTTGACTGATGGTCTGAGGCAGAAGATTAGTGGAGTTTATCATTTGCCTTTCTTTTTTTCCTTAAAGAATGCCACAGCTTCCTGTTTTGGAACTGATAGATACATTTATATACGGTTTCCAAAGTCCAGCTTTTCACTCGGCAGGAAGCTGAGCGTAATAATCCTCCTTTTTGTTCAACCCTGAACCTTGGAGTCCACTGCGTGCAGGGGAAACCTCTCTACTCTATGCTCTGCCACTTAATCCCCAGGTGGCCTTGAAGAGATTATTAACTTGCCTAAATGTGAGCCCCCCTTTCTGGGGTCCAAAGAAACCGCCACTCTGGTCCTTGAGGGTCTTTGTGGCCTGGTGTAGCCTTCTCCCCTACCCGGGAATTGAGACTGGGGCGGGGGTCCATGCAGAGCAGCAACAGGTTCCAGGCAGCGGGGTGGGGGTGAGGGCCCCTGTTTTGCGGAGGGGTGTCCCTGTCACTCACTCTGTAGAAGCACTGGCACCAGTGAATGTTCTCCAACACGTATAGCGGGTTGTTGAGTTTCTCTCTTGAGAATATATTGGTGGTCAGGTCTTGGGTGTTCTGGAAAGAGATGAATGTAATAGAAGTGTTGAAATAATATGATAATCTGCTATTACTGTAACAGATCTATTACATGCTATTAATACAGTAGAAATGCTCTATTGAGTTCTGGAAGCTGAGTGCCCTAGTTGTGGCATATAAAATAGCCTTTGTTTTTTTCTGATGATCATCTTCCCCACCTTTACCTTGGAGCAATCCCTCCACCCCGCCGCCCCCAGCATGTTTTCCCTGGGGCTCAACTTCCAGAGGCTTCCTTCTTAACTACTTTCAGCTGAGAACGGGAGCAGCCACAGGGGACGGTGGTCCTCTGGTGCCCCTGAGGTGGCTATCTGGAGGAATGAAGGCCTTCTTCTGGTGACTCGTCCCCTCCTCAGCTGGCTGCCCCATTCCAGACCTTGCCTGGTGCTCTGTCTCAGTGCTGATTCCTGACCTAGAGTGGAACTGCCACCCAGGAGAATCCTGTATTCCAGATGTAGGGTCTGATCCAGTGGTAAAGAAGTTGCCTTTAAAAAAGAATCTCTCCTAGGGCGCTCTTCTGCCTTTCCCACTTTACATACTGACAGCTGCAGCTCCAATACGACGCTTCATTTTTGTGTTTCTTAGGGTGCTCGAGAGAACCTGACTTACTGTTTGGCGAACCCTAGATACTAAAAAAGAAGTTCTAGAGAGGATAAGGGGGACTAAGCTTAGAGAATGTCTTGGCAGTGGGGCACCTGGGTGGCTCAGTCGGTTAAGCATCTGACCCTTGGTTTCGGCTCAGGTCATGATCTCACGGTTTGTGGGTTTGAGCCCCGTGTTGGGCTTTGCGCTGCCAGCTTGGGGCCTGCTTGGGGTTCTCCATCTCCTTCTCTCTCTGCCCCTCCCCAGCTCATGCTCTGTCTCTCTGGCTCAAAAATAAATAAATAAACATTAAAAAAAAAAAAGAAGAATGTCTTGGCAGTTGTTAGAGGTAATTTTAGTTAAATCCCAAACCAGTGGGTACGTGAGGTTAATAACTCTTTGATGGTGTCTGCTGAGGTTAGTCCTGGTCACATCTGGAACAGAGTGTGGTATGAATTTCCTCCCATTGGGGAGTTAGACTGCTTCTAAAGCTTCTCCTAGATCGTGTTGCAAAGTGTGGGGGGTTTTGAGATTCTCAGTCTGTGAATCTTCGGTTGGCATTCTCCGCTGTTCTCTGTGAGCCTAGATGTGCATGAGCTGTAAGTCCGTGGGTACTGTGGGTTTCTACGCCACATCCAGCTTTTCCATTGCGACCAAGTGGCAGATGGTTCCTTGGTTCACCTAACAGACTGTGAACACATCTGAAATGGCCAGGGCAGCTTCTGGAAAGGGCTTTTGAAGCAGATCAGGCAAGGATTTTGACTCAATAGGGTTAACTGTCCAGAATGAGAGAGAATGCATGTGCCTTAATCCCTGTCACTCACAGGAAAAAGTGACCATTTCTATGGGAATCGAAGTATTTTTGAATCTTCATTGTGGGCAAAGGTTAACAATCTGATCTCTCAAAGCACCAGGAACCATGTGATGCAAGTACACATCCGTGCTGAGATGGACTCCAAGGGTCTGCAGGTCATTTGTCAGGAGAATCTATTGTCATCCAGATTAACCTTCTCACTGCGGTATAAACAGAGGGAGATGGAAGGAGGGCACCGAGGGAGCCCACAACCACATGGAGTTAAGCATGAGAAGTAAAGAAGTGAATCTACTTCTAATCAGACTCTGGAGAAGTTTTATTGAACTTGCGTAATGGCTAGCCAGGGTTTGGGTATGGTGTCTCAGGGACTGAGCAGGTCACAGAAATGAATGGAGTCAGGCTGCCAGTGGGAAAGCATGTGCCCTGTCTAAAGCAGGCAATGACATTGTTGTCTTAGTGGAATGTGGGCCTAGCTCCTTGGAGTTTTAGAACCCGTGCTGTCCAATGGATTGTATTAGACTGAAATAGGACTATCATAGCCATTGTAGTGATGATGGAAATGTTCTATATCTGCTTCATCCAGTAAAGCAGCCATGTGTGACTCTTGAAATGTGACTGGGATGATCGAGGAACTATAATTTTATTTCAGTAGAATTAATTTAAATTTAAATAGCCACATGTGACTCATGGCTATCATATTGGGCAGCACAGTTGTCGAAGAAGCTAGAATCTAGATATTATGTGCAGTCTTTTGATTTTTAAGAGTTTGCAGGCTAAATTTGGCTCATGGACTATCACTCTACAGTCTCCACCCAGATGGAAATCAGAGGAGCACTGAAAAAGTCCTGATACTTAGATTTCACTCTCTGATGGTCCGATTTAACTCAGCTGAAGTGGGGCCGGACATCAGGATTTTCTGTAGCATCGAGATTGATTCTAAGTGCAGGCAGACCTTTTAGACCCTGAACATCACAGGATGACAGTGCAAGATGCTTGTGGATTTTCACACGCTCAAAAGCCACTTCCAGTTTCTACACGTGTTCAATGAGGATGGTTATACCTACCTCTTAGAGTAGTCTCAAGGATTAAATAAAATCTTCTGTTAAATGAAAAGAACAAACCGGAGCTGAGATGCAGGGGCCAAGCTTGGCTGGCTTACAAAAGCTAAAAGTCTTACCTTCACACACCAGCCTCTCTGCTGTAGGGGAGGAAAACTTTTTCCTTTACCTTCTGTGGTCTTCCAGCTGGGGCCCCATAAATTGACAGATTAACAAGAGAAAAACATACACATTTATTTCATGTCAGTTTTACACCAGATGGGAGCCTTCATAAGGAAATGAAGACTCTAGGAAATGATTAAACCTGAGTGCTTTTATAATAAGTTTCAGTGAAGAGTGGGAAGTCATAGAAAAACGTCATGAGACAAAAGAAGCTAAGAGTGGGGTGCCGGGGTGGCTCAGCTGGTTAAGCATCTGACCCTTGATTTCAGCTTAGGTCATGATCTCATTTCATGAGTTTGAGGCAGTGCATCTTTGCACTGTCAGCGCAGAGCCTGCTGGGATTCTCTTTCTCCCTCTCTCTCTGCCTCTGTCTCTCACACACAAAACAAATAAACTTAAAAAGACAAAGGAGCTAAGGGTAGTCGTTGGGGGAAATGTATCAAGCAGTTTTCATTCTGCCCTCTAGATATCCCTCCGAGGGCAGAGTCCTTCCTTCACCTGCTGCTTCTCAAATCCCTTTAGCGTAAAGTATTTCTCATGTCAGAGTAGCATATTTGGGGGCAGCGTAACTTGATCCCCCTTGCTGCTTATGGGATTCAAACCTTGCCTTGGCAAAACCATGCGTTAACACTTGCTGTGGACCATAGAATTTCTTAAGAACAGTCTCAGTTGGGAATGCTTAGGTCTCCAAATGCCTGTGGTCTTCTGAAGTCACACTCGGGAGCAAGAATGACAGATATACTACAGACGTTGTGTGTTGATCTGCGTCTGTTAGATTCCAAAGCCAATGCCACTCCCAGGCTAACAGGTTGGAGTGGAATTAAAAGTAGAGAAAACGAGGGAGGATGAGCCTTTCATAGTTTTGGGAGTGTTTTAGGTGCGCGCGCGTGTGTGTGTTTAGTGAAAATAGCCAGTGAGTTGCCACTGGTCTATAAGCTTCACAGTGGAAGAGACTGGGGCTACCTTGTTCAGTGTGTTCCTGGGGACCCAGATATTATAGGGGGTCATTAAACCCTTGTTGAATAAGAGGGTGAATTAGCACCTACCAGGTTCTGCACTATAGGGTTGGGATTATTTGAGAAAGATTCTTTTTATATCTGTTCTTCTAGAAGATTTGGAGAGGTTAGTTTTCCCGGAGTCACAGAGCTATGTGGCAGAATCAGTATTTTAAAGTCTATAATTCTTCCTACAAGACCATGCTTAACTTCATTGCCATAAATATGTGTACTAACGACACATATACAGACACATAAATACACACGCACACACATACAAATAGGTAGACTAACCTCTAGCTAAAATAATTTTTAAAATGCATGCAGTGACTCAAAGGGGGATTAAATGGGATTATGGTTCTGGGAGGGATCAGCCCCAATCTATCACTTCCATACTGAGGGTATACCACTGAAAGCTCTCAGGGACCAAAGACTTTTTGGGAAAAGATGTGTTTTGATATCCTTTATACCCATCGGTGCATCCACTGCTGAGCACACAAGAGGCATCTAGTGAGCACCTGCTAATCTGATTTCAGAAACTATAAGTGTTCTTACATTTCTTTTTCAAAGAAGAGAGTGAAATACTTCACTTTTAGAAGTAAGCAGGTACATTTTAAAATTTGCAGTCTTCTGGGGTGCCTGGGTGGCTCAGATGTTTGAGAATCTGACTTCAGTTTGGGTCACAATCTCCTGGTTCGTGGGTTTGAGCCCCATGTCAGGCTCTGTGCTGACACCTTGGAGCCTGGAGCCTGCTTTCTCTGTCTCCCTCTCTCTCTGCCCCTATCCCACTTGTGCTCTCTATAAAAAATAAATGAATATTAAAAAAAAAAAAACGCAAATCTTAAAGTTTGTAGTCTTCTGCCAAAAAGCAATGAAGGGAGTTTTCAAACTTTCTTGGGATTTGCTTTCTTTCTGAAATACAGTGTTGACATAGCACCCATGCCTGATTCTGTTTTGGTTTATGCAAACCTCTAAACCTCCTCCCTACCTCCCGCCCTAAAAAAAAAACCAAAACCACATACACTATGCCCCTAAAAAGCTATCCTCGATAATTTATTTATTTATTTTTAAATATTTTTTATTTCTAGGAGAGAGAGAGAGAGAGAGAGAGAGAGCGTAAGCAGGGGAGGGTCAGAGAGAGAGAGGGAGACACAGACTCTGAAATTGGCTCCAGGCTCTGAGCTGGCTGTCAGCACAGAGCCCGACGGGGGGCTCGAACCCACGAACCGCGAGATCATGACCCAAGCGAAAGTTAGACGCTCAACCGACTAAGCCACCCAGGCGCCCCCTATCATCAATAATTTAAAACCGAGTTGGGCAAACTATAACCTGTGTGGCACATCTCTTCACCCCAGAATGTTTTCTTAAACAGTTGAAAAAACAAGAAGAGTGATGTTTCAGACTTAAGGGTTTGTCCGTCAAGATTTATTGTCACACAGCCAGCCCATTCTTATTAAGGTTTGGCTTCTGGCTGGTTTTGTGCTGCACTGGTGGAGTTAAGTCGTTGTAACAGAGACCAAACGGCCCACAAAGCCTAGAGTTGTACCACGTGACCCTTTACAGACTAAGTCTGCTTTGGTTTGAAACAAAGCCAGTTAGGAGGAAGTAGTGGGGATGGAGGTAAATGTGGAAAATGTTTTCCCTGCCCCTCTTCCCTGCTTTGGGTAAAACTTAAATGTTCCAAATGAATCTTTCTTTTAAAATGTCTTTTTCTCCCCTCCTGATTGTGTGTATCCCTGAATTGAACGTCTTGATTGGGAAAGACAAAAGAAAAAATTAATGATCGGTCATGGCAGAAGCAGCGGGAAGGAAGGCTTTGATATCACGGCCTGAGTGGGATGCTTCTGGTTCTCACTGACGCCTCTTCTGTGACCCATCCCAAGAACCTTTAAAACTTTGCATAGCAGCTTTCCTCTCCGCATCACACGGGGAACACAGCATGAGAATGTTCATCTGGCTGACTTTGTCACGTAGGCAATGAAAAGTACCTGACACGGTGCGGTGAGCAGTGCCAGGTTCTTGGCATTGGCTGCGCCTGGCTCGCTCACGGGGACTGTGGCTGGCGGCCTCCTTCCTCAGGTGAGATTGCATTTTGCCCTTTCGGGGAGCCTGTTGTATGGGGCTCTCTCTTTATACTGCATCTGAAGCCCCAAACCTTAGATTTAAAAACTACTCAAGGGAACTGAGACGTTTTTATTGAGAGCTTTAGACTCCTTGCACCTAGGAGGAGGCGGTTCCCTGTGTTAGATAAGGAGTAGTCTTGGAAGCCAGTGACAACATGAATGAGCCTTTCTAAGTTTTTTTTTTTTTAAATGTTTTATTTATTTCTGGGAGAGAGAGAGAGACAGCGTGAGCAGGAGAGGGTCAGAGAGAGAGGGAGATACAGACTCTGAAACTGGCTCCAGGCTCTGAGCTGGCAGTCCACACAGAGCCCGACGTGGGCCCCGAACCCACGAACCGCGAGATCATGACCTAAGCGAAAGTCGGATGCTTAACCGACTAAGCCACCCAGGCGCCCCAGCCTTTCCAAGTTTTGACTTGAGCGGTGTTCTTCCTTTTGACCCTACAAGCGTGGCGAAGGCCCTGAGGGGCCCTCGGGTCTGCCGTTGCCTGGTGGTGGCCCAACGTTTGTTTAGGTTTTGAGCGGAAAGGCTCTGGACGGTAGTGAGAGCGTCTACTGGGTGAAAATGATCCGGGGCAGTGGAAGGTCTGGGCGTTCCCAAGTCCCTGGATTCAGCGGAGAAGACGCGTGGAACCAGAGGTGCGGAACTTTGCTTTGGTTCTCCTGTGTCTCGTTCCTCTCCACCTTCCTGCAGTCTCATTGCTTTCGAAAGAGCGTAATTCTCTTTATGGCTTTTACGTTTCTCACACATGTGAGGGATAACGTCCAATTTTGTGAACGTCCTTTTGTATTCTCAGTTATGATTAATTTTAAAAAATCAAGTCATGAGGGGCAGCTGGGTGGCTCAGACCATTAAGTATCTGAGTCTTGATCTCAGCTCAGGTCATGATCTCAGCTCAGGTCATGATCTCATGGTCCATGAGACTGAGCCCCGCATTGGGCTCCAAGCTGTCAGTGCAGAGCGTGCTTGGGATTCTCTCTCTCCCTCTCAATAAATAAATAAACATTTAAAATTCTGTTAAAAAAAATCAAGTCATGAATAAACACCTTTTTGTCCCTTTCTTCACAAAGTCTTTGTGCATCTGACTTGACCTTGGAAATCCTTTGCCATTTTTCTTCTTTTTTTGTAAATGTTTCTTTTTGAGAGAGAGAGAGCATGTGAGTGTGAACAGTCATGTGCGTGGGTGAGGGGCAGAGGTGGGGGTGACAGAGGATCTGAAGTGGGCTTTTCACTGACCGCAGAGAGCCTGGTGTTAAGGCTTGAACTCATAAACTGTGAGATCACAATCTGCAGCAAAGTCAGGCACTTAACCAACTGAGCCACCTGGGTGCCCCACCATTTTTCTTGATTTGAAAAAAAAAGGGTTGGGAGGGGGTGCAGATTTGAGGGTGATGAATTAATGAAGAAGGCAGCACACCCCAAATATCATTCATAAGACTAGGGTCTTCCTCACAAAGTTGTTAGAATCAAACGTAAAAACGTTTCAGGAGATGAAACCTGCCATCTGAATGTCAAAGCTGCTCCTTTCACAATAGCCACCGGGTGGAAACAGCCCAGCGGTCCCTGGTGGCATGGAGGATACCCCCGTTGGGGTATAGACTCTCGAGGGAATAGTCTTCGACTATGAAGTACTAGTACTTGTTACAACTTGGATGAGCCTTGAAAACCTTACGTTCCATGAAAGACACAAAAGGTCTCCTGTGATTCTGTTTATGTGAAACTTTCAGAAAAGGTAAACCCACAGAGACAAGAAGCAAAGTTTCTTCTTGTGCTAGGGGTGGTGGGAGGGGGCATTGGGGACTGACCGCTCAACAGGGACGGGAGTCGACTTTGGAGTGACGAAAATATTTTGGAACTGGATAGAGGTGGGCACTGCACAACACTGTGGATGTACTAAATACCACTTTAAAATGGTTCATTTTACGTTAAGTCAATTTCACTTCCATTAAAAAATACACACACACACACACACACACACACACACACACACACACACACCCCAAAGCTGCATCAATGCCACCGCATAGGGTCCTCCTGCTGTATTGCCAGGAGCCGTCAGCCCTTGATGTACTTTGTCTTCCACCTGTAGCAGAGAATGCACCTGTCCACAAAGGAACCCGTGTTGATAACGGCACTTGCTCACAGCCAGGTCACTGGGAAGTGGCCCTTGTAGGACTGGCTCCTGGGTTTTCCTGTGCATCTTTGTTGTTTCCATGTTGCATTTGCGAGCAGGGTGATGGGAGAAGCCACCAAATGGATAGGCTAGCGAAGGGTCTCTATTCCTCTAGAAGCTTCAGATCTACCTCACAGTAAATGACAGTTTCTTGACAGGACCTGCCTTGGAGCAGAAGGGTTGGTTTTTGCTCTGATTCTTGCTAACTGTGCATTTTTGGCCTGGTTATTGCCCCACCTCTTTGAACTAGTTTTCTCTCTTTTAAAAGTGGAGATAAAAAGAATTATAAGAGGATCATTAAGAGTTAAAATTTTTTTATGTTTGTTTATTTTTGAGAGCAAGAGAGACTGAGCTCAAGTGGGGGAGGAGCAGAGAGAGAGGGAGACGCAGAATCCAGAGCAGGCTCCAGGCTCTGAGCTGTCAGCACAGAACCCGACATGGGGCTCGAACCCACGGACCGTGAGATCATGACCTGAGCCGAAGTTGGACGCTTAACTGACTGAGCCCCCCAGGCGCCCCCATAGTTCTTGATAAGATGTGCAGCTCCGGGAGAGGTTTAGTCTGTTATATACCTGCTCCTTCCTCAGTCTGGTTCGTTGACATTTCCTGGAAAGGTTTGAGGAGAAGCCTTGTGGCTTCAGAGGTATGTTTGCGGAAGGAGACATCCTGCAGGACCCGGTCTCCCTTAAGCCACGTTCCAGCTTGGATGGTTGGGGTTTTCCTTCTGCTCTCTGCTGAGGAGGAGCCTTCCTGTTTCTTGAGGGGCTGCCCTTACCTCATGGCTGGGGGGCACCCACGAAACCGAAAAGCTTCACTGCTTACCTGCAGTTCACCTTGTGCCGTGGCCGGGCGGGTCTGGTGTTTGGCTCCCATGAAACACAGCAGTGTTGGTGAAACGCTCTTAGGCTTTTAAACCAGAAAGAAAGAAACCGCGCTTGCAGCTGCTGAGCACGACCCAGTTCCAGCTCCATGAGGCCCTAACAGGAGGCGAGAGAAGCCCTGCTCCCGATCTGGGTCTCCTTATCTTCCTGTAGTAACATAAATCGAAGCAGCCCATCTGTGCTGCTTCAGAACAAACAACAGTGAAGTCATAGTGCTTAAAATAGCACAGGGTGGAATGTCTGAGAGCAGCCCGCTTTCCCTGCCCTCCCTTGGAGACTCTCTCACAGTGTTGGGGGGTCTTGGCCTTGCGTTGGGTCCACGTGGCCTGTCTGCATCTGGGTCACATGTGTCCTTGTGGGTAGCTCTGTGTCACTGCCCAGATTGATCTTCTTCAAGGGGAACATACGCTGTGAAGGTACACGTGGTCTCCTTGGCGTCATGTTTCATTTTACGGGGCTCCCTCTTCATCTCTACTGTGCCGTCATTATGCATTTTAGTACCACTTTAAGATACAGCTCACCATACTAAGAGAACACACCAGTCCAGTGTGGAATGTATGGTAACTTCATTTCCTAACTTGGGGAGACCCTGAAGGAAACCTTGACTGCTTAGTCCAGAGCCAAGGGCATGGATTTAGTTCTTGAGGTTTAAATCAAGTGGAAAGGACATAGAATAGAAATCTGCTTCCTTCTTTTTCTTGGATAATCAGTAAAAGGCCACATTTCTCCACGATGCCCTTCTTCCTTCTCCATATTTTTAAGTGGACGAAAATAAGAATACTGGGTTAATACTCTCTTTGTGCCCCTTACCATCTGAGTGCCTCTTATTATTTCACTCCACACAGGCTGACAAATACATCCTTAATTATCTTTCTTTGAGATAATCATGAAGCCTTTATTCCACTTGACATTTCTAAAGCTATCTAATGGACATGGCTGCCCAATTCTTTAAAAACTTCTACAGAATAGTGCTTACTATACATAAGCATACAGAATTATGCTTAAGTGTGGAGGCATATACCCTTAGTGTGTGTTGCGATGGTTAGGAATTTTTCTGTAAAGTCTCTCAAGATAGCAGAAATCAAGCTTTTGTGTGGCTTATTATTGTCCTGTACAAATAATGTAGATCATGATGTGTTTATGGATAGAAGATCTCAATTTCTTCTTATAACAGAAATGGTTGTTGATCATGGCAGGTATTCCTTGGGGCAAAATGCTAGATGAATTATAGGATGGTGGTTATATAAGGGATACCGGATGGATGTTTCTTGTCCAAGAGTTGCTATCTGAAGTCTGCCGTCTACAGTCACACAATCTCAAACTTGTACTTGGGACACATTGAACTAATTTGCTACTGCTATAAATCCTTCACCAGAGTTTGAACCACTAGTGGGAATGTGAATGTCTCAGAATACTCTTCTCTACTTTGGTCTTCTTCCAAAAAGTTATCTTTCTTTATGGAAACTCTGGGTGTCCCTGTTCTGGTGCTGTGGAATTTTAGAGGACAAGGCAGCAAGCCAAGGGAAGAATAGTGAAGGAAGACTTCATGAAAGAAATGTGACTTTACTCTTCCAGTGGTACTGAGTTTGGGTAGAAAGATGGAGGACAGTGTTGGCATGTGAGGGTAGTACCCAGCTTGGCCCTAATGAGGGCCATAGAGAGACTCCTTTCTGGAGGGGAGAGTAGGTGGGTAGGAAACAGTAAAGAAACAGAGGTTGGCACCACCAGAGCAGTAGAGGAGGCTCTGATTTCTGGAGGAGGGCCCTGTGGGGGGTTCTTGAGGTTAGAAGTGCTCTGGGGAGATCAGTCTTTACGGAGGCTAGCCTGACGAGATGGACCTGGAGCGATCCAGACCTGATGAGCTTAGCAGCAGTAGGGATTCAGAGGCATCTCAGAAAACAACAAAAAACTGAGAGGACAGGTGTTCAGAAGGTCTCATCTGAACTGATCACAGTGGAAAATGAAGGCTGCCTGTGTCTCATCCCAGAAATGGCGGCTGTGTGTTTTCTTTCGGTGATTAGGCCTTTTTGTGCTCATGGGGTCATACCCTAAACCATGTTAAAGAGATGATTTGAAGTCTTCAGAGGCACAAGAGCCCTGAAGCCACTTCTTTCATCTACAGCCTCTGGAGTTTTCTTCTTTAACCACTTTAGAGACAGAATGAATTGGGTTCTTAGTAATTAAGAGCTAGCAGTTCTTTTTACTGCATGTCCTTAACCTCTGATGCTCACTGCTCCGATGTAACCACGCAAATAAGACGATGTGGTGTGCACTCTTGGTAGTCCCTAGGGTGTCTGCACATGGTGTTTATCATAAGCCCACTTCTTATTTTTATCCTCTCAAACGATCCATTCCAAGTGGATCATGTTTGCTGAGCTCACCCACACGTTTGTGTTTAAAGTAGTAGCTCCTCGTTGGTTTATAAAACTCCTTTACAGACAGAAGACCATAAAAAGTTGCCAGAGGCCTATAGGGCTCCATGAAATGCCCCTTCTAGTCCCTCTCCCACTTGTTCCCTAGCTTGTTGTGTTCAAGGGCCCAGTTCTTTTCCATCCTAGGATCACTGTGCTTGCAGTGCCCTGTGCCTGGAATATTCTTCCCCAGACTTTTGTACAAGTTTCATTTCTAATATGTCAAAAAGGCCTTCTCTGAGCACCCACGTACCCTAGGCTGAATACTCTATCCCCTTTCCTCTATGCCCTCCATTCCTTCTCTCTTCCCTATTTTATGACACTTGGAGTTACATAAAATTCTTATTTGCATGACTTCTTTGATCTGTTTCCTTTCCACTAGGAGGTCAGCTCTGCAAGGACAGAATTCTATATACCTCTGAGTCCACAGTACCTGGCATTCCACAAAGACTTAGTGAAAGAGTGAATGAATGAATAAGAATTTTAAATGAATGAATTTAAAAATAGCTTGTGCTTGCAGACACATCCTTCTGTGGGGATGATATTTGGATACTATTAGTAGGGCAGGAGTGAGATGCTCGTACCATCTGCCTTGATGTAGTGTAGGGAGACTTTAGTGCTATAGCTACCGTTTTCTTTTACCAGGACTCAACTAAGAAGAGCACCTATGAACTTTGCTTCTGCAAGTGGAACCAGCAGATGTAGCACCTGAGCTATATATATAGGTCATCGCTTTGCCTTGTGTCCCTGAGTATGTGGTGACAGAGATGCCGAACATTAGCAAAAGCCAACCAAAACTATGTGGTTCATTGTCTTTGACTCATTTTTGACTGGGGCCATTTGTCGTACTTGTTGCATCCTACAAAACAAACACAAATAAAACTGCTTGGAATGTACTCCGTAGCTAGTTCTTTTTTCTCCCCCAGTCCAAGAAATCTGGGCTTTATCTAAAGGAATTGTTTTTCTGTTGAAGATGTTTATCAGTAAAAGCATGTGTTTCAAGTTTGGAGCGAGCTGTATCCTAAAAGCTGGGCTGTGAGGTCGTCTCAGCCTGGGCAAACATCAGAGCCAACCGTGTTTTATTTACCCCGTGGTTAGCGTCATTTGTCACAATATCTGTGTAGTAAGATGGTGACACCCACGCAGTTTCTCAGGCTGTGCTTTCTGCTAATTGTTTGTTTAATTAGAAAATGAGTAAGTATTTATAGAGAAAATAGAATCTTCAACTGTGGGGATGAAACCTTTTCTAATTGTACTGTGTTATCATGTCCCAGAGATTGCATTTTTGGAGTGTGTAGGTGGTTGGGGGGCCTGTTTTGCTGCTTGGTGTTTACTGAGAGATTCGTTTTGTGCTCAGCATTTCAAGTGGAGCAAAATGAAATCCAGTGGCAGTAAACCAAGTTTGAAAAGAGTTGAAAAGCCAGATACAGTCAAAATATCTGTCTAAACCATGAGGTTTATGTTCACTCGCAGCTTTGATGGGGAATCTGATATGTCCACTGAAAGTATCACTGAAAGTACATAGCTGGGTGGCAAAGGGCCCATGTGTCCCAAAAGGTGTTTCTTTTACATCACAGGTACAAAGGGAGTCAGACCTTGATAGGCTTTGTAGAATTTGCTGGTGAAAGCTTGTGTCAGGTGAGATCCCGTAGATAGAGCTAAGAATGGAGTTTGGGGTCTGGGTACAGCAGTTGTTTTCAAAATGGTGGTCAGTTGACTGGTTGCCCTGATACACAGAGATCTTGGTTTCAACTGAACTGCTTTAGGTATCTTTACATATTTGTTTTCTGGTCACATTTGGAGGTATTGATCCCCCCCCCCCCCCACCTTACAACTGAATCTGGGATGCTGGTGAAGAGTGTCAGGATATGTTAAGTTGACCTTGCAGATCTGTTTGCCATCCTGAAACAAAACGGCTGATGTGAAGTTCGTAGCTGTCCATGGCCACAGGGAGTGAGGAGTCCATTTACAGACCCACAAGGGAAGGAAAGGAAAGGTGGGGGGTTGAGAATGGGGAAGAAGTGGGATGAGTCGCTGCTGTAGTTGTCAACTGAGCGGTGGCAGCTCAGCTCTGTGTCTTTTGGATCAAGCAGATCTGGTGGCACCTCCTCCCTACGGCACGATTCTCCACCAAGACATTTGTAGGTTTAGGGCCGGGATAAAACATGCTGGGAAAGATGTGGCACGTGGAACTGGTTGTGCCTGTAAGAAAAGCAAACGGGGAGAGTAGCGGCAACCACCCTGCTTCAGCCCGCTCGGCGGCCTTCTAGGAACACATGTGGCTGGTTGCTGTGAGCCATCTTGGATCTGGAGTTAGCCAGCGGAGCTCAAAACCCTGTAGCCTCTGCATCTTAGTTCCGGGGCTTGGCAGCCATGCGACCTTGTGCTAACTACAGAACCTTTTTAACAACCATTTCCTCGCTTGTCTGAAATGATGATAACACCTACCTTGCCAGTGTTATTATTTGTTTATTGTGGTAAGATACACATAACGTTTGCCATTTTAACCGTTTTTAAGTATACATTTCAGTGGCATTCAGTACATTCACATTGATGTACGACCATCACCACCATCCATCTCCACAGCTTTTCACCCTCCCGAACTGAAATTCTGTGCCCATTATATAATAACTCCCCATTCTCCCCTAAAAGAACTGGGATTTGAACCCACCAGGGTTTTAGGCTCTTGTGTGTCTAGTGTTCTTTCTACCATAGCACAACTCAAGAGGGTTTGCCATCTTAAATGTTTGACATCTCCTAAGAATCTGTTGTGTTAATTGGTACTATCTACAAAAATGCATTTTCCAAATAACCTCAGACCCTGTCCCTGATCTATCCCTGTGGGTGAATTAAGAGTCTGAACTAGTGAGGTTGAAGTACTTCCCTGTGACAGCTAAGCTCCAGATCACGCAGGGACAGCTTCCCATGGAGGTCCGGCCTACATCCCAAACTCACAGTGGGAGCTAGATCCTAAGAGAGGAGGAAATGGAGGCGTTGCTCTCCCTCCACCTGATCCCAGCCTGCTCCTCGATTTATTATTTTTTTTTTTTTTCCTCCATTTTATAGAGCCGGCAGGGCTAGACTTCTGTCTGGGGTTCATTTGAACTGTTCCTTCCTTCACGGGGATCTTGATTCTGTTCTTACTGCCACTGTCTTTAGCAATCTCCCTTTTGTACCCCACCAGCGGCCTCTGCTGGTCTCCTCAGCCTCCTCTCCCGCCCAGCCTCCGTGCCGCGGACGGGTCGTCTTCCAGCAGTTCAGATCCGATCACCCCACTTTGCTATCTGAAAACCCTCTGCAACCCCCCCTTGCAATGAAATAAAGCTCAAACTCTGCTGAGTGACGTTCAAACCCCTCTGCCACATGGCTCATCCTGAAGTGAGTAACCCCTTCCTTTGTTCTCTCTGTCCCCCAATTGGACACACTGTCCCGGGGACCCTTCATCTCTTCTGTGAGGTGGTAACGAAAGCTGTGACCTCCTACCCGGAAATGTATGTATTCACCCAGCTAACTGTCCATTCAATTTCGAGGGGTCTCTGGATCCCAGCTGTGAACTCTGTGTGACGCTGCACTGGACCTGGGAAGACTGTGCACTTGCAGCCTTCTGCCTTGGCCCTGCTCTTTCCTAACAGCCACCTGTCTCTGTTCCTTCCACTTTCACCAGTATTTTTCTTCAGTGCACCTGCCAGCCAGAAATAAGTTTTCATTCTTTCGTTTTTGCACAGCACATTACTGGAACACCTGTTTTTTTTTTTTTTTTTAAGTTTATTCATTTATTTTGAGAGAGGGCAAAACGAGGCATGGAGAGAGAGAATCCCAAGCAGGCTCTGTGCTGTCAGCACTGGGCCACACACGGGGCTCGAACTCACGAACCATGAGAGTATGACCTGAGCTGAAACCCAGAAGTCAGACACTTAACTGACTGAGGCACGCAGGTGCCCCTGGAACACCTAATTAACATTTGTATTAAATATGATAGTTTGCGTGACTGCCCTGCCCATGTGTTCCAAAGCAAAATGCCTTATACTTGCTGTACACACACACATGCATTCATGTATTCATTCATTCAGCATGTTTTTTGAGCCCTTAGGAGCTAGCTACAGAGCTGGGCCCTGGGGATATGCTAAGGGATATGATCCACTGGCCACTGCAGGGAGCTCAGTTTAATGTAGAATGTGTACTGATAAACAGGTCATCTTAATACAGTGGAATTACAATAGCTAATGGTTATTGAGCTCTGGGAGGTAGGTATTGATATTTTACAGATGAAATTAACTGAGGCACAGATACATTCTGAATTTGCCCTGAATCATGAGGCTTAGTAGAGGTAACAGTGGGACTTCAACTCCACAGTCTGTCTCCAGGGGCCAGGTTTTCTATTGCTAGGCTTTCTAAGACCAGCCTGGCCATGCCAGGACCCTACAGGAGGCGAGAGGAGAGAGAGAAGTCAGGATGAAATCACTGAAGGCTTCCCGGATGAGGGTGCAGAATAAGGATGGAGACCAAGTAAGCAAAGGCCAAAAGGTGAGACTGAGTGAGTGAGTAAACTTTGGATGAAATTCTATGCCCTGAGGTCTAGAGAGATAGGAAAAAGGAATGCAGAGTTCATTGAATAGATTCAAAAAGAAAAATAGAATTTGACACTGAACAAATTATTGAATTGAGCTAAGGAATCTTTAAAGAATCCTAGAGAGAGACCTTGCAGGACTAATTTTTGTCTTTACGTTTGGAAGGTAGCACTGCATTTTGTTTTTTTTTTTAAATGTTTTATTTATTTCTAGGAGATAGAGAGAGAGACAGCGTGAGCAGGGGAGGGTCAGACAGAGAGGGAGTCACAGACTGAAACAGGCTCCAGGCTCTGAGCTGGCAGTCAGCACAGAGCCCGACGCAGGGCCCGAACCCAAGAACCGCGAGATCATGACCTAAGCGAAAGCCAGACGCTTAACCGACTAAGCCACCCAGGCGCCCCGGTAGCACTGCATTTTGGATATACGTACATTAATTTAAGTGCCAAAAGGTGCCCTGCAGGTTACCTGGTACAAACATTTGCCTTAGAGCATTATTTACCCTCTCTGTGCCCAGTGTCCATATCAGTAAGGGGGGGAGGGGGTAAAGATAGATACTTCCTCAAACCCAAGATACTGTCAGTTCAGCTGTACCTGTATTTTTTGTACCCCTAAGAAAAAGTCCTGCTAATTAAACTAAGGCATGCTTTTTTAGAGATATTAAAATGTGGGGAGAAAAAGCATTGAACATGAAATGAGTCTAGGCGTGGGCTTTGAATCCATGAACTGTGGTCACCTGCTTCACAAGGTTCAGATGGACAGAGCCGGACACATAGTATTACTCAGTATGTGTTGATGGTGGTGGTAGTGGTGGTGTTTATGGGGGGTGGGGGTGGGGGGAACAGGCCTGGAGGCCGCAGTGACTAATGGCTTGATGTAAGCCGAAGCTATCTGGAAAGTGCTCTCATTGCAGATTTTGCAGATTTCAGACTAGCTGGGTCTACTGGGGAGCAAGAGCCCTTGCTGCCTGTAATTCCATGTTACTCCGGGTTGTGAGTGTGTGCTTTGAGGTATGATACAAACCCATGGTCCTCTCCCTTTTCCAAACCCGAAGGAAAATGAAGGGCCTCAGTTTTAGAGTATGGCCTTTAATCTTGCATACCCTCGACTCTGATCTACACACTCCCAGCCATTAGAGAGACGTTTTGTAACCTTAAATGGTCGGGTTCAGACTGGACGGCCTGGGTGCTACCAAATTAAAGGCCAGCAGGAAGCCACTTGGAGATCTCCGCCTGTGGGCCTTGTGGTAGAGGAGCCTTTATCTAGAGATGGGCCTTGCCGGAAGGGGATGGCTACGCCTGTCTCTCGGGGGACTTTAATTAGGGCCATTGACTTGGTTGCCCTGTGATGACAGGTTGAATGGAGGCCTGCGGTTCTAAGTCCTGAAACAACTCCTGGGAAAAGCCCAGCAGAGCTGCGGGTGGACCCACGGACTTGAGGGGGTGCCCTGCAGGCGCTGGCCCCTGCCCGTCAGCCCAGCAGTCTCCCCAGCGGTCCCTACCTCTCTGTCACACTCCAGGGTCTGTGGTCCCTTCCCACTGCCCGGGCATGGGGTTGCTTCTGTGCTTTGCTCACAGTGTATCCTTTGTCTGCCAACACCTCTTGGCCGTCACCGACTCCTCCTTGGTGTTTAGCCTCCAGCTGGGCATCACCTCCAGAGAAGGCTTTCTGTGAGTCTTGCTCATCCCCTATGTTCCCCTGATGTCCTGGCTTATCTCTTTCATTGCATTTTCTTTTATTAAAAATTTTTTAATGTTTATTGATTTTTGAGAGAGAGAGGGACAGAGTGTGAGCTGGAGAAGGGGCAGAGAAAGGGAGACACAGAATCTGAAGCAGGCTCCAGGCTCTGAGCTGTCAGCACAGAGCCTGACGCGGGGCTCGAACTCATGAGCTGTGAGATCATGACATGAGCTGAAGTCAGCCGCTTCACCAGCTGAGCCATCCAAGTGAGCCCTTTGCATTCTCTCTCATAATTTTCTGTTCTTTGTGCTTGGCCCCTGTTGAAGAATGGGAGTGCATCCTATTTTTCTTTGTATCTGCTGCGCCCTATGCGTGGAAGACCATTTACAGAAGGACACTGGAATGGACCAAGACAAAATAGCAAAAGGTGAAACCCTGAAGGCTGGTTCAAGGAGGAAGAAGAGGAGAGCAGCCTTTGTGTGCAGGCAAATAATGGGTCACATGGCAGAGGAGCCAAGAAGGGGAAAGAATTCACAAAACCTGTTGTATTAGGAATTTGGGATAAAGCGGAAGGGGGAGCAGCCCTACCCTTGACCTTGGCAGGGGCATGGAAGGGGCAGGTGGGTCATTTGGGGCGGATCATACACATGCAAACCTAGGTTTCATGCCAGCCTCCTGAGTCCCTGCTCCCGGAGGCTTCGGGGAGGAGAGCACCGTGGACAGGCCAGTGAAAGGAGGACACTGGGGATTTTCCTCCCCTCCAGGAGACGAGTGTCCTTAGTTTCAAGGATGGCTCTTCGCCAAGACCTTTGCGGGAAGCCTCCTTGAGTAGAGGGCACCTGAGGCTATGACTTTCTCAACAAACGCGTGTTGTTCACTTAGCCTGAGGCTGTAGCGAGTGGCCTAAGGAGACGCTTAGGCACGATGTGCGGGTTCCCACGAGGGGGTTCTGGCCAGGCTGCAGGTCTTCCTTCTCTTCTGAAGACACGTACTTGTAGGGCCTCCGGTGCAGGTCGGCAGCGTCCATCCAGACAGCACCTGACACAGTGGCTTTGAGTGGGGGTGTTGGAGTGGGGATGGGGCCCTGACAATTAGTGTCCTCATCTGGCTAAAGGTGAGCAGCTGCCCATTGAATCAGAAATCGCTCAGGGCCACATCTCTCAGTCACTCAGACCCTTAGGAAGTTGCCCTTGATCTCTGCCTGCAGGGTGCTGTCCTCTATGGGAAAGCTGATGGCTGGGAGGGAAGCATTGATGCTTACAAGCAGAAAACTATTACCTGCCTCCCTCCTCTCCGTGTACCTGTGTCCCAGTATTTATAAATGTAACAATAACTTTATTTTACTCTTTAGAGCAGAAGTGCTCAAGTGTGTATCAGAATCATTTGGGCAGCTCTTTGAAAAGTAGGTGTGCCAGACCCCATCTTCAGAGGTGATTCAGGAGGCCTGGGCAGAACTCGGCTCCTGAGTATTTTGGAAAAGCTCTCCATCCCTAGGTAATTGTCATGGGTGCCCTCGACCAAGAGCCACTGCATTAGATGGAAATGCTTCTTGGTGGCAGAGCCTGAGCCTTCTATATCTTGGTGTCCCCTGCTGTACCTGGCATTTAGGACCATTTGGAGGTATCACCTGCTATGGGCCAGGCCCTGTAGTACAATGGGGAGCATCACTGTGGTACCTCCAGAGCCTCCAAAGTGGGCAAGGGTGCCTGTTTGTCTTAGATGCTAGGAAAATATGGAGACCGGCCTCTCTTCATCTCAGGCATCATTGAATGGTGGACTTCCCAGGTACCATTGGGTAGTTACCCTGGATAATAATTGTCAGTGTTAGTAGAAAATGGGATACATAGATCTAAAATGCCACCCTTGGTTTACCTATAGACTTTGAGACTAACGAGCAGAACCTGAAGACAAGACAGGTAGATCCTTTTCCTTTCTCTTTGATATAAAAAGAAGATGAGGTTGGTTTCTCTACCATTTTAAGTACCTCTTACATTCACTCAACAAACGTTTCTTCAGCACCTACCATGTGCCAGGCAACATGGACATGAGGGTAAATAAAGCACAGCCCCCAAGCTTATGGATCGCTTGGTCTAAGTGGGGGAGGCAGATGTGGAAACAGATGAATGCAAAGAAGTGTCATTGGTTCTAAATGTGTGATGAACAAACTGTGAACAGGCTCTTTGCTAAAGCGGCTTTGGTAGTTTTAATGACTAGGAAAACCCTGCATGAGGCCCCGCCGGGCTGATTGGGTTTCCCAGGTTCCTCCCCAGCCCCATCCTTGAAGGGTGGTATTTGTAGGGAGGGGCTGGTCCGGGAACGGAAGCCTTGCTGCCCCTTGCCTGGGCGTGGGAAGGCTCCGCGTTAGTGTTTTCTCCCAGCAGTGTCTGTACCCGTGGCATTGCCAGGGTCGCACTGCCTGATCGTTCAGCCTGTCCGATCTTCATGCATGATGGTTCTACCTATAGTCCCAAGTCCAGGTCCTTTTCAATTAGCCTGAGAAACAGAAGAATGAATGCTTTGGTGGGCACGGGGGCACTGGGTCATGAAGTGTGCTCTTTGTCTAGACACTGAATCATCAGCCTGTGCAGACCTGGACAAAAACCCCACAAGGAAATAAACCTGTATAATTGTGGAGTTGTTTCAGGGTGGTGGGTTTTATGGGTGACATTTTCCCAGGCTTTTTACTTCTTAGTTTTACCTTTTCATTTTGGAAAAAGCAGATCAACCTTAGTTTTTAAAACAGAGGCATGTTAGTGAGTTTTTCTTACTGAAAACTCTTTACTCAAAGGTTGAAGGTTCTGAGGGATAAACTCCCTAATGACCAAGTTCATTCTCTCACCCTCAGACATGTTGTGCAGGGCGGGGTCTGGTTTCTGCTGTTTGCTGATTGTTGCCTCCCTGTCTGTGTCTCTGTTGATTGAAATGGCATCAGGGCATCAGTTCCTCACCCTTTTGCCCAGGTAGTGGGGAGGGGGACCAGAGACTTCACAGTGGGGAGAAGCAGAATATCCTAGGGGAGAACATCCTCTCCGAGGGAAGGGTCCTGGGCTTCCTGTACTTGAGCCAACACAGCCAGCGCGTGGTGCCCCACATTGAGAATCTCAGGTCTGTTCACATTATCTGCACTTAGAACATCCGTCATGGATATATTGGGATGACTTGAATTCCCTCACTAAAGCCACAGCCTCATTTTTGGTGTACAGTGGGAGGCATCTCAGCCCCGGCAAGTGGGAGTGGGGTTAAGCTCCTTTAAAAGTTGTGGGAGGAGGAGGGTAGTGATCTGTGCTGTTGTGGGGGAGGCCTTACTGATTTACTGCCTTGATTTTTGCCTTGGCCCTGTTTGAGGGGGTGGGGTGTGTGTGTGTGTGTGCGCGTGCGCGCGCCTACACGTGGTCTTCTTTCTAAATATCAAAACATACCTTCTAATTATAACCGGTGTCATTGATTTCTTGCCTCCTCCTTCCCCTGTTGACTTTCTTTTGGCTAAAATGCCTCCCTGTCCTAGGGGTTGCTTTTCTATGGCACAACTTATTCGAAATTGCTCAAATGTTGTACTTTTTTTGTTTTTTGTTTCTTCAAATTTTATTTTTGAGAGAGAGAGAGAGCGCACATACCTGTGGGGGAGGGGCCTAGAGAGAGGGACAGAGGATCTGAAGCTGTCAGCACAGAGCCTGATATGGGGCTCAGACTCACAAACCATGAGATCGTGACCTGAGCCAAACTTGGACGCTCAGCAGAATGAGACACCCAGGTGCCCCTGATGGTACTTTTTTGAAACCTGACTCTAGGCTGTCCAGCACCTTGTCGTCTTGTACAGTTGAGCCCAAAGCCAGAACAGGGCTTTTTAAAGCTCTCTTCTGAAATGTACATGCGTTGACTGTTTTGAAGTCCAAGGATATCACTGGGACAGCTGCATGGTTTTGAGATCTAACTGGTTAGAGTGCCTGTCCCACCTGCCATATTTTGAGGGGAGGGTGGAACCTTTGAAGAGGTGAAGACGCAGTGTTTCTGACACTCTGCGGCTTTTGTTATTCAACTTCCATGGGAATTGGATCACAGGGTCTGATTTTAACATTTAGAGAGTTGGGGAGGGCTGCTCCTTGCAGTGGTGCGGCCCTGATGGATGTACCCATAGCGTAGCGGTTCGTCCATTTGTCTGTCAGTGGTGTGTCCCTGTGTTTATTTCTGTTCAGTCATTTCATTTGGACTCTCATATAATTCCGTGTTCAGGACAACTCTCACTGTCTGAAGTTGATTTAATACCCATTCCTTTCTTTCATGTCTTCACAGTACGTTAGTACATTCTGTTTTTTCTGTACATTTTATTAATTCCTCGGGATTATGGGTTCTCCACTCATCCGTCCATCCACCTTCTGTTCACTCAGCAGGCATTTGAGGGCCAGCCACGAGCCAGGCACTATGGTAGATGCTGTTGACTTGAAGTTGCGTGAATCACAATCCTTTTCTTCAGGGCCTTGGTCAAGATGGAAACATCCCTGGAAAACCAGCCCCAGGGAAAATGTGATCCAGGGACTGGGAGAGGCTTCTGTAAGAGGGCGTGGAGGGCGCCCAGGTGGGAGTGTGGTGGCCCAGGTGTTATCCTATCACTCTGCTTAGGGAGAGGATCCAGAAGATGACCAGGTTGAGTTTACGTGGTCCCCTTTGATGCTATGATGGTTGTACCTTGTCTGTTCCCTCCCAGGAATTTCTGTGGAGTTTATAATTTAAGCAGTGGAAACAATGTGGTTTGAGTGTTCGGCTCTTTGCTTTTGGACTCAAATCATAATTCTTAGCCTTTAATCTCCTGAGAAATGAGCTGAGCGGCTGCATGTGATTTTTAGGTAGCTTTTCTGGAATAAGCCTGGAGTGGTGATCCATGTATTGGGAACCAAGTGTTTTACTTTATTTAAAGAGAAACTTTCCTGAGGTTAGCCGGTAAAAGCGTGCATGTATATGGTCATTCCTGAACATGTGAGTCACTAAAATAGATCAACAGTCGGGGAAACCTAATAAACTACAGCTTGCAGATGCACAGAATCTGTGCTCTTAAACCAGTGTGGTGTCAACTACCACATGATACCATTTGGCTGTTACCTACTGTGAGAAATAAGTGTTCTGAGCAGGACAGAAAGGTAATTTACATAGCAAACTGTTGATTTCATCTCAGATCATCCACAGTTCTAGTTGTATCAAGGTTCTTAACTAGCATTGAGTTCTTATTTGAGTTAAGTGGTAAATTCATAACGTCATATATAACAAAGTTCAGAATTGCTGGGGTTTGTTCAGATTCACTAGAAATAATGTAAAGATGATATGTAAGTCAGTTTGAGCTGCTGTGACAAAAATACCACAGGCTGAGTGGCTTATACAACAAACTTATTTGTCACAGTTGTGGAGGCTGGGATATTGAAGGTCAAGGTGCTGGCTGATTCGGTTCCTTGTGAAGCTCTTCTTGATCTGTAGTTGGATGCCTCCTTCTACGTCCTCACATGCCAGAAATCCTACCTCTTGTTTCTCTCTTTGTAAGGGCACTAATCCCATCCATGAGAATTCCACCCACATGACCTCTTTACCTCCCAAAGGCCCCACCTCTAGATACCATCACATTGGGGATTAGGGCTTCAATCTGTGAATTTGAGGGGGGACACAACTTTCAGTCCATAGCAGATGGAGATGAGCTTCATTTCATAATGCTTGTAATTTGACAACTTGAAATGGGTTAATAATGAGGTTAAGGCCGAGTTCCAACCCACACCCTACTGGGTGGATGTGTGAGCTGAGGGTCTCATGCTTCGTGTAAGGAGGCTGATTCCTGGGGATCCTGTGTGTCATTAGAAGGCCCTTGTCTCCTGGTTAAATTTGGTCTGTGGAAAGGGTCGTGTGTGCTTGTGTTGTGCACGATGTGTGTGCAGTAGGCTTGGTGGCGGTGGCCCGGAACTCTCCTGGCACAGAGCTGCTGAGCCTTTGTGTTTCTACCGAGGGAACTAGCCTCTGGTCACACACAGTCCATCTGTGACTACATTTCCCTTTTTTAAGCTGACTCTGCCTTTAAAATAATATGTGTCAAGAAGAAGGAAAAACATTTTTTTATTCTAATTTTTGTGCCTTCATTTAAAATGCTTTTTTAGTATGGGCACTTTTAAACACCTACACAGAAAGACCCAAATACTCTGATGAACCCCATTTAGTCACTACTCTGGTCAATGACCGTCAACTTGCTGCTACGCTTACTTTCAGACACACGTGGCCCTTCCTGTTTTGTGTGCTGCAGTATCTTCAAGCAAAATGCACACTTTATTTGAACCATCTATGCTTAAGCAGGAATCACTAACAGATTAGGCTTAAAACCAAAACAACAGCCCATAACCACAATGCTGTTATCACTTCGAACAAAAATAACAGTCATTTCTTCACATCATTAGTCTGTGCTCTCTTTTCCCCAGTTGAATCGAATGTCTTTCACGTTGGCTTGTTTGCATGAAAATACCAAGTCCTATCATTGTATTTATTGATAAATGCTTACATCTCTCTTCATCTAGTCTGCAATAGCCCTGGCTTCTTTATTTAAGTTGTGTGTCACTCTCCAAGTTGCCAGATGGGTGGTTGTAGGATTCTCTCTCTCTCTCACAGTTCATTGATCAGTTCTTTGATGGCAGAAAGCTTTAGTCCATGTTCCAGCACTTGATGTAAGGTAGGTATTTATGAGTTTCTAGGACTCTTAAGTGCTCCCACCTGCCCAAGGCCACTGTGGAGACCCCTCTCCACTCTGCTGAGGTGAGAGAGGGCTGTATGACTACTGTTGGGAATCCTATAGACCTCCATATCCAGTGAGAGGATGTCAGAAGCCTCAGACACTCAGAAATGCCATTCTCTGTCTGGATGACTATTCCAACAGAGTTGGCTCTGACATCTTGCCTGTTAGAACCATTTGCACTGAGGTGGGGAACAAAGGCTTCCCGAGAAGGCATCAGTGCACTTGGTTTGGACACAGGCTGGGCTCTGCTGGCCCCCTTGGCAAGTACCCAGGCCTGGGCCGAGCCACAGGGTGGCTTCAGTTAACACGCCTGGCTTGTAAGCACATCATTTTCTGGTCCACATGTCACTCTGCCCTTTATGGGCTGCAGAGCAGAAAGGAAGGACGGGGTAGTGCTTTACTTGGGAAGTGGTTTTATGATTAAGAATAGAGTACCTGACTGATCTTAAGCATTCTTATTAGACTACTAGAAGTTTAAGTATTAGAAAACAACACCCTGTTCTGGTACTCTCTAACTGTGGCCTTGGGCAAGTTATTTGAGCCTCAAGTGTCCTTGTCTAAAATGGACAGAAGTGGGGCTCCTAGGTGGCTCAGTAGGTTGAGTGTCTGACTTCGGCTCAGGTTATAAACCCGTAGTTTGTAAGTTTGAGCCCCAAATGGGCTCTCTGTTGTTGGTGCAGAGCCTGCTTTGGATCCTCTGTCCCACCCCTCTCTGCCTCTCTCAAAAATAAAATAAACATTTAAAAATAAATAAATAAAATGAGCAGAAGATACTTCATAGAGTTGATGAGAAGCATAAGTAAGCTATACAGGGCTGCTCACATTGGTTATCGGGTTTGCTAGTGTAGATCTTCCTTGACATACAGTGGAGTTACAGCCTGATAAACCCATCTCGAGTTGAAAACACCATGATTTGTAAATGCATACGACACACCTAATCTTCGAACATCATAGGTTAGTGGTGCCTGCCTTACGTGTGCTCGGAACACTTACATTAGCCTGTAGTTGGGCAAAATTATCTAACACAAAGCCTGTTTTATAGGAAGGTGTTGAATATCTCATGTAATTATTGGATACTGTACTAAAAGTGACAAACAATGGCCGAATGGGTGCAAAATGGTTGTCAGTGTATTGGTCGTTGACCTTGGTGATTGAGGGGCTGACCAGGAGCCGAGGCCACTGCCCCCACCCAGTATCACGAGAGAGTATCATCTGTCATATTGCTAGCTGGGGAAAAGATCCAAATTCAAAATTCAAAGTATGTTTTCTAATGTCTGTGTTTGACTTTCACACTACCGTAAAGTCAAAAAATCCCAAGTTGAGCCATTGTAAGTTGGGGACCATCTCTAGACATGTCATGTTATGCTTATCACAGAATAGTCATATAAATTATGTCATTCCTTTTTTAGTAAGGTGCCTGGGGCCTAAAAGAGTTCCCAGCTGGCAAAGGTCATCTTTCTAGTAGTGATTGAGCCAGGTTAGGACAAAATTTCTCGGTTCCTGTAGTTCTTGACATAAGAATACACTTCCCGGGGTTTAGTACGAACCTTTGAATATTTACATTTTATGAAACTCTTGTTTTTCTCAAAGTTCTTCAGAATTTTGATTTGTCATTTTTTCGGATCTATGGGGAGGAGAGACCATTTATGCTATATAATTTATTAATGCGCCCTACATTTTAGACACTATTATTCCCACCATGAAAAGTGACGGGGACTGTGAGAGAGTAGATGGGAACATTTGCTTCTTTAATGCTTCTTGAAACAGTGAGTTCTTTCTTTCCTAAGAACATATTCCTTTAAAATGAAAATTGGGGGGCTCAGTTGGTTAAGCATCCAGCTTTGGCTCAGGTCATGATCTCAGGGTTCGTGAGTTCACGCCCCACATGAAAACTGGATGGGAAAAGGAGGTCAAACATTTAAAAATAGGGTAATAGTTCATTTGGCAGAATCTCATCCTTGAGGTTTTATTGACAGCTGTCCTCAGGAGCACTTCAGGCCTGTCTGTCCTTTCTTTGGAGTTGAGGCTCCTCTCAGCCTGCGGGTCAGTGTGGATGATACACCTCATTACCCTCACGTGGGGTAGCAGTAAGATATTTCTGGGAGCATCCGCCCAGCGAGAGGAGCTCTGGAATGTAAATAACCTGAGATGTTACTAATCTGCCTGAGAATCTGTGATGGGAAAGAGGCCTTTTCCTGCAAGCCCAGGCTACAGCTGCCTCATGGTGGGCACTGAGGCGATCAACGAGTTAAGGTTTTCTAAGTTTTTAGCATTCTTTGAGTGCAGGTTATTTCTAGTGGTTCTTTTGACTGCATACCTACCCCAACATCCTCACGGAAAGCCATACTTGTAGTATCTCCTAAGAAGAAAAGGAATATTATGCAAAGTACATGTTATAAAGGCCTTTTTGTATTTTTTTAAAGCTAGCATATATATCCTTTACCTTGATATTCTATCTACATAGTTGTAATGAATAAAAGCTCACAAAAGATGTAGAATATGAAAAGTTATTAGCCATTTTGTTTCAAAATGGCAGATCAAGCCACATATTTCACTGAAGCCTAACTTTGAGCTGATACCTTTCCCTCCTGGCCCTAGCCAGCTGTCATCCTGCAGAGGGTTGCTGGGTTCCCCTCTTGTTGACACAGGAATTGATCTGGGCTTTCCCATCAGATACACTTGTCTGAATTCTTACCCCAATCCTTCTCCACCTGCCTAGTGCATATGTCCCATCCAGGCATTCCAGATCTAGGCGAGCCTCATCTGAGTTCATACAGAACTGAGTATGTTTGAGGTTTTAATCTGTGGGCTCCTTTGGACAGCTGTCTCCAAGGGGATGGATAAGTTGGATAGGTGGTCAAGGTAGAGCAGAGAATGCTGCAGTCAAATCACAGTGTGAATGAGTTTGCAGAGGCAATAGGTAACCTACTGCAGGTATTCGCGGGGGCACAAACTTCAGGGTGTTTAGGTAGACAGACTGTTTCATTAAAACAGATTCAGTAGGATTACTCTTTAGAAGCACTTTTGATGGCAGTCATTACAGGTTACTATCCATTTTTGTAAGATTCCCAAAGTTCGCTCTCTTAAAGTGTGCCCCTTGGTGGTAGAAGGAGGGGTGGATACATCTTAAGAGCCTCTAGGATAGAGACGTTCTGCACATTTTGTGCTTTACCCCTAATTAAGAGCATGCTTTGGTGTCTCTGTGATTATCTTCCTTCATTTTGTCTTCTTGGGCTAGTCCTCACATCCTAGGTAAGGGTGGGAAGTGGAATGTTGGAGTGAATGGGTGAGATTCAGTTGCATTTCCTAGATCTCAGAGATTTGGAGCTTATTGGGAGGAAGCTGCCTTCTGCAACAGCCTTAATTAAATTATGCATTAACTGCAGACAGTGGTAACTAAATATATTGATACATGACTCTGGTGTGTGTGTGTGTGTGTGAGAGAGAGAGAGAGAGAGAGAGAGAGAGAGAGAGATTTAATATTTGAAGAACGCTTGACTAGACATGTAGATTTCAGTCCTCCCACTTCTATTGCTCGTCTCTGTGACTTTAGGTTATTCACGTTCATTTTCTGGATCTCAGTCTCCTGTCTGTTAAGTTGGACCATGAAATCTCTAAAGTCACTCTTGTAGTGAATTACCCAGGAAATGCTGGGTCTGAGCGTACGCTCTGTGTTTCTCATCGATGGTCGCCTTTGCTAACTGACACACCAATGTGTTGCCTTTGTAGGAAGGAACTGTGTTTTTCCTGTATATTGTTAAAAGGAACACACTCCCTTGCACTGTAGGAATGCCCACAGACAATGGGGTCACCGCCCTGTCCCATACTGTAGCTACTGGCCACTCATGGCTATCGAGCACTTGAACATGACTGGTCTGCATGGAGATAAATTTTTAAGTGGAAACTACACACTGAATCCCAAAGACTTGGTACAAAAAATAGAATTAAAACATCTCATCAGATTTGTTGGTTGCCTTTCGTATTGAAGTGACAATATTGTAACTGTATTGGGTTAAATAAAATATATTATGAAAGTTAATTCCTCCTGGTTCTTTTAATGGTAACGTGGCCCCTAGAAATTTAAAAATTTAAAACCTGCTCTTGTGGCTTACATTGTGGACTGCATTATGTTTCTCTTGGATAGCACCAGTGTATAGAAGAAATTCCTATACTGGGTTGGAAGTTGGAATAGATGTGTTCTGGGTCCTATCCATTTATTACACAGTTTGTGATTCCTAGTGGACAGGGTGGATGTAACAGTGGTTAACACCTGTGGAAGCAGCCAGGAAAGGGTGCCGGAGGGAGGTAGCCTTAGAACTGAGTTTTGAAGTTGGGGAGTGAAAAATCCTTTAAGGAAAATGAAGTGGACAGAATCAGGTCTCCCCTGCTCCCCAGGAGGTGTGGCGGTCTGGGAGGAACCACAAAAGCTCTCCCTCTGGCATGGAGTGTGCTGCAGCTCTGAGATAGGATAGGATGAAGCCCCAGCAAACAGGAAGTCACTGGGTCCCCCGATCCCCGGATCAGACTCCGTGCATTTTCCTGTCACGGAGCCCCTTGAATGATTTAGCAAGTTCTTCCTGAGTGAGATTTTTTTGGGGGGTTTTTTGTTTGTCTTTTTTTCTTGGGGGGGGTGGGTGTCAACTGGGACTCTGTAGTCTAGTGCAGATTCATGTCCCAGAGTAGCTGAAATAACTTCTTTTCTTGTGAACCCTTTCTCATTGTTGTTTATCTGGTCTGTGGTTTCAGGGAAGGGCTCTGCTGCTGGAGAATCAGCAGCAGCCTTCATTTAGAGGGCAGAACTCTCAAGAAATGTTTCTGATGTAACACGTTCACAACTGTAGTCTTCGTTGGCAAAAAATGGCCACGGAACTGGCATTTGGTGACTAGGGACAGGTAGAGTGGTTCAGTGTCATTTATGTGACTGTGCAAAGTGTATTAAAGCAATGCTCTTTGAGTGGGCACGTTGTGCTCAGGTTTTCATTTGAGACTTCCACACATGACCGACTGCTGCTATCAGCTTACTCTGTGGCGTGTTATCAGCTTAAGCCAGATGTCCTTCTGAAAAAGGCTCTTGTTGCCTGGCGCTTTAATATTGACATCCTGGGAGTTGGCTTTTCCAGGTCATAATTTTAAAAATTGCTGTATGTGGGTTTAGGAAAGGACTATGTGAATGAGAAGGCAAAAGGTGGTTTACAGATTTGGATTGAAGTCAGGTAGATTCAGTCCAGCAAATAACAGTAGGCAACATTTAATGGACACTTGCTTTGTGCCAAACATTGTCCTAAGCACTCCACATGTATTAACTCATTTAAGTCTCACGGCAACTCTGTGTGGTAGGTTAACTGTTATCTCCATTTCACAGTAGAATGACCTTGGGTAGAGAGAAGGGTAAATTGACATCCCCAAGGTCAATGGCTAGCCGACGGAAGAGCTGGAATTTGTTTCTAGGTCCTAAACAATTATTCATTAAGTACCTGTATTAACTGCCAACGACTTGCGAGGCCCTGGGGTTGGGTATGGAATGGTGGGTAAGTCAGATAGCAGTGACCTTGCTGCCAGGCCACACCGTTTTCCTGAGCCTCAGTTTCCCCATCTGTAAAGTCGACACCCAAACCCCGCCTCACCTACCTCATGGGATTTGTTTTTGGGTCAGTTGCCCTGAAGCAGGGAAATGTGGCTGGGGTGGTTGAAAGCTGCGTGGTTTTGGTTTGCAAATGTCAGAGGGGATGGAGTGCACAAGGGAGCACAGGAGAGAGGGCTGAGGAGACGTGGCTGCCCCTGGCCTAGGGCATCGGCATGACTCGGTCCTGTTGAGCACCTGCCTCACACCATGTCCTGATGACCTCCTTCCTTGCCAGTGCTGTGTACTTTGGCTGGAGCCCTACCTCCTACCAGCATGAAGCAATAGGAGTGAGATTTCACAGCCCTTTAAAACATCTCTTCACAGTTCTGGCCAGTCCAGGGTGTGGTTTTATCACTGTCTGGGCATACCCTGTTCTACTTCTTGTTAATGAGGTTAAACACCATGTTCAAAGACCGACTGTAGGTGGCTAAACTCTGGGTGTTTCCATATCCTAGAGGCTGCCTGAAGTTTGGCATTGAAAGATTCCATCCGGAAACAGTTCACAGTATTTTTCCCCGAACCCAAGAACATGAAATCCTGAGCCTTTCACTTTCTGTGACTCAACGAAGAAGAGAGCATGGCATCTTTTCTTTGGATTGTACTGAGTCTGTGATTCTTTTTGAGATCATGGCAATAGGGGCCTTCGTGACCGAAGGTTAGTATCTCAGTGATTCACATTTAGTACTTAACTCTTACTCAGGTAACCATGAAGGATGGGTGGTGGGTCATTGGCATTAATGACCAGGCCTGGGTTCCAGGGGCCTTTTATATATGTTGTCATGTCTGATCCTCACAAAACCCTTGTAAAGTAGATCTCCACGCCCTGCTGGTATAGCCAGAGGAGCTCAAACCTGCCAGGGTCATGTGGTTGTTGTGAAAGCCGGTAAGAAGCACAGCCCCTGTGTCAGAGCCTCAGTCCCTCGGCCTACTGCACCACATGAGGGCACTGTTTAGGGTAGAGCTGCCTCCTGCTGGTAATGTTATGTACCTCCTAGAGATTTAAATGCTTTATACCCTTATATTTTAAAAAATGCTTTGTACTTTTTATGGCCTACTTTTTCTGAAAGGCTACAGAGTAATAAACATTTCAGACTTTGAGAGATACAGCATCTCTAATGCAGCTACTCAACTCTGCCTTTGTAGAGCAAAAGCAGCCATAGAAGAGAGCTAAATGGATGGCCCAGATTGTGTTTCAATAAAACTTTATTTACAAAAACAGGCAGTGGGCCATATCTGGTCTGATGGCTGCAGTTTGCCAACTCCTGATTCAGGGTTCAGTCTGAATGGAAATGGCTGTTTATTACTGTGATTTTTCTGAAATCTTTTGAAGAGTGATGGCAGGTAGCTCACAAAAGATAGAAAGGGTAGCTATTTTGGAGAAGATTAAATCATGATCCCTTCTTGCTCTGGGGGTCTTCTCATAGAAGGTGGACATTGTAGAGGGTCTTTGAGGGCAAGCTCGTGTGCACCCCATGTTACTTGGTGACTGCAGGTGTGGACGCACATGTGGTGGATAAATAATAGTGTTTTTCATCCTGGCGAACTTGGCCTTGTGATGTCTGTTTCACTGCAGCTCATGAAGGGAGTCTCACCTTCTCTCTCTTACCTTGTGTTGAAACATTCCCTGGTCAGGAGTCATGAATGGCTGCTGTTTGAGGTGAAGGTGGCTTTTGCTTCCTGTATCCTAAGTCTGAGATGAGGGCGTGTGTGGCTAAAACAATATAAGCTGTAACAATATGAAGAAATGAGAAATTACTTACCTTAGTACTTTTGAAATTGGCTAAAATACAATGACGAAGATTAGAGGAATGGTAACACTTCAACACACATACACACACACCTTTTTGGTTTTTGGGGTTTGTTTGGGTGTATTTGAACCTGTTTTATTGAGATTAAAAACTGTTAAACACAGAAACTTTGATATGTAATAAAGGCCAAAAAATTCTGTTAAATAAAAGATCTTAAATTTTGATGTATCCAGACATGAATAACATAATACACATATAAAACATAAATAATAGGAAATTCTAGTTTGAGGTATTTCTTGGACATGTAGATAAATCCCTTCTATTTAAAGAAGATAATGTATAATTAATTTAAAGACGGTATGCAGTGTTTTTTTTTTTTTTTAACTGTGTGGAAAATAGCTATTAGCTATGATCCAGTAAGTTGTACAACATGTTTATGTAGTGCGAATGGATGATACAAATTTTCCTTCAGTGCTGGGTGACAGCTTTCTAATGACTCTGTTCTGTGGAAGGCTTAAAACTCAGGGCATTTGTCCTTTTTAAAGCAGTTGAGAAGCCTTGTTTCCATCAAACCTGGATACCACATACGGCTTTCTGGTGGTAGTTTAAGTTTGGAGGATCTTGCCATTGGATATCTTGCAGGTTGTCTAAATAATGAAAGTATAGAGTTGACAGCAGGATGGCTTCCTGCATCTGATCGTTTATTCCATTTATTTACACAGAAATGCTGATTAGATGTCAGCTGTCTACATTGCTACACATTTTCCAGATCATCGACTGTTTAACATGTAATTGACTAAAGCTTAGTTGGCTCAGCTTTTGAGTTAATGGACTAGGCTTGTGAGCTTGGCCTTGACCTGTCACAATGGAAGGAAGGGATGAAAACACAGAAGGAACTGATTCCTGGTTCCCCAGTGGAGCCCAAACAAGTTGAAGTTTCAGCATGGCCCCGACTGCTTTCAAAAAATGAGTTAAATAAAATTTTCAAAACACCTCATTGTCCATTAAGTATATTTTAAATACTTCATTTTTTTTTCCTAAATAGATAAATGGAGAGAAGGGGAGAGATCTAGAAGGAGCAATTGGAACCTGTTTGCATTAGCAGCTCCTGAAGGTACCACTGCCTTTGAGATGGGCGAGAGGCCTTACTGCCCTGAAGGACTAATGGTCTCTCTTGCTGCCACTTGCCCTGAGGGCGGAGGAGGAAGCTGGGTGCTGAGGTGAAGGTTCTTTTTCTGATTAGGGATGTGAACAACTGTTAACATTGAAAGCATAGAGTGCTTGAAATACTGAGATGTACATAGTCATTTTCACTTTCTGGGCACTTATGATAATGAATTTAAGTCAAAGGTTTGGGCTGAAAATTGAGAATCATGCTGAGTCTTACTGGAGAAAATGAGATCTAGGGTTAAAAAAAAAAAAATCAACCTAACTTGGTAAACCGGTGTGCTTTCAGCTTGTGATCCCACGGAGGGATCCCACAGCTGCAGTCAGAGGAGACGTCCCACGAGCCACCCTGTGCGTGCGGAAGCCCGTGCACCTCTGTACGCTTGATGTATTTGGCCCACTAACCTGAGACCATCTCTGGGTCAGGTGTCCCCTTTTCATCTTCCGCTTCCAGAGGCCTGTCACCATGCCAGGTTAATAGCAGGCCTCTGATAGATATTGGTGGTTGAGTGAGTCTGTGCATGACACACCTGACTTCATTCAGTCTCTCCAGGCAGACATTTTGGTAGAAAAATGACTTTAAGGGGAAGACACAAATTCCGTAAAATGTTTCAAGTCCCCTGATAGCTACTGAATCATAAATAGGTGACTTATGGGTGTCTGGGTGGCTCAGTCAGTTGATAGTCTGATTCTTGATTTCCACTCAGGCCATGATCCCAGGGGATGAGATGGAACCCTAAGTTGGGCTCTGTGCTGAGCATGGAGACTGCTTAAGATTCTTTCTCTCTGTCTCTCTCTCTCTCAGTCTCTCTCCCTCTTCCCCTCTCGCTCTACCCTTCCCCTGCCTGCACACGCTCTCTCAAAAAAAAAAAAAAAAAAAAAGTGACTTAAGTTTCTCCATCCCGTTTTGAAATGATCCACTGGTCTATTTATAATATTCTGTCTGTAAGATTCAGATGTCAAAGCCTTACTCACGGCTCCTGGTAGGAGGTTTTCTGGTTTGACACTCCCCTGTTAAAATTAGGTCTGGAAACTCCCCTCCTTACTACTCAAGAGGCCCGAGGTAGAAACAGCAGGTACATGTTTGAATACTAGTACTGTTTAGCAAAGTTGGAGACTTAAATGTAATTTCTGTTTTCCTTTCACTTAGTGAAAAAGATTGTGTTTACATGATGGTAAAATTAAACTTTGGTAGCATGAAAATCACAGTTTGGAACTCAACTGGTGAATGTCTATCAAGGTTCTCTCTTTTTTTTAAATTATTTTAAAATATTTATTCATCTTAGAGTGTGTGAGTGAGTAAAGGGCAGAGAGAGAGGGAGACACAGAAGCTGAAGCCGAGCTGTCAGCACAGAGCCCGATGCGAGACTCGAACCCATGAACTGTGAGATCATGACTTGAGCCAAAGTCAGATGCTTAACCAACTGAGCTACCCAGGCGCCCCAAGGTTCTCTTCTTAAAAATTGTTGTGGAACACTTAACCGACTGAGCCACCCAGAGGAGAAGAAGGGGAAAAATAGTGGGGGAGAGGCAGGGAGGCAAACCATGAGAGACTCTGAATGCTGAGAACAAACTGAGGGCTGATGGGGTGGGGGGAGGGGAAGGGAGGTGATGCGCATGGAGGAGGGCACTTGTGGGGATGAGCACTGGGTGTTATATGGAAACCAACTTGACCAAAAACTATTTAAAATAAAAATAAATAAATGAAAAAAAATTATTGTGGGATGAAATTGTTTGGTGTGAACAAATTTGTTAACTAGGATTTCTTAGCGAGTGAGTGTCCTGCCCGAGTGAGTGTCCTGCCCTGGTTGGCCCCCTTGGTAGTGGTCAGTGACCTCAGGGACTCTGTAGGATCAAGACTGTATCATCTGTAGCTGAGATAAAAGAAGACAGAGATAAGGTTGCCAGAGAAACCACCAGAATGCTACATAACTATGTGCTATTTATGCATCTAAATGTGGTTTGAGGCTTGGGAGGGCCCACCTAACCCCCTCCTCCCGCCGAGACCCCGATGATAGCACATGGAAGTGGGCGAAGCCCATTGCCCAGGTCTTAAAGGAAATGACCCGGGGCTATGTGTAGCTCAAACTGTGGATCGTGTTCTTTGTGTTCAAGTATTAGCTACTCATGATGTGCTTCCCATTGGTTCTTATGGAAATGGGCTGTGGGACATCTCTTTAATGTACTTTTCCTCTATTTATTACACATACTTCATACATCTTCCCCCCTGATTTTTTTAAAAATCAAGTTTATTGTCAAGTTGGTTTCCATATAACACCCAGTGCTCATCCCCACAAGTGCCCTCCCCCATGCCCATCACCTCCCTTCCCCTACCCCCCACCCCATCTGCCCTCAGTTTGTTCTCAGCATTCAAGAGTCTCTCATGGTTTGCATCCCTGCCTCTCCCCCACTATTTTTCCCCTTCTTCTCCCCCACGGTCCTCCGTTAAGTTCCTCCTATATGTGCAAACATATGGTATCTGTCCTTCTCTGCCTGACTTATTTCGCTCAGCATAACTCCCTCAAGGTCCATCCATGTTGCTACACAAGGCCAGATTTCATTCTTTCTCGTTGCCATGTAGTATCCCATTGTATAGATAAACCACATCTGCTTGATCCATTCGTCCGTTGATGGACACTTAGGCTCTTTCCATAATTTGGCTATTGTTGAGAGTGCTGCTATGAACATTGGGGTACATGTGCCCCTATGCATCAGCACCCCTGTATCCCTTGTGTAAATTCCTAGCAGTGCTATTGCTGGATCATAGATTCCCCCTGATTTTTAAACTCTTTTTACAGAATTTCAAAACTACAGCACTTATCTTTTTATAGTGTATGAAAACTACCTTGTAATTTCACCATCTGGAAACACCTAACATAATATTTTGTACTCCCACAAAGACTTTTCCATATGTACATATATACACGTACACACATGTATATAATTTAACTGTGTGAATGCATAATAGTTTAAATATATTCATATATTACGTATAAAGTCTCCCAAGTTTTGGCTACAGATTTTAATTTTTAAACTACTGTATTGTAATAATTTTTTCATGGCTGCAGAAACACACAAGCAGACAACTGTTTAGTTAGCCGTCGCCCTGCTGCTGGCTCTATCAGGTTTCTTAGAGTTCCAGTGTTTACAAATGATACTGCACTAACGCATTTCTGTGCGTCATTTTACGGATCTTGCTTCGCCAGGTTAGGGTCCTCAGGTGGAATCACTGAGTCAAGGACAGTTGCATTTTTAAAGCTTTTGCTCAATTTTTTTTTTATTTCGAGAGAGCTAGTGAGAGAAAGCGTGAGCGCACAGGGGAGAGGAGCAGAAGGAGAAAGAGAATCCTAAGCAGGCTCCACGCCCAGCACAGAGCATGATGCGGGACTCGATCTCACGACCATGAGATCATGACCTGAGCCCAAACCAAAAGTCGGATGCTCCACCGATGGAGCCACCCAGGCACCCCAGGCTTTTGCCCTATATTGCCAAATGCTCCTTTTGGAAGGATTTGGTTAGTTAATCCCCCACTTGGTGGTGGGGCATCTCATTAAGACTAGGTGTTATCAATTTTTTTTCCCTGTTGCTAATTTGACTATTCAGAGATCCTTACTTTCAGTTGTTTTCTGTTAATTATATAGAGCAGAAGAATGATAGTAAGATTAAGGAGTTATTGTATAGGATATACTAAGTCAGTTAGGTATCTCGGGTTCTCACAACAGCCAACTGAAATACATTCCACTGTATCCCCATTTAACAGATGGGGAAACTGAGGCTTAGAGAAACATAGGCCATTAACTGTTCTCATACTGACTTTTAAAACCACGGAGGACAAGTGAAACTGTGTTAAGAGACTCCTATTCCCAAATTGGGTGAGTCAGTGCTTATGTTATTAGCTGGGGAGGTGCCTGGAGACCTGATAGTTTTAAAGCTTAGTGGGCCCACCAAAGATGGGTTGTCAGAAAGAAGATGAGAATTAGCTGAAACTGCTTGAAAATGATAAGTTGATTTGGGGCTCCTATTTAAAATTGTGATGTTTTTCTTCCCAGAATATAGTGTCGCCTCCCAGGTTTTAGGTGTGTCTTCTCAAGCACTTGAAGCTTTAGTAAACAAAGCATCTCAGAGTGAAAGCTTTATCTGCTCTGATTCATTTTCTGAAAAAAATCTGAAGACGTACTATGCTGAGGACTTTCCATTTCTGCCTGCTTTCCATTCATATCACGGGCACCATTGAAAGCAGTTACCCTGCACCTGGTTCATTTCAGGATTTGAACATCTTTCCAGTTAACTGTGCCTTTCAGGAAATGCTAAGTACTTGAAACCAAACCACGTGGCTGTCCTTCTGGAACTGTTTCCTTTTTAACTTTTGAGACTTGCTGTTTATTTTTTTTAATTTTTTTTTTAATGTTTATTCATTTTTGAGAGAGAGTGAGCTGGGGAGGGGCAGAGAGAGAGGGAGACACAGAATCCAAAGCAGGTTCCAGGCTCTTGGCTGTCAGCACAGAGCCTGATGTGGGGCTCGAACTCACGAACCATGAGATCATGACCTGAGCCGAAGTTGGACACTTAACTGACTAAGCCACCCAGGCACCCCGAGATTTGCTGTTTATTGAAAACTAAAGGTACACAACCTTTATGCTGGAGCTGTCTATACATTTCTCTGTACCTACTAAACCTCACATCTGTGCTAATGTTTCCTCACTCTTAAGAACTACAGTTACAAAGAAGGAAGGGGAGAGATTTATGTACCAGAGTGTCAGTTCTTTTGTTTAACATTTAAGACTGATACTTTCACAATTCTCTTCTGCTTGCCTCTCTCCTTTATCCTTCCTCTTTTCTTTCTATTATTATTGAGGGACAGATCGAGACAGATAGAGACAGAGCATGAACATGGGAGGGGCAGAGTGAGGGGGAGACACAGAATCCGAAGCAGGCTCCAGGCTCTGAGCTGTCAGCACAGAGCCCGACGCTGGGTTCAAACTCACAAACTGCAAGATCATGACCTGAGCCGAAGTCAGACGCTCAACTGGCTGAGACACCCAGGTGCCCCACTCTGCTTTCTTCTTTTTTTTTTAATTTATTTATTTTGAGAGAGAGCATGAGTGGGGAAGGGGGGGAGAGAGAATCCCAACCAGGCTCTGTGCTGTTAGTACAGAGCCCAATGTGGGGCTCAAACTCAAATTCATGAAACAGATCATATGACCTGAGCTGAAATCAAGAGCTGGATGCTTAACCCACTGAGCCACCCAGGTGCCTGCCCCACTGCCTTGCTTTTTGATGGAAACTTCAAGTGTTTGCCCCAAGGTGCTGACAGGTGTGTGTGATAGAAGTTCTTTTAACTGGCCTCCGTAGGCCTGCTGGGCAGGGTGACTGCTGCTCTCCCTCCTCGAGGTCATGGATCACTCCGTCACCTGTCCCCTGGCGCCTCCGCTCCCTCCCGATAGTGCCATGCTTATTGGTCAGTTGTGTTTTTTTCCGTCCAAACTTGTTTTTGCCCCTTGAATTATGTAACTGAGTGAAGTATTATATAAACCGATGAAGTTTGAGGATGAAGAGAAGTTGTTTTCCTGAAAATGACATTATGTGTTTTGGAAAGACTTTTGAAAAGCAATTTTATTAGAAAAAATTTCCTATCATTTTAGGTGTGGTTTTGATGCATCAGTGTAAATAAAGAAGGGGCATGGTGGTGGTTTAAAATCCAGGAGGGATTCTTCTCTTTAGAAATAGTGAAGCTCTCCTCCAAGGAACCTGTACCGAGGCATTGTGGGTGTGGTTTTTGCTAGAAAGACCATGGAACTTCAGTCACCAGATCCATGCTCAAAAGACCTTGGCCCTTCATCACAGGATTGAGGAATGAGTGTTTTAAGTTAAAGTAAATTGTTTAAGGTGTGTAGATTTCATTTCTGAGTCCTTTCCTGCTCTGACTTCTCAAAATAAACAGCCATCACATCAGACAGGATAGTCTTTCTGCTGAGCTGGAGTCACTGCATTTCTTCACCACCACCCCCCACCCCCGTTGCTTGGTGGGAAATAGGCCAGAGGGTGCAAGAACAGTGATTGGGCTTGGGTTCTTACCACAGCTTGACCCACCTGCCAGTTCTGAGACCAAAGGGAAACCACTCAGTTTCCTCATCTGTAAAATAGGATGAACAGCTCCCGTCCCACCTGATGTGGGAGGGTCCAGCTAGTAATTAGTATATGTGACAGCACCTTTTACATAGTAGTTGCTCATGAAACGTCAGCTATGCCAGGCTCATTATACTGGTCTGTCTGTATTATGTTTGTCTAACTAATACGATTAGGAGTTATGGGGGCAAGAAGTCTAGTAAAAATCTTACTTGACAAGACTTTCCAGATCCCAAGTTTATAAACATTTAGACCATAACTGTCTTAACACTACAGGGAAAAGAAATCCGCTAAGCAAGTCAGCACTATCAGAAGGATGATCTAACAACATACGCTCTTAGAGCAATGTAGAGGGGCTCGTTGACACACTTTTGTTAGAAATTTATATCTTCGTTAAAGTAGGTGTTCCAGAACTTCTGCTTGCCCACACTCTTCTAACCTAGCTCATTACTGTATGTGCATTTCAAAAATAGAAGTCCTTTTTAAAAAATTTTAAAAAAGGTTTTTTTGGTAGTTTATTCATTTTTGAAACAGAGAAAGACAGAGCACGAGTGGGGGAAGGATAGAGAGAGAGGGAGACACAGAATCTGAAGCAGGCTCCAGGCACTGAGCTGTCAGCACAGAGCCCGATGTGGGGCTCGAACCCACGAACCATGAGATCATGACCTGAGCCGAAGTCGGACACTTAACCAACTGAGCCACCCAGGCGCCCCTAAAAATTTTTTTAGTATTCATTTTTGAGAGACGGACATAGAGTATGAACAGGGGAGGGGCAGAGAGGGAGACACAGAATCCGAAGTCCTTTTATTTAAAAAAAAATTATTTACTAGAGAGAGAATTCAAGTGTGTGAGTGGGGGAGGAGCAGAAAGAGAATCCCAAGCAGTCTCCATTCTGTCAGTGCAGAGCTTTGATGTAGGGCTCGATCCCGTGAACTATAAGATCATCACCTGAACTGAAATCAAGAGTCGGACCCTTAACTGACTGAGCCACCCAGGAGCCCCAGCCTTTTTTTTTTTTTTTTTGGTTAAAACGTAGAGTTAACACTTGCGAGATCAGCCTTTTGATGACTTCAAGCCGGTCTTCCAAGTTAATTAACATTCTTCCCCTTGTAGGGGCTGTTTTTATATTTCTAAAATGATATTTATCATTTGTCTGCTTGTAACACTCTAGCAATAATTACTAGGGGTTAAGAAAAGCATCCTCCCCTGCCTGCCCAATTCTTTTATGGTCTCGAGGACCTTGTCACCCTCCTGTGTCCTGACCAAAGTAGTAGGGAATATGTATGTGATGGGTGTTGATCTAAAAGCTCCCGGGTTATTAAAAGGGAAGCATTTGGGGGAGATTTCAGCTTCATGCTTGAGTGGTGATGATTAGCTCTGTGGCCCCTTTAGTTCTCTGGGAGCCGGAGGAGAACAGAACTGCTCTGAGGCCGAGGTGTCTACTTATTTGATCACGGATGGCACGGCTTCCTGACGGCGTTCCCAGGAAAGGAACTCTGGAAGCGGATGTCCACGTGTGATCCCCTTTCCTGTTTCAGATGGGACTTTTCTCATTCCAAGTTTATTTTTGGATGATTTGGGTTCCTTTGAAGCTCCACTCAGCAGCAGTCCTAAATTCTAAGGTGGGGCCACTTAAAGTAGTGAATCTGATCGCAAGCACTTTTGTGTATCCTCTTGACTCTACCTTCTCCACTGATTGAAGAGAAAGACCCTTAAACCTGGGCGGCAGTGTTCAAGCTTTAAACCTTTGGCAGTTATAAAATTTGAAATTTCCTTGGTTCTTTATAGGATAAAAGAATTAGGATGGGGGCACCTGGGTGGCTCCATTGGTTCAGCGTCGGGCTCCTCAGGTCTTGATCTCACAGTTCATGGGATTGAGCCCCATGTTGGCCTCTGTGCTGATGGCGTGGAACCTCCTTAGGATTCTCTCTGTCTCCGCCTCTCCCCTGCTCACACGTGCACGCTCTCTCAAAAATAAATATAAAAAAATAATAAAGAGTTATGATTAACATCTTTATTAGATTTATTGTTAGAGCTTAAGTTCTCCATCTTAAAGGATAATACCATGAAACAAGTCCGCATCTTCTTCCCTAAAGAGATACAGGAATCATAGAATTTTATCAGCAGGAAGAGACCCCATAGGGAAAGGTTCTCAGGTGATTTGTATTATGCACAGTAAAGTTTCAGAAACTCTGCTGTACTCCTAACTGGAATTCATCTACCTCCTCTAAACTCCCAAACTTGTTTCCCCTCCTTCATTTATCTAACTTGTGGTAAGTCTTCTCTGAAAGCACACTTTCTTTGAGGGCAGGTTCAGCCTGATTTGGTTTCATGTCCCCGTGGCAGCTTTCACACTGGGGGTCAGTAGACATTTGCATAAAATGAATGGATGAGCAAGTGCATCCTTCCAGAATGTACCTATGAAAACCAGCCCTGTAACTTTTAGGGGGCAGATCACCCCTTCCCTTGAAGACTCATCAGAGTAATGTTGCTTTGGCCAAAGAATCTGAGACCCAAATGTGACACACAGATTCCAGTCCTGCCAGGATGTGAGTGGAGATGACTGACCACCTGTTTCCTGCAGGCCCTGGCGTGAAACAGCAGCTGGGCCACAGCTAGGGGTTTGCAAATGACCTCAGCCCCTCCCTCCTGCATTTCTGCCAGCGTTGAGTGCTTAGCTCCATACCAGGCCCACCGCCAGCCCATCCACGCAGGAGCCCTTTGCTCTGCTTCCTGCCTCCCCAGCCTACAAAGGCTCCTTGCTCTGCACAGCCCTCACTCATGACTAGCCTTTGGGGTCTTTAAAGTCATCATCCAAACCTCCCTTGATTCTTTTTCCTTACCTGCCTACTGCCCATTTCCCTACTCCCTTGTACAAAATATAGCCTCGGGATGGATTGGATTAATAAGTAAGTTCATTTTAAAATCTATCTTCATGTGAACTCTTTGTTTGTTTTCATGTTTATTTTGGAGCGAGACACAGAGTGCAAGCTGGGAAGGGGCAGAGAGAGAGAGAGACACAGAATCCGAAGCAGGCTCCAGGCTCTGAGCTGTCAGCACAGAGCCCTACGTGGGGCTTGAACCCACAAACCGTGAGATCATGACCTGAGCCGAAGTCGGACGCTCGACCGACTGAGCCACTCGGGCGCCCCTGAACTCTGTTTTGAAGGGAGCAGGATGGCTCTTGAGAGGAGCACAAATAAATGGCTCCCTGCCCAGAGCAAGTGGTAACTGTAGGTTCCTCTGGAGAGGCTGTAAGGCTGTCCTGCAAGGTCGTGACGGGGCAAAGAGCCCTATACGCCAGAGGGTGAAGCTGCTCGCTTACGAGGGAGCCCTCTCCCATGGGGCTGCTGCCCGCAGTTAGTTGTACTGTGGTTCATGGAGACTCCTGGTCTGGGAGACATGTGGCTCTCAGCGGTCAGCTGGACGCTTCTCCACGAGGACCACGATGTCCCAGTGATGGTGTTAAACAAACGGGGAGGGCTCTTCGCAAATAAAGCTTTGCTCATCACAGCTGTCAGAATGATCGTGTCACGCTGGCTGCCTTTTGGAAAAGTCCTTGGAGGCAGGCACCCTGAGTTCATAACCTTTGTTTCATTGGCCTGGTCTTCGTGGAGTCTCAAAACATGCTGAGTAGAAAAGAAGGAAAGGAAGAAATCTGGCAGTAGCTGTGATCCCACCCAGGATCCTTATCCGAGGCTGCTTTGTGCTCACAGCCAGAGGAACCTGACAACAGGCCTGCTAGCCTTTGTGCCTCTTAACCTTAGAGGGCGGAGCATCAAAGACTTCATTCAGAGAGTCATCCAGATGCGTGGCGTATGCAGCTGGGCATCTTATTTGGCTGAGGTGAGACTATTGAGATCAGGCAACCTTTCTCATTATTTTGTTGAGCAGCCAGATGGAAGGCATGAGAAAAGCCTAATAAAATAGAATCCGGGAGTCATAAATTAAGTTGATTCCCCCTAAAAATAGGGCAGTTACATCAGAGACAGGAACAGCTCAAGACATCCATGCGGCAACAGTGATTGAGCACCTGCTGTCTACTCGATCTTGCCGCGCTGTGGAGGGTGTAAAGATGAATAAGCCATGCTTAGCCTCAAGCAACTTAGCGTGGCAGTTGGGAGATAAGCTGAAAGCTGCTAATCAGAGTAGACAACTGCGTGATAAGGATTTTCGGGCACTCTGGATGGGGGTCTCGGGGATTTCATAGGAACAGAGGTGTTTGGGCATTTGGCTGGCATATGTCAATCAAGCATCACACATTTCTCTTTACATATACATTTACAGCTGAGCTGTGCAGCAAAGAGGCCCTGAGTCTTCTAAACCTTCAAGGACCACGGCCACGCTGCTGGGACTAGATGTAGTGGACGTGGGTGTGCAGTCTGGAAGTGGGGGCCACACCTGGCGGCTTCTGTGTGCATCCTCTCGCCATGCATATTTATTTTCTGGGCGGACAAGTGTAGCTCTGTTGTGTGGCTTGTTCTCTGCATTCGTCTCTTTCCTCTTGTCTTTGTCTTCTCTTACCTTTTTTTTAACCCCAAAGCGAGGTTTATTTTTGGGAAGAATGAGGGAGGAGGGAAAAGACCTGGGGAAAATGGATGCTGTTTCCTAGTAGTAGATGGGCAACCAAGAGTCAGAGGAGAGTTTATTACTTCGTAAAACTACAAAGTTCATTAGGACTTTTAGAAAAATCCTTTGCTGTCTTTTCAGGTTACCACAGAGAATGGCACTTCTCAGACTCTGAAGTGCGTAGGAATTACCTGGGATCTTGTAAAAGCCGGGTTCTGATTCAGCAGGTCTGGGGTGGGGCCTGGGACGCTGCTTGTCCAGGAAGCCCCCAGGGCGATGCTGCTGTTGGTCCAGGGACCACGCTCTGAACACCCTGGGCCTGGACTGTACACCTGCTAGCTGCTGTTGTTGCTGTTTCTAGAAACAGGGCTGAAAAGAGATGCAGATCGAGGAAATGTGAAAGTTTGCCGCTCTCATCAGCTCGTCACAAAAATCAGGCTGGTGACTTTTATTTTCCAGTTGGTGTCCTTCCTTGGTGACAGATTGAGATCTCTTATATTTGTAAATATTTATTCAGTGCGGTTTGAGAGGATGAAGAAGAGACGTATGAAGAAAAATAGGGGGAATTGGCACTTTTATAGCTCACGTTTTATTTATTTTAATGTTTTAAAGTTTATTTTTGAGAGAGACAGAGATAGTACGGGGCGGGGGGGTGGCGTGGAGAGAGAGAGAGAGAGGGAGGGAGGAAGGGAGGGAGAGAATCCCAAGCAGGCTCTGTACTGCCAGCACAGAGCCTGAGGCGGGGCTTAAACTCACGAAACCATGAGATCATGACCTGGGCGCTTAACCCTCTGAGCCACCCAGACGCCCTCTAGCCACCATTTTAAATAGGGACTGGCCTATATATTACCCTTCTTACTGGTCTCAAAGGAAGCTACTTAGAGAAGAACCTTTCTCTTTTGTTCTCTTACATTTTCATACATAAATTTAGATCTGGAAAGCACCTTGAAGTATGAGAGGAGTGACTATAATTACTTTTGGAAACTAATTCCACTTGCTCAGATTTTTGGGGGAGCCCCCTCCTCTAGAACCGCTATGAGAACCGTACATGATATCAAATTAGAATCAACAAATGTTATTTTAAAAACCATTTGTTATGGTACGTTTTTGCCCACTGAGAGCAGACCTAAATTTTCCCTTTAGTAATAAGAGTCAGCGCCAAATCTTGGGACCAGAGTGGGTGACAGAGCTGTTCAGTACTGTTTGTGGTCAGAAAAGCGTATTTGACTCTGAATTAGAAGGCTGTTCTTTTTCAATTATTTATGAACCTAAATCCGAATGCCGTCGAAATAGGAGTTCCCCAAAGGTTTTGCCCAACAAAAGACTTATTAAAGCATCGGCTATTAAGACAACAACAGCCATCTGGTTGGAGAAAATCAGAGTTCGTAGCAAGATCCACCTCCTCCTTACTGACTTTTGTTTGTGGCTCGTGTGTGCTGATAAAAGGCAGCGTGGAGAGTCACTTTTGCCCCATTCGGTTTGCTTTCTGTTAAAACCAAACCAGGCAAATAACAACCACCCCCAGCAGACTCCAGGTGGGTCACTCCAGGGGCTGCCCTGGGAGACAGGAGGGAGACAGGAGGGGGTGCAGGGCACTACTGGGAGCCTTTGCCTTTGAAGGACCCTGGGCTTATACTCTAAACACTAGAGCCACCCAAGGGTGTGGGGGTCAGATGTGCCGTATGGGGTTGACCAGACAGGGATTGAGCTGTGCAGACCCAGGGCTTTCATGATGAGAACCTGAGATGTGGTTTGGGGAGTGAAGGGGACAAGGCGGGGCCAGAGACCTAGGATGGTAAGCCTTGAGATGAGTGACGGACAGGCAAGAGTTGCCCAGGACGCCAGGCCAGGTGTGTGGTGTGGACAGGGCCAGGACAGGGGGACCTTTGCTGAGGTGTTGGGGCCCTGTTGTGTAGACCCTGCCTTTATTTTGTAGGCGTACGTGCCTCCGGTGCCTGGAAGGGCTCACCCGTTGCGAAATCAGTGTGTTGTGTTTGCTGGCTCTAGAAGTAAAGGACGTTTTGTGTCACTGGGGAGGTTCTTAGGTCAAGGTAGCTGCCTTTGGTCTGTACTGCCCTCAGGGTCCCCAGCTGTGATGGCTGGTTGGAATCAGGGTCCAGAATTGCCAGCCTTCCCCCTCCCCACCCCGCCCGGCTTCCTTGTCTTTGACTGAGGCGCCTGGCGTGTGAGGTGCTTTGGGCTCAAGGGCGAAGCCTTGAGGGTACTGGCTGACAGAGAGTCTACGTGCCACCTTTAGTCATTATACAAGTGTGTCTTTGGCTCCAGATGTGGTTGGCAGCTTTATGCCAGTGATGATGCTGTGTTCAGTTGTGAATTTAAGAACACACATATCAGGCAGGTTCTGGGGCGTCATGGTCACAGGTTTCCGGAGAGATGAAGGTGACAGGAGGTGGGGTCTGGTGACATGGGCTTTATCTTCAAGTGTTGATGACGACACAGCCAACTGCTTCTTTTTTTTTTTTTTTTTTTTTGTAGCAGATTTTGTGTTAAGTGCTTTACCTACATTATTTTGCTTACTTGTACTTGACCTTGTAAGTAAGCACTGCTTTACAGATGCTGGTTCTGGCTGTGGAGCTTGCTCTAGGTCACATACAAGTAGTGAAACCCAGATTTTTCTGACCCCAAAGCCTGAGAATCACCGGGGGTTGTGGTGGAAAGCAGGCGGGAGGCAGGAAGCCTGAAGTGGGGCACCCATGTCTTCCTGCTGGTCCGTGGGCCCCACGGTGTAGCAAGTGTCTACACCACCTGGTGTATGGCTTAGTCTCTTTGAATCTTACTTCCAATATCTGTAAATTGGGCAGATCAGTTATTGTTTGTCCCTCCTTCCTTAGAATTGCTGTTAGAAACCAGATCGTAAATGTGAACTCTCTGTAAACCAAATTAATGTGTTACATAAATATAAGTGGCCCTTCCACCCTTTTCCACCCCTTCAGTCCTTCCTAAATGTCCTTCTCTTCCAGTTCTTTCGCTTTGCTCCTGCTCCAGCCCCTCGTTACCGTTATCACCATGTGGTTGACAGCTGTCTACGTAATGGGGACCCACTTGTCTGTTGCTGGCTTTGTTGACGGAAAGCCAAACATGCATAATATGCTTTAAAAAGATTACATATAGGGGCACCTGGGTGGCTGAGTCAGTTGAGCGTCTGAGTCTTGCTTTCAGCTCAGGTCATGATCTCAGGATTGTGAGGTCAAGCACTGCATCAGGCTCTGCACCGAGCATGGAGTCTACTTGGGATTGTCTCTCTCTCCCTCTCTCCCTGCCCCTCCCTTGCTTGCGCTCACTCCCTCACTCCCTCTCTCTCAAAAAATAAAAATAAAAATAGGGGCATCTGGGCGGCTCAGTTGGTTAAGCGTCCCACAGCCCAGAGCCTGGAGCCTGCTTCGGATTCTGTGTCTCCCTCTTTCTCTCCCTCCCTTTGCTTGTGCTCTGTGTTTCTCTCTTTCTCAAAAATAAACATTTAAAAAATTAAGACATAAAATAAAATGGAGGGCGGGTAACATCACACTTGCCTCAGAGGCTCGACATAAGGAACGAAAGAAATTTTGTCAAGTGCCCCTCACAGTTCCTGGCCCATTGTGTGCCCCCAGCCTCAGGGATGTACTAGCTCTCAAAATGCCTGTAACTTGACGTTTTATGAATTGCTCTCATCAGTGGGGAAAGAACCCCCTTCGGGGTTCGTGCATCCCGAAAGCCCTGTCATCATGCAGGATGGCAGACGTGAAGGTGAGGGAGCCCTGGCTCCCCTGGGTTCTGCCATCAGTGTCGTGCCCCTTCCCAGAGACCCTGCTCCCGGGGCCTGTGGGGCAGGGGGGGCGGGGGTCCTGCTGGGCTCACCTGCTGTTCTGGGTTCCGCGGGTGGGCGAGCTGTGGGGAGCGAGAGATGGAGCCTTCCTGCTAATCAGGGTCATAAATGCCAGCCCAAAGCTGAGCCAGCATCCTGCTGCTGGTTTGTGTCCGTGGACTCTGTGTCCTGTGGCGCTGGTTTAATTGGAAGAGATAATTGGTGCTGTGTTCTGGGGAGCATGATCCGAGAGTGAGAGGCCCAGGAGCAGCCAGGCTGATGGAGTTCACGCTTGCTGACTGTGGCAGGAAGCACCCCTCTGCCCCCACCAAGCTTTTAGTGTCTGCTGCTTTACGACCTGTGCTCTACCAGCGTCCTAGCTTGTGTTCTGTTCACGGAAAAGTTCTGTCTGTAGGCTATGACCGTGTCATGCCATTGGGAGAGAATCCCAAGCGGGCTCTGGCCTGTCAGCGCCGAGCCCGACGAGGGGCTCAATCCCACATCCCTGAGATCATGACCTGAGCCCAGATCAAGAGTCAGATGCTCTACTGACTGAGCCACCCAGGTACCCCTAGGGCTTGGTCATTTCTAATCACCCATCTCATATCACCTCTTTTCCAGTGGCAGGTGGAGTACCTCCCAACAAACTGCATTACAGAATGGAATCTCAGGAGGTCCCCTCCCTCACCCCCCTGTTCCGTGGCCAAGATGGCCCATTACTGGACGTAATGCTTCTCAGGGCCCTTTTGACTGGGGCTGCCTTGACCATGGGATCATCCTTTAGCTCAAGCATTCTTGCAGAAAAGGCAGCTGAGAAACTGCCCAGCACTGCATGTAGAATGTTCCCAGGAAAGGAACTGGTGACACATTAGAATGTGTGAGAAGTTAATTCCATTTGTGGAAGAGTCGCGCCCCTGCACCTTCCTCTCCCACAGCCTTTCAGGGTCCCCGTGGTTATGCTTTTGTTAGGTCCCTTGTTGTCGCCGTCATTGTCGTCGTCGTCGTCCTCCTCCCTTTCTTCCTCCATCTTCCTCCTCCTCCTCGCCTACACAGTGCCTCGATGCAAAGCCCCACCCTGGAGTCGTGCTGAGACGTGGCCCCTTCCTTCCTGTTGCCAGGGGGCTCTGCGCAGTGCTCTGCTGCACACAGTAGGTGCTCGCCACGCGTAAGCCAGAGGCACAGGCCGTGGAACATTGACCCTGGAAGCCAGCTGAGAGGTGCAGAGAGGCCGGGGAGATACTGCAGGCTGGAATCCTGCCATCTGAATTTCTTAGATGGAAATGGCTCTGTCTGAGGATTTGCTCGTGAAAACCGGCTGTGTAGCCTTCGGAAGCCTTCTGCAGCCTCGGAGTCTGTTCATCAGAGACTAAAAGGAACTAGGTGTGTTTGAGGAAGGCGGCAGAGAGCTGTGCTTGCAGCTGGAGCGCTTTAGCCCCTTTGACGATGATTCTCAAGGCTGCAGTTTCTAGGCATGGGGGACTTGGCTGGCCTTCTCTCCCTCAGAACCAGGACTGGGCTGCCTCTGGGCATAGAGTTGCCTTGAAAGTAGATGGTCTGTACCAGCTGAACTTTGCCGTGAAAGCCGCCTGTGTTGGGGAATTGAAAGTCAGAGTCCGAAAGTGCTGATCTGTGTAAAGTTTCAGCTTTTGTTAGACTTCATGTACTCATTTCTTTGGACCCAAATTCTGCCTGTAAAAATGAGTCAGAATTGATGTGATAGGTTCAATGCAAGGGTCAGAAGGATTCTGCTGCCTAGCAAGAATCCCTTGCGCTTGTGGTGGGCTTAACATTTTATAGTGTATTCTTCTGAGGTTTAACTCACGTGTTCCTTAACTGCAGTCTTTCAAGGCCTGGAGAGAGTCCCACATTACAGATGAGCACACTGAGGCTCAGGAAAATCCTTTCCAGGGGCATGTGACAATCAGGAGGCAGAGAGATGAGGAGAGTCCTTGATACTGTTCAACAAGATGACGACCTCTCACATGGACTCTCCTGCAGTCTCCCAGGCCCAGAGCCCCGCCCACAAGACCGAGTCCCTGAAAGGGGGTGATTTGCATATTTGGATCTGAAATCCACACACCCTGGCGCTGACAGATCCCGGGCCGTGTGCTTTTCCAGCTGCGAGGTCTGTGGCTGGGGAAATGTGGGCATGTTGTTTATAGCATTTACGAGGTGCACGTCCGGAAATTTCCAGGCATTTGCCAGACGTCTGCCATTTGTAATGTGGAGGGCAGAAAACCACTTTCTGTGTAGGGCACATTCTTTCTGGTACCCACACATCCCTCTTCTGGGCAAACCCTCCTCTTTGGATCCGCTTCCAATCTACTCCAGCTGTCCGCTGGTTGGTCTCCATCCATTCCAGACGGGCGTTGATGTCCATGCCACCCACGTACCTGGCACAGTACAGGGACATTCATCCACACAGTGGCACCCAAGACTCTGCTGAACCAAACTGCCTCCTCTTGATTTCCATGTCTGTACTTAGTCCTCTCGTTTGAAGTCCCCTGGTCCTGTGCCTTCATCACTTTGGTGCTGTCTATAGCTGAGAGCCCTTGTACCCGCCTCTTCCCTTCTCTTCTCTAGCACATTACCACCGAGACCAGGTTGCTGTCAGCCACCTCCTCTCTGAATGCTGATACTTGCTGCTCACTGTGTCTCCTCTTACAATGTAGGCAGCGAATATTCAAGTGGAGGCCCTGCCCTGCTCAAAACATGCCACTCCCTTGCCATCGACGCACAGTGCCATTTGGTTTGGAGCTCTTGTGTCACTGATAGTAAACAGTGTACACCTGTTCCTTTCCGCCCCACTCTGGTCCAGTCCTGGACTGCAGCGCCTGTCTTACTCTTCTCTTGCCCTAGCAGGCCTTTGCACGGTGTCCAGCTTTCTCGACCCCATGCACAACTGCTGGCTAGCATGTCTGGTGGGGATTGCAAGCATGCCTGTCTCCTTTGTTTTAGGCTGGCTTAACCAGTGCTTACCTCTTCACAGACAGGAAGCAATGGCTGATGGCTTTGAGTAGGGGAGACAGTTTTTCTCTCTCCCCTGGGAAGGGCAAGGAGGCAGCCTATTTTATAAGGTGCTTCTGTGTTTTAGATGCTCTTTGTTTTTTGGGATTTGTTTTGTTTTGGTTTTTATTTTGTTTTAAAGTCAGCTGCTTCAGCCGGATGGTTAATGTTACAAATTGCACTCTTTGGCAGTGATTCGTTAATTCAAACAAAAGTTCATTGTGCAGATGAGTTGTTTTTGGGAGAGGGCCGGAGCACCAAACTATTTCAGGTGCCAGATTGATTTGTGTTTGCTAAAAACAAAATGTGGTGTTCACAGAAGTGAGCCTGACCGTGTTCTCCAATAATTTTAGCTTTTCATGATTGCCATCCTCAAAAGTGATTGATCAATATCTTAACGGAAACTCTCTGGGGAAATATGTATGTGTGAACACAAATGCGCTGCAGTTTGGTCCCCGTGGGCTCTGTGACAAGGACAAACATTTGTGTGAGTTCATATGATAACAGATGAGGTTAAACGTTTTCAATCAGGTACCCATGCCTCAAAACAGCTGCATGGAGTAGTTTGGAGAATCTTTTATCATTAGAGCCCTTCAATGACACAGTCCTCTGGAACACACAGCACTTGAATGCTTATCTAATCCCTGTGGCTGCAGCTCCTGGAAGGGCCAATTAGGGCAGACAGGTTGGATCGTTCTTACTATCCTGCTCTTGGACAGGGATGGGTTGTCTGTCCTCTGACCTTACCCTAGGCCCCCTCCCCTTATTTTTTTGGGATACTGCTTGGGGAGAGTCTTAACTGAGAGGGGAAAGCCAGCTCATGGGAGCATGTCACCCGGAGAGAAGCAAAACCCAACCAAAGCCACTATAACGCCTCTGAAACCTACAGTTAAGTGCCAAGAACCCACGTGAGGACCTTTGGGGACCCTCCAGTGCTTCCTAAGGATTTTCCATGAGAGGTCATGGCCTCTGCTTGTGAGAGACCATGCCACAGGGCTCTTCCTGCTCCTGGGCCTGGCTTTCCATTGCTGGAGAGAAGGGCCGCCTTCTCTCTCCTAAGCAACTCACCATGCCCAGGAGCTGACTGTTTTTTCACTCATGACACCGTGGCCAGAGCTAACAAGGCCCGGCACATACAGTGCCTCAAACAGAACCGAAGGCCACTAAATATTTAATTGAATTATTTCACTGTGGGGATATTGTGACTCATGTTGAAAACTAATCACCTGCCTTTGTATCTGGCCCTTAAAAAACAGATCCCTGGTTAAACATTTAAAGGTCAGAGTCATGGTGATTGCAGTGGTGTCATTGTTTTCCTTCCTTGTGGGTTTGGGTAGGAAATGGGAAGGAAGGGGGTGTATGGGAAGGAAGATAATTAGAAGTTGCCTTTATGGGTGAAGGGATTCCAGGTGATCAGAGTGGCTATATATGAATGTGTGTGTGTGTGTGTGTGTGTGTGTGTGTGTGTGTGTTTTGTTTTTTGGCCCTTCCTTTGTCTTGATTCTCCAGAGGCATGCCAGGAAGGGGCTAGAATGTGGGCGAGGGTGGCCTTTGAACTGGGCAACTGCGCTCAATACAACAAATCACATTCTGTGTCCAAGTCATTCAAGGTCGGGTTTCGTTTGCACTATCAGAGCTTGGTGAGGCATTGAAATTCCATTGTTGTGCTTTTTAATGTATTTTTTTATGCAGAAAGAAGAAATGATGTTTGAAAACTGCTATGGCATTTTCCTTCCTCAGAGGGTTGGCACTGTGCACACAAGGTGGCCATTCTTGCCACTACATGCCTCTCGTCACACAATGGTTGGATCCTAGCTTTATTTTCCTAGTAATAAAATTGATTGGCACTAATTAACTTTTTAGGTGACTCCTAAAAAGCGCTTTGCCCTGTGCCATCTGACGGGAATTTCAGAAGAATGGAGGGCCTCAGAAGACCCTCAACATTGGGTTTATGTTGGCAAAAGACCAACTGTGATATTTTGAGTGTCTGCTGTGTGCCAAGACCTTGCTGGGCACCCTTAGGAATTAAAGAGTTAACCCAGCGCCCTTCCTGAATGCCTCATTGAGAAGAGAGGAGCAAAAGGCATCCTCTTCAGAACACTTGATACTTTTCATCTTCCCAAGGACAAAAATGCCCATGAAGTCCTAACTCCTCTAAGTTTCTGTGGTTTTTTAGCGTCTGTTGGAGATAATAAACTGGAGAAAGTTGAAACAGTGGGGAAAAAAAAAAAAAAAGCCCTCTGCTGTAATTTGTCTACTGTTCTTCTCCTGCCGAAAAACAGGCCTACAGCTTATGGCTCTTCAGGGAGCAATGTCTGCCAGAACAGAGCGTCAGCGCTGGGTTTGACTCGGTGCAAGGCAGACACATGTTCCCTGCATTATACAGATATTGGGACACGTGACCCAGGATCCCTCCCAGTTCCACGCGTCTAAATTCTGTGATACTTGTATCTAGCCAGCTGGAGATTTTTTAAATCTTTAAAAGAAAAAAAAAGAAGTCTAGAAGGATCAACCAGATCAATCTTGTGTGAATTTGTTCACATTTCCATTGTCCTTAATGACCCCCCACCCCCATTTCCTGGTGATGTCTGCCTTCCATTTTCCATCATTCAGGAAGTGTTTGTTGAGTGCTGCTCACGCCGGGCATTGTGCCACGGGCAGGAGCCCCAGCAGCAAGAAGCTTAGTCTTGGTGGAGAAGACATGCAGGGAGGGGGTGGGAGTTGGGGGGACAGCGGTGGGACAGTGTGCTGGGCGGTGATGGGTGCAGAATTCCCCATCACCTTGGAGGGGTGACTCCTTGGAGGCAGAGCTCCAGGAGTGCCACTCCATCTGGGTGACATCCAGGCAGGGTCACCAGGGCACATGGAAGCCAGCAAGAAGGGCACCATCCCAGCAGAGGGGCATGTACGGAAGCCGAGAGACAGCGGAAGGGAGGGCTGGGCATTTGGGAGCCTCCAGGATGCCTGTCATCTGGAGTGCAAATTTTGGCAGTTTGTGCCTATTTTGCTTTCTGCGAAGACTCTCAGGTGCCAGTTTAAAAGAACATTCACGGCTCTGCCTTTTTGTCTGTTAAGTTTAATAGATGTCAGCTCTGAAATTCAGGTGAAATCCTCCGCCTGTGAATGCTAATTACCTCCCGTTAACGCGTACGAGAAGATTTGAGACGAACTTAGCAAACATCTGTTCAAGTCATTTGCAGCAAAGCGCTTCATCCTTGCATTCCCAGCCATCCTACCCCCCAAATGTTATAAATCTGTTGGCGTCAAATGATTTTGAGGCTGTGCAAAAGTCATCGTTAAGTCTGAGACTGTCTCGCATCTGTTCCCCTTTGTTCCTTAGAACTGTATTTCAGCTTGCTGCTTTTTGTGTTGGGTTTCTTCTCCTTTGTCTTCCCCTGTGTCTGGAGAGGGCTCTTCGAGCTCGGGTCTGTGGTGCTGCACTGAGGCCGGCACCTGCGTTACAGAGAGGGTCACCGCAGAGCCGACAGGGGAAGGCGTGTGCAGAAAACCCTGTACTTGATGTTTCATCCCAAGGGCTGGGATGACAGGAATGGCCACAGCCCCCTGCTGCCGCTCTTTGCCGTCCGTTGCCGTGGTCACGATGCACAAAAGGCACAAGCGGCTTTAGGAGCAGGTCACCAGATCTGCTCCGCCGGCTGTCCAAGTATTAGTTTTGTCAACTGTGGACCAAATATGAGAAAGCTGGCACAGACCCTGCCCTGTTGACATCATCTTTGGAAATCTGTCTTGCGACGGTGCGAAACGATGCACCAGCAGCGTATTCTCCGTGAATGAAAGCCAGGAATGTTGTGAAACAGCAGAGTGTGTTTTGGGTACTCGTCCATTCGATTGTGAAAATTGGTACATGGAGGGTGGTGACCAGTGGTCCCTGCCTCCCCCTGAGGCCGAGGCAGCGGCTGGAGGGATTAGAGAAGCAGTGGCGTTTGGCAGCAGGAGCATGGACTCTGCAGGCACACAATCTGATCTAAAGCCCAGCTCCTTTATGTTTGCTGTGTGACCCGTGGCAGGTTACTTGCCCTCTCTGTTCACAGACAGCTTGAGAATATTGTTCTAAGAAGCGTTTAGAAAACAAAAAAAAGAAGTGTTCAGGTGGGAGTCTGGAAGGAGTGCTTTTATATAACTTACACAAGACTGCAGAGCCCACATAAAGAATTCCACTTCCAGAAAACATTGGGATGTGGTGAGGGCTTACATGCCAGGCCACTTCTTGGAGTGAGTGGCTGGGTCTCTGTGCCTTGGTTTCCTTCACCCACAGTGGGAATATTAATGCCCACCATGCAGAGCTATCATAAATATTAGAAATAAAGTATGGGGGTGCCTGGATGGCTCAGTTGGTTAAGCTGCTGACTTTGGTTTAGGTCATGATCTCGTGGTCTGTGAGATCAAGCCCCTTGTCGGGCTCTGTGCTGACAGCTCAGAGCCTGGAACCTGCTTCTGATTCTGTGTCTCCCTCTCTCTGCCCCTGCTGACATCCTGTCTCTCTCTCTCTCTCTCTCTCTCTCTCTGAAAAGAAAATAAACTTAAAAAAAAAAAAAAAAGAAGAACTAGGGGAGTCTGGGTGGCTCAGTGGGTTGAGCCTCCGACTTTGGACTCAGGTCATGATCTTGGTGTTCGTGAGTTTGAACCCCATGTCAGGTTTGCTGCTTTCAACACAGAGCCCGCTTCAGATCCTCTGTCTTCCTTCCTGTCTCCCTGCCTCTCCCCTGCTCATGTTCTTCCTCTCAAAAATAAATAAAACATTTTTTTAAGTGAAAAAAGGAAAGAAAGAAAGAAAGGAAGGAAGGAAGAAAGGAGGAAAGGAAATACATTGCCTAGCATAAGGTTTCTTGCCCCGAGTGAAGAGTGTAAAAGGTGGTGGTAAATCTTGGCAGCTCACTTCTTTAGATCTCTGAGGACCCTAAAAATGCAGGCATGCTCTAATTTTTGAATAGCATTGTCAGATAGGTGAGCTCTCAGGTGGTGCCCAGGGGCGTGGGGTGGAGAACAGTCTGTGAGGAGCCTCCCCTACCCCCTCTGGCCAGCACTGTACCTCTTTTCTTTGTAAAACATCTGAAATCAAACTAAGGTTTTGTTGTCCAAAAAATTCTTTTCCAACTCTGGTTTACGTGAGATCCCTTAGGAAGTACTAGCTGATTCTTCAAGGACCCGCCCAGATCTTGTGGTTCTCTTATTTGTAAAAAGTAGAACGGAATTGTCAGGTCTCTTGTACTTGAAAGGCCAGGGAAATTAAGGCAAATGGGTTAAAGCAGTTAATGGGGTGAGTACTTGTTCCCTGGAAATGGACCCCGGGGCAGCCACTGGTCTCCCTGACTCGGAGCTGCCCCGTGGCCTGGTCACCATCTCTTACTGCAGGGAGGGTGTCCTCACTGGAGCCTTGCCCTGCCTGAAAGCCGTCTTGTTGCCACCAGTGTTCCGAGAAGAATCCTGGGAAGAAGATTAGGCACAGACTCTAAGTCCGACGCATTCCATGCGCCAGATGAGACGCCCTGCCCTCACTCTGCGAACAGACGGCATTTCCAGCCACGGGTTCCTCCTTACAGAATCCTGATTAGAAAAACATCAGGATTTGTTGCAGGCTCGAGGGCAGATGAAATGCTAGACTATAGGTGTGGGGTTTTGCTATTTAATCTGATAGTTTGCTAATCAATCCCTGTTTTTTTTTTCCTTTCCTAAAGGAGCTCAGAAATTGAAATGGAAAAGCACTCCAGATCTCAGTAGCTAAATGCCTCATTGCTCAAGGGGTGAATTGAGAAGGGCTCAATTCTCTCCCAGATATCATCAGTCCGGAGTCTGCTTTGTAGCAGAGAGAGCAATCACCGCAGACTCAGAAAAGGAATTTGTTGAGAGGATTTGGGGGGTGGGGGACGGCTCACAGGACCCTGTTCACCCCCCTTCTTGCTTTCATGTTCCTCTCCTCCATCATACATGTGACAGGCGGGCATACTTGATGTAGCTTCCTCTCTCAGGAGACTGTGGACTGCTGAAAGCAGGGATGGTCTTTTCTTTTTCTTTTTTTTTTTTAATTTAGTTATTTTGAGAAAGAGACTGAGAGAGCAGGTGGAGGAAGGGTGGAGAGAGAGGGAGAGAGAATCCTAAGCAGGCTTGTTGCTGTCAGTGCAGAGCCTGATGCGAGGCTCAAACCCACAAACCATGAGATCATGACCAGAGCCGAAACCAAGAGTCAGCTGCTTAACTCACTGAGCCACCCGGGCACCCCAACGGCAGGGATGACCTTACTTGTTGTATGCCCCATCCCCCGTGTTGGCACGTGGGGGTGGAGTCACCGGCATCTGGCTGCAGGCAGGGTGCCAGGTCACGGTTAAGCATATTGATGGGCAGAGACCAGGTAACAAAGCAGCACCAATGGGGTGTTTTTACTGCCAGAAGTAAGCACATTTGCAGGGGAGGAAACACCCACAGACCCAGAAGGTGCCTTGAGCCAATATTCTTGCCTGTAGTCTCTTCCCTGGCAATCGAAATGCAAATGAGCATAGGCTCGGTTTCACAGCTCACTGTAAGTGACACTTACCTGTTGCACCCTCAAGCCGCGGTGGCCCGTAGAGTCACGCAGAGTGTTTGCAGTGTCCTGTCGAGTGTCTTCATATTTGGTCTCGTTTCTCTGAACCCTGCATTTGGAAACGTGAAATTGAGCTCTGGGTTCAATCAGAGGCAGATACGGCCCAGAGGCGTGGTGACCTGTGTGTGGCACTGTCACCGCTGACGTAGGCAGTGGGAAAAGTCATGCTGAGGAGGGACAGGAGGACCCTGAAGGTCAAAGCGCTTGGGGCCCAGCTGCCCTAGCACTGAGGAAGCTGGACGGAGGAGTGCGAGCCACCAGGCTGATCGGGTCCAGGAAAAGGGGTCCCATTCCTGTTCTTGCATTAGTTTGTCCTACAGAACCATTCCCACAGCAGAAGCTGGAGCTGAGCCGCGATCATTGAAATCTTTTGAATTTTTTTTTTGTCATTTTAGCTTTATTGTGGTAAAATACACATAATGTAAAACTTACCACCTTTTTTTTTTTTTTAGCATTTTTAACCATTTTTAGGCATATAATTCAGTAGTAGTAGTGACTGTATTTAACTTGTCACGTAATCAGTCTCCAGAACTTTCTCATCTTGCAAAACTGAAACGGTACCCATTAGACACGAGCTCACCTCCCCCCATTTTCCTCATCCCCAAGCCCCTGGCAAACACCATTCTACTTTCTGTGTCTGTGAATTGGACACCTGTAGGTCCCTGCTTAAGTGGACTCAGGCCGGACTGCCTCCTTGTGACTGGCTTGTTTCCCTCCGCATAGCATCCTCAATCTATCTCAATCTCTGTTGTGTGGATTTGCCGCATCTTATTTATCCATTCGTCCATCGACGGACCTGGCTTGCGTCTGCTTCTTGCCATGCTGCTCTCTTAAACCTTTCTGTGGCTCTCCATCTGCCTTGGGTGAAATTTCTCCCCCAACCTTAACCTTGTTGCCCACGCCACTTCGAGGCTGGGCCTCTTCCTGCCTCTCTCTCCAGCTTCATCTTCTGGCTCCTGCCCCCACATTCACGATGCTCCAGCCACTTTGGACACCCGAGAGGCCCCCAGACCTGTCCCCCCTCAGTGCTGCTCCTTCCCCACTCTCTGGACCCACCAGCACACGGTCTTAGCCCAGCTGGGCCCCTGCCCGCTCCGCATGGTCAGGCTCTTCTTGACTCCCAAATCTGGAAACTTACCACATCGTATCGTCCATGTCTCTTTACTTCTCATTTTGTACCAGGGTCCCGAGAGCCATTTTTAGAGCAAGGATTGTTTTATTGACTAATCCCAGCATCTGTGCACGATAGGTGTGGCACATTTATTAAACACATAAAGAACGTGGCCTTTTCAAATGCAGGAGGCTCTTTACTTCCCCCTACTGCCCTTTTCTCTTTGCCACTAAAATCCTTGTCCCACGGTGAAATTGAGTGCTTTCTTGCCATGGAAAAGGAGATGATCAGGTTCAGTAGCACTTGGCTCAGGAATGTCATGGGTAAAGTGTGGGGCTAGCCTCAGAGCTTACCTACCATCTGGGGCACTGTTTCTTTGCAGGGAAAGAACCATGTTCATTAAAAACAAAATAATTTTTTAAGTTTATTGAGAGAGAGTGCAAGTTGGGAAGGGGCAGAGAGAGAGGAGGAAAGAGAGAATCCCAAGCAGGCTCTGCACCACCAGTGCAGAGGCCCATGTGGGGCTCAAGCTCACGAACCTCAAGATCATGACTGGAGTCAAAGTTGGGTACTTAACCAGCTGAGCCAGCCAGGTGCCCGCCATGCTCATGTTTAAAACACCAAATGTAATCAGTCTTCTGGAGCACGTACCCCTCTGATAAGTTGAGGTCTGCTACTGCTTGTGCCATTGGCCAGGAAGCCAGAGATGTTTTTTCCATCCCCACAATGAGGACAAAGGTGAGTTGGCCTTTGTACATCAGGAAAAGAAATCTACCCGTCTACCCAAAAAGGAGAGGAAAAGGTGTGGCCACTCAGTGGTAGTCAAGGGATTCCTGAGAATGTAACGTAACTTTTTCACAAAGATGGTGGGCCATCGGCGTTAGCACCTGGCCCCCATTGAAACAAGATTTTAATAGCAGATAATCACCCTGTGCTTTCCTCAAGCCATCTGGAGTGGGAGCTCTCCCTTTGCTGAGAGTGAATTAGTCTATTTTATTAAAATTTTTTTAATGTTTTGTTTTGAAAGAGAGAGAGAATGTGTGTTTGTATGTGTGTGAGAGAGAGAGAGAGAGAGAGGGGAAGGGACAGAGAGAGAGACACAGAATCTGAAGCAGGCTCCAGGTTCTGAGCCCAACACGAGGCTCGAACCCATGAACCGCAAGACCATGACATGAGCCAAAGTCAGACGCTTAACTGACTGAGCCACCCAGGTGCCCCTGAATTAGTCTATTTTAAGCTTTGCCAACAGACAAAGGGAAAGGAACGGGGAAGGGTAGAGGCAGCAGAGCTGGCAATGCTGTGACTCAGATTCCATTTACATCTCATTCAGGATTTGCCTGGGGTAGAAACCAGACTTTCGGGTGCCCATGACTCATTGTCTGTGGGAATGGTATCCCCTGGAGTCATGCAGTGCACAACGCGGGAAGCCATACACACCTGTGTCAAGAGGCTTGAAGGGCCCTTCTGTGGTTGTCTTTGAAGACAGTGACCTCCTCCTCATAAATTGATCACTGCAGACATTTCTGCTGCAGTTGACGTTTTCAACAGAAAACTCAAATGCATTTGGGAATGAGGGGAGATCTCAATCCCAAACCAGATTTAGTTGAAAGAGTCTTGTGTGAAGCTTTGCACACAAAGGCTCAATAGAAGAGATCTGGAATCAGACAGCTGCGGCTTTGAATGTTAATAGCATGATAACAGCAAGCATCTATTGAGTACTGTGCAGAGAGCCTGCGCAGATGCCTAGCCTCTTACTTGGATTATCTCACTCAGTCTTCCGTGGCCCTCTGGAAGACGTGCTGTTGGATGAAGACACTGAGGTTCAGAGTGGACGGTGCCCAAGGTTACACCACTGGTTGGAGGAAGAGCTGGAACAGAGACTAGGGATGCTCAACTCCAGAAGCCAGATCTGAACTGCTCTTAGAACATGGCTGCTCGGGTGTGTTACCCCGAGCTGTCCTCGAGTTGGTGTAGCCAGGGGACTGGGTGCAGCTGCGACACCAGCAGAGCTTGTTATTGTCCATCTTGGGCATTTGGGAATCACACTGTCTTTCCAGGGCCAGAGAAACACCCCCTAGGCTCCTTTGTCTAGCATCAAGCCTCGAGGAATCCGTTCATTCCGAGGAATGAGCTTGGGGGTGTAGCCTGAGTACAGGGTTTGTCTGCTTGTTCAGCAAGTTCGTGGCTGGATGGTGTCTGTCCTGTAACTTAATCTACTTGATGGAGCTCAGTCTTTGAACTTTAAAAAAAAAAAAAAAAAAAAAAAAGCGAACATTGGGTTTGCTCAGTCTCATTTTCCAACAGTTACTCATCCACTTTGAAATGCTTCTTTGCGGGCTGAATACAATTCAGTGTGAATCTGGCAGCCTGGTGCATTGCTGGGGGCATATCTGTCCCTGCCCTTGGCTTTGGTGGTGTCTGCCTCTCTGTCTCTGTCACACACGCATGTGCGCACAGAGGCACACATACACGCTCTTTAAACTGGAGGTCATTCATATGTCGTTGGTTTTCCTGTTTTCTTGCTGGGGACAAGAAGGTCCCTGATGCCAAGCTTTCTAGCTGAAAGGTCGGTCTCAGGTTTGTAATAACTGGGTAATTGTCCCTTAAAATAAACTAGCATCTCCAGGGCTGTGAGTTTGTCTTCCCAGCTCTCTGGATGCAGAGTGCCTGGGCCGCTCCCTGTGGCCTGCGCTGTCATCTGGAAACGTGGCTAACAGTCCCACGGTGGGGGAGGGCCAGCTTCTTTTTTTGTAACAGGAACACGCCGACTCCCTGCCTGTCCATCCACCCTTTGTCTTCTGCCTTCTGGTCAGGAGCCGCGCTCCGTGCTTCTGTCCTCCCCCGTTGTCACCACTAATTTGAGCTGGTACCGTGTCTTCTCTGTGGGATGCTCACCAAATCAACACGGATTCTCACAGGAGCTAATTCTTGCCTCGAGCTCGAGCCAGTCTGCTGATTTGGTGCTGTTAAGGGTTGCCGGGTTCTTCCCTGAATGAGGGCTGGGCTCCTGATTTGGGAATGTTGGTGGGAAACCTGGGGGGCTGCGTTGCCGCCTTCTGGAGAGACACCTGCTCATTGGTACTGTCTTCAAATCGCATCTACTTCTGTGAAAGTCAGCCCACTTGGGTATTTGATTTTGCGGAGAGCAGTGTATAAGGTCATGCAGGTCTTTTCGCAGTCCTGCCTTAGGATGGTAGGAATTATTTGTAAGGCACTAAATAAACTGGAGTCTTAAGAACAGATTATTTCGATTGTTCTGTTTCTCCTGTGAAATGAGCCGTTAAGCTCGCTTCAGGGTAGTGGGGCTGGGTAGCGCCGCACTGGCCCAGGGTGACTGTGGAAAGGTGCACATGGCGTCCAGAGGCCATCTGGGAAGTGGTGAGCAGAGGAGCACGGTGTACTGAGGTCGATGAGGGTTCTGGGCCATTCGGTCCTGGACAGTCCATCAGAACAGCTGGACCTGTTATGATGGGCTAGCTCTGGAAGGTTCCTCTTCAGGCTGTGCCACTCCTCACAGCAGCACCCGTGGGCAGAATGTGGGGTTTCCCTCCAGCAATGCTTGCATCAACTTCCGTGATGTAAATTCCTTAGCCGGCAGTGCCCCCATTTCAGCCCTGTCCTCTTCAACCAACTGTGGTCTACATAGGTTTGTTCCCCCAGGACTTACCCGAGCGTCCACATGCATCCATCTCAAAGATGTTTGATGCTTGGGCCCCTGGGAGACGGGGCCCCTGGGAGACGGCTGGGAGAAGCCGTCCTCGGGGATGCTCCGCGGAGGTGACTAAAGAGGCACACGTCATGGTGGGTTCTTCTCCCACGGGTCTGTGCGCTGTTATGACATGTGGACACAGGGCGTGTGGTTATGGTTTTGCCATAGGCAGCCTCCCAGGTGGTTCCCTGAATACCTGTAGGGTCCCTGGTGAGCTGTTTCTATTTACCATAACAGTAAGACAGTGGGGTCATGAAATTTCCAGGTGCCATTTAATGGCTGGAATTAGAACCTGGCCCTGTACTCAATACCTGGGACAAGCTATTTTCTGTGGCTGTTTCTGCTTCGTTCGGCCTCATTGAGTTAATGGCAGGTGTTGCCAAAGAGGTTTGGGCATTTTACCCAAACCTTCCGCTTGCAACAGGAGAGGCTCTTCAGATGAGAATTCCCGCCCCTCCTCCAGGTACACCTGTGTTCACTCCACTCCAAGGATTGCAGGGAAAGGCTCTCCTGCCCTTTCCTCCGAGCATGGGACAGAGTAAGTTCTCTGGCCTGGGAGACACTTCCACCCGGGTCTAGGTGACTGTTTGGCAGGGCTGACAAAGAAAAATGCCAGGAACATGCTAAAACTGGGTTGCCCATAGGTTTCATTGAGCGTGTAACATTCTCTAACCCCTAGACGCTGAAGCTTCTTTAGAAAGTGGTTTTAAGAAACCTCAGGGCTTACTGTTGAGAATACCATTTGGTGGGTCCCTCGTCCTTCTTTATACCTCAGCCAAGTGATTGTTGTCATAGCAACAGAGCTGCGCCTGCTAAGGCTTTTCTAATAGCATGTAAGCTATTAGAAGCTTCTTGAGACTGTTAGTAATTATCTTCTAAAAAAAAATATGTTCTGAATATGGTGAACAGTTTAATGGGCCCTGTTTCATCCTGATGGGGACTTCCAAGGGCCATATCAGTCCCCTGTCTAAAAAGGCTAATAATAAAAAGAATACTCTTCATTTTGCCCTTTGTTTTTTTATTCTTTTGTGCACCTTCTTACATGGAAGAAAAATCTATTGTTCCATAATGCCTTGCACATAGTAGGTATGCACATAATTTTGTTTGTGCAGGCAAAACAGCCAAGCTTTGATCTAAATATTCTTTATTAGATTAACATCTAGATAGACTCTTTCTCTAAATGATCTTGAACCTCAAGCCAGGTAGGCCTGCCATTGGTCACAGGGGTCAGAACTCCTGCCCCTTTTGTTTTCACACCGTGGGACAGCCAGGATCCCTGGGTGAGTCTAACTCTGATAGAGAACCGCTCATTGCTGCCTCCTGGGACTGAGATTTAGCCCAGCTACCCACGCGCTGGGAGTATCTGCTCTTCAGGATGGGTTATTGTCCAATTAAAAGAAAAATGATTTCTGTTTTGGTTTTCTTTATCTGCAAATATCTACAGAGCCTTTATTCTGGGCCATGCAGCTTGCCCAACTCCGGGAATTCAGAGATGGCTGGGATGTTGTTGCTGTCCATGAGGAGTGGAGGGCCCAGACACAAGTAGTAAGCCCAGGGCAGCATTATAGGTGGGGTGATGCATAACAGTCTAGGAAAGAGGGAGGTGAGCTAGCAACATCCGGTCCCCTTAGTTTCTCTTTTCTCTCCCTTCCTCCATTCTCCCGTCCTTAACTGCACGCGTCAGAGGCCTCTGAGGTGCTGATCCTCCATAAGGTGGAGGGGAAAGCTTACTCCATGCTTTTTTTTCTTCATGTTTGTTTATTTTTGAGAGAAAGAGAGAGAGAGAGAAATGTGAGTGGAGGAGGGGCAGAGAGAGAGGGGGACCGAGGATCCAAAGCGGGCTCTGTGCTGACAGCAGTGAGCCCGACGCAGAGCTTGATCTCTTGAACTGTGAGGCCATGACCTGAGCTGAAATCGGACACTCAACTGACTGAGCCACCCAGGCACCCCCTTCCATGCCCACGTTTTTTATACTGAGTCACTCTGAAGGCTACTTAATGTCCTAGGCATGGGGGGACATGGAGGCCCACAGGATCCAAGAACCACTTCGTGACCTTAGCTTATGTCCAGCCATTCTGTCCTCACGTGTTGTCTGATGCTCCGAGCTTTCTCTTTCCCTTGGGACCCAGATTTGCAGTTTCACCTGTTGGCAGGGGACCTCTGGCAAGGGGTGACAAAGCTTCACTGGCAGGGGTCTGTCCCAACAGCAGGCCCCAGTGTCTTGTGGGGGTAAAGCACAATGAACGGTGTCCTTCCCTGTGTCCCTCCTCCCGAGTCCAGGACATCTGGCCCACCTAGATCTTGCCCGGCAGGGTCCCTGTGGCGGTGGAATTCTCAGGGAGTTTGGGAAAGGTGTATTGGCTGATGAACGACCCCAGCCTCTTCGAACAAAAGTGTAGTTGCTGGGCTGGTGGCAAGTTGGCATCAGCTGGGAGCAGTTAGAAATGCAGAGTCTCAGGTCCACACCAGACCTTCTGAGTCACAATCTGCATGTTAGCAAAATCCCCTAGTGATCACATTCAAGTTTCAGTAATTACTGCTCTAGTTCCTGTGAGACCTCAGGGCCAGAGTAGCAAATACAAGGCATGCATCTGTCCACTGTTCCTGTGTTCATGGCAGACCTTGCCAGCTGATCTAGGCACCCGCTTTTCCATCGAGTCCAGATCCAGCCTCAGAATCCTTCTTAACACAATGTTCCAGGCATCATTGACAGGCAATCAGACTTACCCCAGAAGATAAACCCATTTGCTTCCCCTCCCCGCCTGTGTGAAGAACTCATCTTACAAAACAAGGAAACAACTTTTCGCCTAGACCTCAAGGGCTGAGAATTATGTCCTTAATCATTCCCCAGGGAAGACGAAAGGAACACTACAGCCCTCTGAAGGCACAGCTGTCGGCAACCGGAACATACACAGCGCAGTGGCAATAAACCAGACCCAGCTGGTCCTCTGGAGTCGGGCAATGAACTTGACAGAGCAGGGAAAGCCCCTGTGTTACCCTGGCTCCTGCCATCCCCCTCAGCACAGGACCAGTCCCATGCTTTCTAGCAACTTCCTGTTGGGTCTGTTTGATGACTGGGCAGCAGTTAAGTTTCAACCACTCACCGATGGTTATTGTCCTTAGGAAGTATTTGTGCTCTGTTAGAAGAACCGGGGAAGAGAAGGACACAGGAGAATAGAGCAGGAAGAACAAGAGCAGTTCTGATCATCGAGTAGAAAGTTCACATCCCATCCCGTGCCCAGCTCTTGGGGACACATTAGGTCAGTGTGGTCAACCTCAGCGGGTCATTAGGATGCTAGAGTTGCGTCCTGCTTTCATGGAAGTTGGGCCGGAGCAGTAAGGAGACTTAGAAACAACTGAGAATAGTTTTGGGTTTCATTACCACTGTTGACCTTGAGACTCAGCTGGGGAGCTAAACCCTAAAACCGGTTTACGGCCTCGCGTTGAGGAGGACAGGAGAGCGGGCTGGGAGCCCGTAGGGTCCTGAGGATGCGTGGGTTGCATCATGGTGCTGCTTTCCGGCCTGCCTGAGCCCTATACCTGCTTTCTCTGGTTGTAAGAGCCAGCCTGCTGTTCGCTGTTCCACGGTTAGTGTTCCGGTTTCTCTTAGATGAGAAACCATCCAAACATTGATCCAGAAACCGTTTGGGAAGGTGCAGCTTGAGATAGAAATGGAGGGGGGCAACCGGGTGGCTCAGTCAGTTGAGCGGCTGACTTTAGCTCAGGCCATGATCTCATGGCTCATGAGTTCGAGCCCACATCAGGCTCTGTGCTGACAGCTCAGAACTTGGAGCCTGCTTCAGCAGAACCTGGAGCCTGATTCAGATTCAGTGTCTCTCTCCACTCTCAAACATAAATTATGTTTGTTATGTCCCTCAAACATAAATAGACATTAAAAAAGAAAAGAAATGGAAGGGAAGAAGAGTATGAGATGAGTCCATGTGAGTGACCAGAGGTCTGACTGCATTCTTATGTGCCGCTCACGGAAGCGAGGCTGGTTGTGGCCATTCTTCCTATAGAATCTTCCATCTTAGCTTCTCTTGATTAGTTCCTGGTCGCAGTGGTAGGAGTGGTGTGCAGCCTGCAGCGGAGCCGGGAGGGGTGCTGGGAGAGTTTGGAGGAGCCAGTGTTAGAGGCCTGGAACTCAGAGCTTGGCACGCCTGCCACTTCCCACATAGTCAGGTTTGCTGAGCACCTGCTCTGTCCAGGGATACGCACACGCCCCATCGTGTGCTGTTTTATGAGGTGCCGTGTCGCTAGAAAACAAGGAGACTTCAAATTGGGCTGAGTAAGGATAGTGTCCCCATGAAACTGTACTACAGGGGTCCCTCCTGGCGTGGGCAGAGCTGAGGGTGATTTCGGGGACAGATGCTGCCAGTGAAAAGGGAAGGGTCCAGGGTCCTCTGCATGAATAAATAGCACTCTGCCCAAAGGAAGCTAGTAGGAGGTGACATTCTGGGACCACCCATGTCCACCCTGAAGCCAGGGCCTTGCGTGCAGACCAGCCAGCCTGTACGTAGTCCAGCAAGGAAGTGGTGACGTTGGTTAAAGTCTGCCTGACCAAACAGATATTTGAGTGGAGTTAAATGGGGGGTGGGGGTGGTGAACACCTAATTTCTCATCCATCAAATACTTCGAGATATATTTGTAATAGTGAGATGTCCTGAAGAATGTTTAAAAGTTCTTTAAACTCAGCCCTGCATGCAAAGCCTGAATTCTGTCGCAGGACCTTGGGCAAATTACTTAACTTCTGTGAGCTTCCTTGTCCTATCTATAAAACGAGAATAAGAATACCTACCTTATAGTGATACCTATGAGGAATAGAATGAGGTTTTTTAAATGGAATACAACGTGCTTGCAATATAATGTGCCTGTTAGATCATAAGCAATCAGTAAATGGTAGCTATTCCTAGTAATTTGGGAAGTAGAAAGATTGCTTCCTGAGAGCTGATAAAGTTGACACATTCTGGCAGAGTTCAGGGATGTACAGAAGTCCCTTAAAGGAATAGAATTGTTCTTAGGGCAGCAACAGATTAGAGTAACTGATTCTGGATAGGAGAGGTGTGTTTGTTTTTGTTTTTGTTTTTAAATTTTATTTATTTATTTTGAGAGAAAGAGCTCGAGTGCATGAGTCAGGGAGGGGCAGAGAGAGAGAAGGAGAGAGAGAATCCCAAGCAAGCTCCACCCCATCAGTACAGAGCCCTATGTGGGGCCCAAACTCACAAATCTTGAGATCACCACCTGAGTCGAAACCAAGAGTCGAGCCCTTAACAGACTGAGCCACCAAGGCACCCCTGAATTAGCAGAGGTTTTAAGCACAAATTATTAGTCCCAAGAAGGGTCTGTCTGGTCACCAGCAGAAGCAGAACCAGGAGACAGCTCGAGAGGCAGTGTCCAGGGCTCACTCTCCGGGGTGTCACCCCTTTCGAGGAGATGGATGCATCAGGCTCTCTGTGATTCCTAAAAGCCCTGTCCTGTGTGGGTATTGTTCATCAGGCCCCCTTCTAAATTATCTGGCCTTCCTGGAAGGCCGCCTGAGAGGTGATGCCCAGATCTGTGGCTGCAAGCATCTTATCTGCCCGACAGTTCGATTTCGCCAGCTAAGAAAGCACAGCAGTCCACGTCTGCTGCACTGGCCCGAGCTGGCATCCTCGAGTCGTGCACCTGGCCCCAGGTGAGCACCTCTGTGTGCCCGGGGGTCAGAGGCAGGCACTGGTCATGGGCGTTACCGATGGCGGATGGCAGGGGGCAGGCGGTGTTTCCCGGGTGATGCCCCCATGGCATTTCTCAGCCTGGTGCCATTCCGTCTGAAATGACGGTCGATGCCTTTGCTGCTGCTCCGTCTTCCCCGGAGTGTGAGCGGGTCCGTGTGTTTGTGTTTCCGTATTACCACTCTCGCTTTGCTTTTAAAACAGCAACAAAGAAAGAGGAATATTGGCCTCAGTGGCTGCCAGTGCCGTGCGTGCCAGAATCTCGTGCTTGCTGAAGCCGCCAGATGGTGGTAGGGCTGTGTGTGGTTTTGTTTCCTCTGCTTTTTGAAAAGTCGTGAAGTGGGGGAGGCTGGGGAGCGTGAGCTTGGCTGCAAGAGTGTCAGCTGATAACAGTTTGCAGTGTCTTCCACCCCGCACGTGGGCACACGGATGTCTTCCCCAAATGTGTTGCTGACCCTCTCCGGCATTTGCTCAGCGCCCGGTATTAGCTGTCTCGTCAACACCAGCTGGATCGTCCGTTGCCTCTCAGCCACGTACAGTAGCTGAACAATCCAGTTTTTCAAACAGGAAACTCCCTGTGTTTGTCTCTACCGTGAAGATGCAAGCGGGTTGTTAGGATTGCCATTGTAGCAAAAGGGAAGTTATGCTTCCTTTGCAGGGGAGCTTTCAGGGTTTATTTTTGACAAATCTTTTACGTTTTTCAGTTTTGTCCCAAGGGACCCCATGAGGACAAAGGGACAGATCCTTCCACTGCTTAAAATACGACTCACGTTTCTTTGTTAGCTGCCTTGAAATCACATCGTGTACTTGTTGCAAGAACATTTGGGTGATCTAAGTAGCTAAGTAGCTCATACCCGAGTGCTGGGTATTCTTGAAGCCACCGTCAGGGCTAACGTAACACAAGATATGTGAGTGCTGTTCGGTGATTGACGTCTGAAACGGCCTCGCTGAGTGGAGCGAGCTTCCGTGGCCCATGTGCATAAATGGTAAACGGTCTGTATGGTCACTGCAATATGAGGACCTGGTTGTTTTTCTCTCCCCTTCCCCCTCCCGTCCCCTCCCTGTAGTTAAACAAATGTAGGGCATCAGATGATGCCACCTTGTCCCTGTCGTCCATTTCTCTGTGTCCAAGGATAAAAATAAGATGCTGAGAAGCCAAAAGAAACACAGTTAATTTGTTCTTAATATCCTGAGTGGCCTTCTTTGACCTTTACTGAAAGTGATGGGGCCCCCCGACAGGAACCAGCCACCTCACAAATGCTGGGGGATGGACACGGGTGTGTTTCCCAAACAAGAGAAAGGGCAGCCAGTGTGGGACTCGGGAGAGGGCATCAGGAGTGTCTCTGCTAATTAAAGGCAAGAGTGTGATGCCAGGCGGTAGGGAACTGCTGGTGTATTGCTTTGTGAGTTTACTAAGGTAGCTTCCAGCCCAAAGGTCACCCTGAAAATTCCCTGCCTCCAGCTGTAGATGAAATGAGGGCCAGGCTGTCTCCCTGTTCATAGCACAGTGATGGGGCCACGGTAACGTTTCCTTGGTATTCGCTGAGTGTAGGAATGCTGCCCGTCTCTTCTCCAGCATCCTGGCTGCCAGAGGATGCTTTTCCCCAAAGGAGGAAGGAGGGTCCTCTGGTCCAGCTTGGAGGTTAGCTTTGAGAGCCTCTGGCAGGTAAGCCCCCCTCCACCTGAGGTCCAGTTGGTCCCCTGCCTGGAGTGCCCAAGTGCTCCCTACAGACCCGTCTTTTCGTCCATCTGGCTGTGGTGGTCTTTGGTTGTGGCCCCTAGGGCTGGATGTTTGGATAACGCGTGGTCTTTGTTAGGGCGTCATGGGTGAGCTTTTCAAGGCATAAGGATTGAGCTCCCCTCTTATTCGAATTCAGGCTCATGCTCAGGTGCCATTTTGAGACACTTCTACTTTCCCTTCTGGAGTCCAGGTACCGTCACTTAGAGTTGTAAGAGCCCTGAAACCCGCCTGCAAGATCACAGAAGCGGGGATCCAGCTTCTGCGGCAGGTATGGCACCGGCGTGCGTGTGGAGCCGTGGGGGGCTGGCGAGTGCCGGCCTCCAGGCTTCCCCCAGGGTGACAGATGATGTCCTTGGCCATGCCCTGCTCCGTCTGGCCGTGGTGGCAGCTGACACACGCCCAGGCAGCTCCTGTGATGCAATGCCTAGGCAGTCTTCCAGCCGGCCGTCAAGGTGAAAGACACCTGACATTTCAAGACTTCTGGGCTCATGAGGAGCAGGAGCTTCAGAGAAAGGACAGACACACTCTTTCCTCATATGTGGAACCCGTGATACCACAGCCTGCCACGAGTCATTGTGGACAGAACCCCTGAGTGGCCGATGGTGGTACCAGGCAGTGGATTCCATAGGACCTTTCCTTTCCATCCTTTGATGGAATGAGGCTAGTGACATGACCAGCTGGGTCTTTGCAACATAAAAATAAACCATGGAGATGTAAGGCTAGAGATGCCTTCAAGAGCTGGCTAGTCAAGGACAGCCACCTGCTTTGAAGGCCTGGGACACTGAGAGGTTGAGGCTCACTGCAGTGGGCTGACCATGAACCTCTTGATGCTACAGCTTTTGAGTTCCATCAAATGACCACTTTGTTGATGTGAGCCTAAGCACAACCTCTGCCTTTCCAAGGCAGACCCTCTAGACTGCTTCCCAGCCTTTGGTCTCCTGAAATGTTTGGGAAGGAGTAATCAGGGCCCTCACAGAAACTGCCCTTTGTACTGTTAACTTGCCTTCCACGTTCTCATTAGCCAGCTTCTTGGAGAATGGCGATATTCCACGTGGAAGAAGTAAGGGCTGTTCTATGATGGCTGGTGCATTGGGGTGGACAGTGACTCCAGCCAGGCCAGAGTTCCTCTGGCATGTGCCCTCCTGTGGGACTTGGCTGATTATTGCCACACCAAAGCCCTACCTAACTGGCCCATTGATGCGTCCAGTATCCCTGCATTTAGTAAGCTCACGGCCAGTAGGCTTCTCTCTGTATATCCACACATTACAGACCATCATGAAGTTACTTAATTATAAGGTCTGTAAATCTTTGGAATGTGGGTGTAAAAATCAAGATTGGTTGTTTCTGCACAGTAAATGGAATGCTTAAAAGATAGGCTAGAGGCAAGTTGCTTTTAGAAAAAAAAATGTCACCATCAGTTGACATGGATGAGACAATTGTGGAAGATCAGGGATGAGATTATAAAAAACCTGGGATACTCAGACTGTTTCACAAGAAGCCCAAATTCTGAATTTTAGGTGATGCCCTTCGGGTGTCATGTACACAGCAGAGATGGCCTGAAACACAAGTCAGGCTCGCTGCTTGTCAGAATACAGTCATCCACATGTGAGTCTAAGAACATTAGACCCTTCCCAAGGTCACACAGCTAGTGAGTTGTGGGGGGGTGTGCTGGGCTTTGAATCCACATTGTTTGACTTCAAAGCTGAGCTCTTAACCCTTTGGCTCCGCTGCTTTCCTTCTTGATCTCCATATTAATCCGGGAGATGGCAGGGAGCTGGCGCCACAACGCCAGATTGGCCACGGTGAGAGTGGGGCTCTGGGAACCCCAGGGCCTGCGGGCTGCTTGGGGGCCGCATGTCACTCAGGTATGTGGCACAGGGTGGGTGGAATACAGCTGAGAAGGGGCCCCCTGAAACTCTTCTGAGGCCAGTGGGGGAGGGGATGGGGTCACATACCACAACAGGTGGGATTTGGTGTGGATGAAACAGATACGTTTTGGAAAAAGAGTCCTGATAAAAATGTGTCACGGGGTGACCTTCAGTCTGAAGTTGATGTGTTCAGTGCGTTTGGTGGCTACGTGCCTGGGAGCCACACACAGCCACTGTCTTAGATCTTTTAAACTTTAACCAGGTGGGCGCAGGAAGCAATTTCATGCATCCATGTGCAAGGGCATCCGTGGCGCCTGTTTGGTGTCCACTGTCACCCATCTTCAGAGATGCTTTGGGGTTGTCAGTGCCTCGCTGGGCTGCGTCCAGATAGAAGTCACGAGCAGCTGTGCGGTCTGAGGTCACTTACTTCACCACCCTGTCCCTCCAAGCTCTTGTGAGTCCCACAAAGGAGCCCTTCCTAACTTCACCCACCTGGATCGTCTGTGCCTGGGGTGTTGCCTCACATGGACTTTTCCGCCTCCCTTTCATAGCTGTTTGTACAATTGAATGTGAGCCAGCTCTGGTGGAATTAATGTGTCCCTAAGGCTGCAGGGGAGGGAGTTAGTGCCTGTAGACTTTGTGGGGAATGTCAGCCATGTGTTTTGAAATTAATGTTTCTTTAATGGTGAGTGGAGTATTTCCTTGGTCATGTGAACCGGAGGCGCCTATTGGCCTCTGTGCTTAGGAAGCTGGGGGTGGGCAGTGAGCTTAGCCCCCTCTCCTTGCTGCTGCTGCTACGGCTCAGTATGTCAGCTGTGGCTTCTCGAGGCCCAGCACCAAGGTCAGCGAGCCCTCCTAAGGGGAAAAGGTCACGAGTCCCCTTGGCTGGTGGTTCTCAACAGGGGTGATTTTGCCCACCTCCTCCCCACGCCCCCAGCAAATGTCTAGCGACACTTCCGGTCATCACAACTTGGGGTGTGTTTCACCCTGCAGTGCTCGGGGCAGCCCCGTGCAACAGAGGAGGATCCGGTCCAAGATGTCAGCCGTGCTGAGGTCGGCAAAGCCTGCAGTAGGTGAGGGACCCCTCCTGCTGAGCTCTCTCCTGAAGACACTTCAGAGAGAGCCCTCCTGTCCAGTGCTCCTTTCTGACTGCTAATTAGGCTTCCGACAACATGAGCCCTGAGAGGGCCTCCGGGAGCTTCGACCCAAGCACTCCTTAAATCTTGCTCCCACTCTCCCCACCTTCTGTCGCAGAAGCTGGGCCTGACAGACTGGCTTTTCAGTCCTCACTGGCCACCTGCACGCTGTAGGCCCCTCCATGGCCTGTGCGTCAGTCCCCCGCTGTGTGGGGGGGACGGAAGCCTCCCTGCAAAGCCACTGTGGCGTGTTGCATTCCGAAGGGTGTAGCCCTGTAGGGTGGGGTGGGGGCAATGATAGCCACTCTCACTTTCCCGTATCATCCCCCAAAATGGCAGTAAACAGTTTGTATTCTGTTACTTTAATGTGGCTCTTTGTCCCCAGTTGGGAATGTCTCCAGCTTATCATAGAGGGAAGGGGCCGTTAAGTATCAGTAAAAGTGAGGCTTGGGCCTTCACTCTGCCACTTCCCAGGCCTGTGGCCCTCAGCAAGTTAGTGAACCCTCCTGAGCTCCAGTTTTCCATTTATAAAATGGGGATGAGAATACCAGCCCCACAGGGTTGCTGCAAAGTTTGCATTCCCTGCACCATTTCGTAGCTCTCCCTGCCAGACGGTCTGCTGGCCCTTTTGTGAGCAGACCCTTTTCATCATCTTCAGAATCACTTTAATTCTTGCTGCATGGTAGATCCTCGTTTTGGGTGCATTGAGTCTTCCAGAAAGACAGGTTGAAGTCCTGACTCCCCAGTACCTGTGAATGTGATCTTATTTGGACAAAAGGTCTTTGCGGGCGTAATGAAGGTCAGGTGTGGGCCCTAATCCAGTACGGCTGGTGTCTTTGGAAGAAGAGAGAAATTTGGACACAGACACATGCGGAGAAGGGAATGCCTTCACAGGTGCCTCGTGTGAAGATGGACACACGGGGGAGACCGCCACTCGAAACTGAAGACAGAGTCAGGAGTGAAGCCTTGACAAGCCAGGAATCACCTAGAACCACCAGAAGCTGAGAAGACGCAGGAAGGATTCTCCCCTGCAGGGTCCTGCGGGAGCATGGCCCGGTCACACTCCCGGCCTCTAGACGCATGAGGACAGTACACTATGGCTGTTTTAAGCCCACAGTTTGGGGTGCTTTGCTACAGCAGCCCTAGGAAACGGGTGCACCAGTCTGTTAACATTATGGAATTTTTAAGTGTCTTCAGGTGCAAAGCATAGTATTCTGCCCCGACATCCATACTTTGATAGTCTAGCCTCTGGACCCTATGTTTCTTCATCCACCATTGGTCTCCTTTGCAATTCATCCAGTTTAGATCACTGACTGATTTCGTGCTACTCTATTATGAAAGCCCTTTGCTTGTTGCAGGAGAAAGCTCTTACGTGTACCACATTGAAAAGAATCAAGATTTTTGCCATAAAGTATATCTACATCCCTCACAGCCACTGGGGGCAGTTATTTCTTTCAGCAGCAGGTGGCTTCCTGGTGCTACGGGAAGTACGGGAGGCCCTTGCTCCCTGCCCTCTTCGCCTTTCAGCTGGCAAGAAACAAAACCAAACCAAAGTGGCTTTAAAAATGAGATGTGCGGGGTGCCTGGGTGGCTCAGTCGGTTAAATGTCTGGCTTCGGCTTAAGTCATGATCTCAGTTTTTGAGTTCGAGCCCCACATTGGGCTCTCTGCTGTTAGCTTAAAGCCTGCTTCGGATCCTCTGTCCCCCACTTTCTCTGTTCCTCCCTCGCTCACACACTCTCTCTCAAAAATAAAAAAGAAACTCTTACAAAACAGGGGCTCTATGACCAAAGGAAGGCCAGGCTCTGTGTGTTAGTTTGGTGGCTCAGGGAGGCCACTGGGGACTCAGGCCCCTCTGTCTTCAGTTTCAGAGGACAGGTCTCATCCTAAGGCAGGTGTCCCATGGCCGTGATGACCGCTGACTTGGGTAACTGGGCAGCCTGCTCTCTGTTCACATCCTGTGGTGTCTCTTTGTTGTGTTGACGTTCAGATCAGGGTCTTTCCGTTGCAGGCTTCTACAACAACCTCTCCTCCCTGTCCCATCCCTAGAGCAGCCACTGCCAAAGGCGGTGGAATTAGATCATTGGCCCGGACTTAACCATCTGATGATTAATGGGCTCTGGCGAGACACTTGTTGCCCTTCTGCACTCTCCAAATGAGCAACTCTTACGCAGTGTTGGTAGGCAGAATAATGCCTCCCCAGAGATGTCTACATCTCCGTCCCCGGAGCCTGTGACTATGTTACCACAGTGCCAAGCAAAAGGACTTTGCAGATGTGATTCAGTCAAGGATCTTGAGATGGGGAGATTATCCTGGATTCTCCAGCCGGGCCTGTGTAACCACAAGGGTTCTTACAGGAAGCAGGTAGAGGACCGGTGTCAGAGAAGATGTGAGAACAGTGCAGAGGTCAGAGAAGACAAAAGATGCTAAGTTGCTGGCTTTGAAGATATTAGAAGAGGCCACAAGCCAAGGGATGCAGCCGGCGCTCAGAACCTGGAAAAGGCAAGGAACAGATTCTCCCCTGGAGCCTCCGGAAGGAACACAACCCTGCCGACACCTTGATCTTCGCGCAGTGAAACAGATTTTGGACTTCTGACTTCCAGAGCTATAAGATTATAAGTGTGTGCTGCTTTAAGCCAGTAAGTTTGCCGTAATTTATGACAAGAACAATAGGAAACGAATATACTGCTCTCTTTAGACTGACCCTGCATCAGTGTAGACCTGTTCTAAGAGAAGAATCTCATACTCATGTTGGATATACTGTACTGCACACCTAGAAGACACACCGAGATTTAGGGATTAAAGGAAGGACAAACCCAGTCCGTGGTCCTGCCTCCAGGTAGAGCCGGCCTGGTGATTTGCTCCCAGAACGGTAAATGTTGGTTCCTTCATTGGGCACCAGTGCTGGGTGCAGGCAATACAGAAACAAGTAGGAGCTTGTCCTCACTCGCCGGCTCCTGAGTGCCTCAACCCAGCCGTTTGATTCCATAAATATTCTCACTGTCAAGTCGGAGCTCTTCCAGATGTCTGCTCTGTCTTTGTAGCTAAAGCCGGTTTCCTCTGAAAGCTTTTCCGAAGTTGCTGCTTTTATTTTTAAGTTTTAGCAAGGGTCGGGAAGAGCATGCGATGTTAAGCACCTCCACAAATAGAGCTATTTTTAGGGGGCCCCATGTTGCTTAGATCAGCAGTCCTTCCGGCGGCTGGGGCCCGGGGTCCATGGAGGATGTCGTCTGCTCTGTGCCAATTGGACAGAGACAACTGCTGTTTGGAAGTTTTCTTTGCGGTTCTTATTTCCTCCCCTCTCAGGGTTTCCTGTGCCACGGGCCCGGTGGCAGGCACAGACAGCATGTTTAGAAACTGCTTGTTATCGCACCATGGGTCAGCTGTTTCTGGGAAGTGTCGGGCTTTCCTGGAGATGACACGTGACCGGTGGCCATCTATGGAAAATGTCTGGGAAGGTGAAAGAAAGAATGGAGCAGAGAAATGGGGTGAGGGGACCAGCCTTGAAGTGATCATTTCCAACCCTGGGAATCTTGAAGAAACTGAGGCCTGGGTTGTCAATGAGGCAGCTGCCTACCACTCAGCTCTCAGTATCAGCCTAGCAAGGATGGGCGCTCAGTCCTCTGGGGCCAATTTGACATTTCTAGGGTCCAGGATCGGAATTTGAGAGCAGGGCTTTAAGGGCCTAGCACCCATAATAGCATGTTGCTAAGTAAATTCAGCGGGATTTATTCTAGGCCCTCGGCCCTCACTGCCTACCTTCTTTGGTCTGTAGTGAGTGCTATCTGCCGAGTTGTTAAATGCATAGGTTCTGGAGGGTCAGCCTGGGTTGGGAGCCCACCTACTGACAGTGTGACCCTGGACAAATTCAGTGCCTGATGGGAATGGGAATAATTGTACTAGCACAACCAGGATTTTGGAGGATTGAATGAGTTCACGTATGCACAACACTTATCCCAGGGCCTGGCACAGCCTAAGCTCTATACAGATGCCTCCCCTTCCCACGACCTGAAACACCACTGTCCTGCACTTTAGAGAACTATGTGCTGTAACAGGCGTCTGGGCTCCATGCTTTATTTACCCTGCTGCCTACAGTGGGATTTTGCTTCCAGTTTTGACTATCGTCAACATTTCGATGGCTGTCCTCATAGGTGGGGATTTGCTCTCGTCCTTCATTGTTTTCTCTGGTTAAATTTCTAGAAGTAGAATTGCCGGGTCAAACAGGAGACTTGTTCTTAAGGGTTTTCTGGATAGACCCTGCCAAATTCTCCTCTAGAAAAGTACTTGTTTACACTCCTTCCAGCAGTGAATGAGTGTGCCAGTTTCCTTGCATGGCCAGGTTATTAACTCTGAATCAATGAAGGCCCAGGACAAATAGGAGATATCTCCCTGGGGATAAAGTGTTTCCCGTCCCTGCTTATAAGCAATAAAAGCTTAGGAGAACCTGAAGAGAGCAGAGGAGGCAAGTAGCGCGTGTGCGAACAGCGCCCTCTACTGGTTTTCCCGGGTGGTGCATGGCGAGCTGCGGTGGCTGGGGTTGCCCAGGTGGTTTCTAATTCCGGAGAGTGGCTGCAGATGCCAGCGGCTAAAGGGCTAACATTTTACCAAGACTTTCGGCCATTTAAAAAGTCAGCCTCGGTGACCTTTAGCTCTTGCTCTGGGTCTCTTACAGCAGTGCTTCTTCTCCACTGGGGTTTTGCTCCCCAGGGAACACTTTGTACTGTCTGGAGACATGTCTAGATGTCACAAAATCAGGGGCTGCTACTGATTTGTGAAAGGTCAAGGCCAGGGATGCTGCTAAACATCCTACAATGCACAGGACACTCCCCTCCCAACAAAGAATCATCTGGCCCACATGTCAGTAGTGTTTAGGCTGAGAAACCCTGTGGGTTTTTTTTTTTTTAACTTATTTATTTTGAGAGAGAGAGAGAGAATGAATATGAATCCCAAGCAGGCTCCGCACCATCAACACAGAGCCTGATGTGAGACTTGAACTGACGAACCCATAAGATCATGACCCGAGCCAAAGTTGGACACTTAACCAACTGAACTACCCTGATGCCTCTAAGAAACCCTTTTTAGAGGAGTTGGAGAATTGTTCTAGAAGACTCTCTTTTCAGACTAAAATAGGATATAGAAATACTCATATTTAATACTTCTTACTATCATCACTGATTTATTTGGTTCTGGAACCCTGCTAGTTTTGCAGAATAAAATGGAAAATAAGAGGAACTGAAATAGCACATTGACATTTCTAGAAGAGAAGGCAGAGGGGAAATACCATAATCACATCACCAGCACTAATAAGAGAGGGAATGTTTTTCCTGTTAACTTGGCTTCGTTAAACCTACCACAAATGCCTGCAGCTTTCCCTTGAAGGCCTTGTCTGTGAAAAATAGTGCTTTATTTGACATTTTCGCCCCTGATTTCATGAGCTCCAGTGTTTTCATAACATTTATAATTGAGCTTTGCAGTGCTTGATGCAGAGTTACCATCTGTAGTCGCAGTGTGCTCCCCCACGCCCAAGTAAGTGCTGATTCAGGCATTGTTTCTAGAAGGGGGAAGGAAGGGAACTTCACAAATAATCTTAAAGAGGGTGTGTCTGAAGGGAGCGGTGTGACAAGAATTTCGGGAAAATCAGACTGAATTACAGCTTACGTTGACATTTGTTCTGTGTGGGGCCCTCTTTCACCAGTGCTACCCAACCCCCTCACAAAATGCTCCCTTGTTTCATTTTGCTTTGGCCTTGCTAGTCTCTGAATTACTTGTCTTCTAGAATATGTATCTTGAAACAATTAGCTGGAGTGGCCTCATTAGCTGTTCTAAATAACGCGAAGGGGATTCTTTTGCCAGAAGTGGAAAACAGAACAAAACAACAGCTTTTCCTTGAATGTCAGATACCGTTTCGATCATTTTCCTTGGGAAGTATTTTTCAGATTGTAGGTCATGATCCGGTAGCGGGTTGTAAAATCAATTTCTGGGTCACAGTCAGCATTTAAAGAAAATCAGATAGAATAGAAAGTATTGGCATTGTATACAGTAAAGGTAACTTTTGTTTTAGTGATTATAGAAAAATGTGTCACCCTGTGCGTGTGTGTGTTTGTGCGCGTGCGCGCACACACACATATGTATGGTGAGAGGCAGTGGCTTAAGTTTTACCACGTAGTGAAATCTGTTTTCTTTTCAAATTATTTCATTCTCTTTTCAAGATTACATGGATTCTGGGGCTCCTGGGTGACCTAGTCGATTAAGCGTCCGACTCTGTTTCAGCTCAGCTCATGATCTCATGATTCATGGGATCGAGCCCCTCTTTCTTCTCTCTCTCTACCCCACTCATACTGTTTTTCTCAAAATAAGTAAACTTAAGAAAATTTTTTAAAGATTTCAGTGATCCTGATGTGGCTCCTGTCCTCAACTCTGTGTGTGTTTCCATTTCAGGTGGCACCAGGGAGATTGGTTCTGCCCTGACGAGGATGTGCATGAGGCACAGGAGCATAGAAGCCAAGCTGAGGCAGTTTTCCAGGTGAGGAGCGTCCGTCTGTCGCCAGGATCGCACGGGCCCTTGCTGGTTTCAGGTTGAGGAGACGGTGACTCACCCACCAGAAGCAGCACCCATTTCCCCATAGCATTGAAATCCCCACAGCCCAGCGCTCTGCTCGCCCATCGGGCAAGTATTGGTTGGTCGCTTGCTGCACGCCGTGTACTGGCCTGGGTGCTGGGACGCGGCAGACAACCAGCCGGCCTGGGCCCCTGCCCCCGTGGCTCCCGCACTCCACCTTGGGGGTCTTCTCTGTGCTCCCACGTGTCTCTCCTCACCCTCCACCTGGGGGAGAGCCGTGCAGGTGCCCCCATGGGAGCCCCTGGCGCTGGAGCCACGCAGGAATCCCGTCTGCCATCAAATGGGGATATGGCCTCTACAGTGCTCTTGTGAAAATTAATGAGGTGTCCACACATTTCCAGCAGAAAGTGCCTGGGTGGCAGGTGATGACATCTGCCTGCCTTCCATCCTGCTGGCTCCCAGGTGGTGCTCCCCGGACCACACAGCACCTCCTCTCACACTGTAGCCTGGGTTTATTTGTAGGCCTGTGGCCTGCACATTTGAGTGATGAAAAGATATCAATTCAATGGGCATGATTTTTTGAGCACCTACTGTATGCCAGGCACTATCTTAGGGAGTGTGGGATATAGCACTGAATAGGATCGTATCCGATTCTCATGGGACTTACACTCTGGGCACTACGTACAGGTGACACAACATCAGGGGCTGCTGAATGCCACCAGGGGGAGGTACATGGAGAGGAGATGGGTGGTGGTCATTCAACCCTGGGTGGTTAGGGAATGAGTGGATTCTGGAGAGAGACCTGAACAGACACCTGGAACAAATAAGGGAGTGAGCTGTGTTGATGGCTGGGGGGAGTGTGGGGGAGGGGGGAGGCCACATAGACCCTAATGAAGAAAGGAGGGAACTGTACCCAAGAACGTGAAGGTTTTCAGGAGGCCCCATGATTGGAAGGCAGTCTGAGAACACCTTCTTAGTACTGCTCGTCAGTGCAATACAGGCAATTTATGGGCACTCTCTAATTTTCTTATAGTATCTCTGCAATGTCAGAATGTGTCCATTTTCCTTCCATTACACACACAAAAGCCCTGGGGGTCCATGCCTTGCGTGGTCCTCCTCTGGGGGAGCGAGCCGCCTTTAAACGTGCTCATGTGTGGTCTGTTTGGGACCCTGCACAAAATGAAGGGAGTCCCTGGGGATACCTTTACTCTACTGATCCAGGAGCTCATCATCCAGCTTTTCTTTCTTCAGACTGTCCACAGTCTACATTCATGACGTATAATCCTGAATGCACATCACATCAGACTCTATATATACATACCTATCTATCTATCTATAGAGCGAGTATTTATTTTGAGAGAGAGAGAGCACGTGCACATGCGGGCAGGGTGGGGACAGAGAGAGAGAGAGAGCAGACTCCACGCTGTCAGCACAGAGCCAGATGTGGGGCTCAAACCCACGAACCGTGAGATCATGACCTGAGCCAAAATCAAGAGTCAGATGCTTAACTGAGCCATCCAGGCGCCCCTGGCTTTTTAAAAACCAGTTAACAACGGGGTCCTGCCCTCTACGTTTCTGTCAGGCATTAGGTATGGGGTGCAGCCCTTTAAAGCTCCGCAGGGGTCTCTGCTGTGCAGCCGGGGGCGGGGCGGGGGGGATGGCCCCGCCTGTCGCAGCCCTGCTTGCTAATACAGGAGTCAGAAGATAAGCAGGGGAAATGAGAAGAGATGTCGCCTGACCCAGTCCTGGTTCTGGCTTCCTAACGGTCGCTGGGGAGTGTTCTGAGAATAAGGTTGTTACGAAATGGGGGGATTTGGCTGTGAACTTGGGCTTAGTGTGCTGCCCTGTCTGGCATCAAGGCATCCTTGATTTAGGTAGCTTTGACAGCCAAGGGTGAATCTTGACAGTGGAATGTATCTATTTAATTTCTCCTTTCTTTTTGGTGAAAGCGCCTTAATCGATTGTCTGATAAACCCACTTCAAGAACAGATGGAAGAATGGAAGAAAGTGGCCAACCAGCTGGATAAAGACCACGCGAAAGGTACGGGGTGGGGGGGGGGCGGGGCGGGACGGACTGTCGGCTGCATGGGAGTATGGGTGCCCTGTCCAGGCTGTGGGTGTGCTGGCTGCCGCCCGGTGCCTCTGCTGGTGCTTTCCCAAGGGCCCACGCTCTTCCCACGACTCCTGGACCCATTGGCCTGTTGGAGGGTAAAGAGTCAGAAGTGATCCCCTGTAACTTCCCTCGGTGGCTGAGAGCCCCATCTCTCGGTGGCATTAATTGTGAACAGGTGAATTAAATGTGGATTGCCAGAGATTTGTACTTCAGGCATTACAACTCATTTTCAAAACCAGACTTTTAATGATTCGAGCTAACCTCGGGTCTCCTGTCTAGAACTGCCACCTTCTTTTTTTTCTTTGTTTTAATTTTTTTAATGTTTTTATTTATTTTTGAGAGAGAGAGAGATAGAGCATGAGCAGGGGAGGGACAGAGAGGGAGACACAGAATCTGAAGCAGGCTCCAGGCTCTGAGCTGTCAGCACAGAGCCTGATGCAGGGCCTGAACCCACGAACCATGAGATCATGACCTGAGCCAAAGTCGGACACTTAACCAACTGCACCACACAGGCGCCCCTAGAACTGCCACCTTCTTTGGATATGCTTCAACAAACGTGTCCCAGCCCCTCGCGTGCCAGGCGCTGGGGGCCGAGTGGTCCAGACAGACTCCTCCTGAGCCGGTCTTCCTGGCCCCCATAGGTAGGGATGCTGGCATTGTGGCAGGAGCCCTTGCTGGGAGGCTCAGAACATCTGCAGCAAAGTGTCAGGGAGAGAAAGCACATGGGTGGATCTGAGAGGAGCGAACCAGAATGAAAGGGTTGGCTAACGGTGGACCACAGGGTAGGTGACTGACGGATCTGATTGGTGGCGTGGCACTAGCGGGAAGGGAGGTGTCGGGGAAGACCGCAAGGGAGCCGGATCCATTGGCAATCAATTGAATACGTAGGAGGAGAGATGTGTCAGAGGCAGCTGTCGTTTCAGACGTCCGAGTCTGGGTGACAGAGGTGCCAGCAACAGAAGTGGGAAATCAGGAGCAGGTGTAGACCGGTAGGGGAAGCGGAGGTGGTTGTCAGGGGAAGTGTGGTGTTTGTGGGCTGCCCTCCCCCCGGGGGCCCAGTGCCGGCCTTGGTATTGATGTGAGGCTGAGGCAGCTGGGTGTTTCGCAGCCTCCCCCCCGCCCCGCCCCCACCCGACACCGTCTGATTTCTCATGCTATGGACTTCGGTGCTTCTCTGAATCGTAACATCTGGCCCGTGTCTGGCTACATGGGTCCTTTTTTGAGCAGAGCGCTGCAAACTAGGGCCTTGGGAAAGCAAATCCTCTTCTTCAATTTCCTGATGCATGAGATGAGAAATTGTGGATTTTTCGCTTTTAGTAAGATACTCCCAAATGACGTCTTTCCTCACAGCTGATATGAGTGAATTCTATCAGGAAAAGACCGTGGTGCACGTTTTGTTGTTTTTCATGTTAATAACGCCCCTGCTGTAAAATGTCAGCGTGAGATTTGTATCATATAGTACCCTGATTAAGCTGCTTATCGCATGTCATTGTTCATTCTTTCTGTGATGAAAGTAACGGCTGTTCCTAAAATATTTGCTGTGGAGCAAGGTGGTAAAATTACTCAATAATTCTGTTTTCTCTTAGAATATAAAAAAGCTCGCCAAGAGATAAAAAAGAAGTCCTCGGACACACTGAAACTGCAGAAGAAAGCAAAAAAAGGTAACTCTACAAATTCTGCCATGAATAGTGTTACTTGGGGGAAAGGAACATGTGCTTGATTTGTCTTTGAAGCAGAAAGCATTCAATTCAGACTTCCTTGCCGGTGACAGCCCTGGAGAACAGGGGCAAATAGACTCCATCTCAATTAACGTTCTCAAATGCAGAATATCTATTAATTTGAGGCCCTTGCAAAGTTGTGCTTGACTTGTTCCCTCCCCCCACCTTTGTCTCCAAAATTTGACAATTTCCGTGCCCTATTGTGTGTTGTAATGAAACCTATAAATTTCTTGGAAGCCTTGGGATAACGCATAAAAGCCTTCATGCAAATGTCCTCTAGTAATTATTACAGAAATTATGTCATTTTCTCCTCCCGTCTTTCATAGCCTATAATCTCCGAAACCCTTTATTAAGCCTTGTGAGAATGTTAGAAATGGCTGCAGTGGGAAGCTGTGAGCTGTTGCTGTATAGACAGATTTTTCAGGGTGTTCATGAGAGTGGGGGCTCCCGGGGGGAAACTGGCCTGGTGCGGTGTGCCTGTCCACCCACCTCCTTGCTGACCGGCCTCCACCAGTGGGCCCGTAATCAGATCCAACTCTGTTCTTCCAGCATGGATTTCCAACGTGCAGAGAAAAATCCAGCTACATCCGCTTTGCAAGCATTTGTGATGTTTTACTAAGAGTCAGAATGTAGGGACTCAAACTTGAGAAGGTGACATTCTTTCCAGGCTCTTCTTCTTGATAACAAGTTTTTGAAGTTTTTGTCAACTGATGAAATGTTTTGTTTTGTTTTTTTCCCCTGAGGCTGCTCTGTGTTTAGTGTTTGTTTGGGACAGTTTTTAGGTAGAAATCCCCCAAGTCCAATTTCCTCTTTTCCTAAATGAGCAGTTCGCATTTGGAATTTGAGGAAAATACATTTGGAAAGATGTAGAAGTCTGGTGAACGGTGGGGCAAGGATCGGACAAAGTTTTTAAGCTTGGACATTTTTCAAAAATGCCCTCCCAGTTCTTGTAAAAGCTGTTAAGACCATTTCAAGATAAAGGCAGGAGAATTTTTAAAAATCTGTTTAATGTTTTATTTTATTTTATTTTTTTGAGAGAAAGAGAGACAGAGGGTGAGTGGGTGAGGGGTAAAGGGAGAGGGGGACACAGAATTTGAAGCAGGCTCCAGACTCCAAGCTGTCAGCACAGAGCCTGATGCAGGGCTTGAACCCACAAACCGTGAGATCATGTTCTGAGCTGAAGTCAGATGCTTAACTGACTGAGCCACCCATACGCCCAAGGCAGGAGAATTTTCACCCATAATCAGATTTTCTGTTGGTATTGGGCTCAGTTGTTAGTTTTGGATGTGTGTTCATTGTCTTAGTGCTTCTTGAATGCACATTCTGTCCTCTTAGTGCACCTGGGAACTAGTGTTGGACAACTAATGGGGTCTGCAGCCAGTAACACTTTAGCGTGTCCAGAGGCAAATGTTTGTAAATAAAACAGCCATCACTTCTATCAAATCTGGGATCCCGTGGAAGAACAGGTTGGAACCGAATTCCATGTAGTTGACAGCTTGGCAACTTTGAGATAGAAGGGATTTGGAAAGAAGATCCAGGGAAGACACTTCCAGCTCGGGAAAGGTTTGGGAGTTTGGTGAAGACGATGAGGGAAGAAAAACGGAGCTGTTTTCCCTGAGCTGTTCCAGAGTTCTCTTTCCAGAGGCCTTAAGTTCTTGGCTGCAGTGGTAATCCTTTTATCTGAATTCTGCATGGAGGCTGAAACAGTCCTCATCTGTCACTCAGAGTCCCTGGCATTGTCCAATTAGTAGAATTTGGACCTACAGGGAAAGCTTGATGGGTTGATTGCAGTGCAACACAAAAGGAAGTTTCTGGCACTTCGACTTGCCCAGCACTGGCTCGGGCTGCCTGGAAAGGATAATGAGTTCTCTTTCTAGGCACCCGAGAGAAAGATTCAGACTGCCGAGGGTGCTGGACTGGGTAACATGAAGAGATGCTTCTGGTCCCAGGATTTGGAATACTTGGCATTCGGTTGTAGGGCTTTGTGCAGCCCTTGGGCCTGAAGGTAGAGAGCGGAGGCTCTGACCAAGGGTTTCTGAAGCATCCATCCCTCAGCCTTAGACACATACCTAGTGGTCTCAGACACCATGTCCTTCTAGACTAAGTGGCCATGGTGGTGTAGTTATGTCTATGAGCCAAGTCAGATAAGTAGCTTGTAATGTTCCAGATGATTTTTTTAAATTTTTTCTTTTAATTTTTTTTAATGTTTATTTTTGAGACAGAGAGAGACAGAGCCTGAGTAGGGGAGGGACAGAGAGAGAGGGAGACACAGAATCCAAAGCAGGCTTCAGCACAGAGCCTGACACAGGCCTTGAACTCACAAATTACGATATCATGACCTGAGCTGAAGTCTGACGCTCAACTGACTGAGCCACCCAGAAGCCCCTCTCGATGATTTTCTAGTTACTCCAGAGTACAACCAGAAAACAGTTTTTATTTCTATCCTTTATAAATATTTCTTCTAAAATATATAAGTGCATTTTATTTGACTGAGTGCACACATTTGTGTATTTCTGGGGTCAATGGAACCTTCTAGAAGGTACCAGAGTTGTCATTCTAACTATTTAGAATGGAGTGCTCTCCTGGAAGACAGGTAGCCTGAGATTGGAGCAGGAATGCTACAAGTTCAGGGCCAGAAGAAATCTGGTTATTTGAGGCTTCTACTTGTTTTTGGGTCTGGTTACCTGTAGTTTCCCTTTTCTGCCAGAATTCCTCTCAAGGCATATGCATCATCTCCCTCAAGTGGTAGCTTCCCGGACTCTTGGTTTATGAGGCATTAGTAGTTCCTTCTGAGATTTACACTAAATGTTGGGATAGACATGTGCTTTGGATACATATTATTTTGTCCTGATAAAACTGAATCTGATAAGCAAATAATCACTTCCCTTTTAACGTGTTTTCAGGAGGTCACTATGCAACGTTCTGCCGTGCCTTTTAAACAAAACTGTGATCTTTGGTCTAAAAATTCTTCTGATTCTCCTTTTCAAAATTTCACATTCCTTTGTGCATTTAACTTAAGCATAGTTATAGCACTGCCCTTGACGTAGGCAGACACATAATCGGGTGTAATTTTTTTTTAATTTTTTAACATTTATTTATTTTTGAGAGAGAGAGACTGAGAGTGAGTGGGAGAGGGACAGAGAAAGCGGGAGATACAGAATCCAAAACAGGCTCTAGGCTCCAGGCTCCAAGCTGTCAGTACAGATCCCGATGCAGGGCTCGAACCACGAACTGCCAAGATCATGACCCGAACCGGTCAGATGCTTAACTGACTGAGCCACCCAGGCGCCCCTGGGGTGTAATTTTTGTATGTGACTAATTTATTTTATTTTTCACTTAGCAGATATCACCTTTTGTCACATGCTTTATTTGACTCTTTTCTTTTTTTCTATGATATATAATCTAAAGGTATTTAAATATTACCATTAAAACAACTTTGAATATTTTTTTGGTGGATTTGGCTAGATTTAATTTCAAACCACATTTTTTTAGACTTTTTATTTTTTAAGATCTTTATTATTTTATTATCTTAGATGAGTGAGGGAGAGGGGCTGGGGGGTGGAGAGAGAGAGAGAGGGAGGGAGAGAATCTTAAGCAGGCTCTATGCTTTGCTAGGAGCCCTTCTTGAGACTTGATCCCATGACCCTGGGATTGAGACCTGGGCCAAAATCAAGAGTTGGGTGCTCAACCAACTGAGCCACCCCCGTGCCCCTCAGAACCATTTTAAAACAACTTGGCAGGGATACCTGGGTGGCTCAGCTGGTTAAACACCTGACTCGTGATTTCAGCTCAGGTGATGATCTCACGGTTCATCAGTTTGAGCCCTGGGACAGGCTTTATGCTTACAGCATGGAGCCTGCTTGGGATTCTCTATCTCCCTCTCTTTCTGCCCCACTGCCCCCCCCCCAATAAATATATAAATGTTGAGGAAAAACAACTCACAGATGCTCCAGCTGTGCGTGAAGGTCCCCAGGTTTTGGAAGGTGGGTTTATTGAACACCTAGCAGGAGTAAACTCCAGGCAGATGTTGGGCGCTGCAGAGATGGCACCTGCCCTCTGGGAAGTTCCAGGCTGGTGCCCAGGGCCAGGGACACAGGCAGAGCCAGCCTTATGGACAGGTGAGGGGAGGAGACACAGGGAGCAGGAAGGCAGGGCCGTGGTGTGGAGCCGACCTAGTAGCCTATGTTCTGAAAGGCTACTCGTGAGTTCCCATCAAGCCTGCTGCCTGGTGTCACCTCACGGCCCTTTGGGGTCCTGGGGCCCGCCACACCTTCACGGGGGAAAGCGCGTGTGGACCGGGTGGAGAAACGTTTTACGGTATCTGCCTGCTTCCGCCGCTGTAATGCACAAAGTCAGCAACCTTGCTTCTCCTTAAACTCCCATGTTACCCTTCATTTAAATTTAAAAATTAATTAGGATAAAACCTTCTGTTTTAATCTGTAACTACTAAAAGCTTATCAGGGACTTTCTTTGGGAGTGCTAAAACTGGAACGTTTTTCTGGATTAACCCTTGATCCTGACCTTTCAATGGATTCAGTCTATCCTTTTCGCGTAGAGCCTGCAGCGTGAATATGACAAATCTAATAAACAGACTCGCCAGACTAACACGTTCCAGGCTAACCCGCTCTTTGCTGTTATGCTAAAATGTTAACTTTTTTTTTTTTTTTAATTTTCACCCTAGCTTAAATTTTGTTTCTTGGGTTTCCCTAATTACTTTGCAAGTTACAAGAAATTATACTTGAAGGATTTTCTTGGTATCTTAATTGGCGTCTTTTGGGAACATAGTCTTTCTCTTCTTAGGAACTGTACTGTCATCTCTGGGGGTGATGCTCACTAACTAGGAAGATTTCTGTTTAGATGTGAAGGAAAGAATATGAGCAAGTCCGGGAAGGGAGCCGGGGTGTGCAGCTCTTGGTGGAGGTGGGTTTAATTGCCCTCCAACACAATTCGGCGGCAAGCCGCGGACTGTTTAACACAGGAAAGAAGGGTAAGCCTCCTATTCGAATACCAGTTTGACTCTATTATTTTCCTTTTTGTGTCAATTGTGTATCCTGCACTTTCTCACCATGCGCCCCCCGCCAGTGGATGCTCTCGGTAAGTGTACCATCCTGACTCTCTGGTGGCTGGTCACGATGTGGTCCTTGCTGTGGGCTTTCCATGGTTGTCCAGACCTATGCTGGTTGCCCAAGTTTTCCTGCCGGCTCGGAACAATCAGTTGTGCCTACTTAACTTTCCGTAACTAAGAAAATCCTGTGTGTGTGTGTGTGTGTGTGTGTGTGTGTGTGTGTGTGTGTTTAATCATTTTCTTTCTGCGATGTTTGGCCCTTTCACGGGTTAGCCCAGCATCCTGAGGGCCTTTGCATCACCATAATTCACTATTGGACTCATGGAAAGAAGAAATACAAAGTGATTTATATGGGAAATAAGCGTATTTATACATACATATATACCTGAGTTATATATGTATGTGTGTATTTATATCACAAACAAAATCTGTAGAGCTGCACTAAATAACCGCTCATAATAATTCCCAAATCAGATTCGGTTGCGTTAAACTAGCAAAATGTCTTTATATCTTGTCTCTCCAGGACCATACAGTTCTTTTCAAAGTGAAAAACTCATTAAAAAAAAAATCAAAAGTATTTCTTATTTCAGCAGAGTGTGTGCCATGTTTCATGTCAGAGGTATCAGGCCTTCAAATTCAATAATCAGAATGATTCTTCCTGCCTGAATGTTGAACCCCATTCTCTGGGTGATTTGCTTTCGGAGTCTCGTGGCTGTCTCCGTGTCTCAGAAAGGTCTGTCCATGAGGCGTCCATGTGGCTTATCCTTGCCTTGACTGTGCTTGAGTGTTCTCTGAGGACATTTTTATTGAATGGCTCCAGAGAGGTCATCCATGACAAACCTAAATGACATAGGTCTCCTGTGACCAGTGGGGCCGACATGGTCCCCAACTTTACAGATGATGCTCTTTACCAGTTGTCAGTGTTGTGATTATGAAAGAGTGTGAACATTTTTTAGTGTACTTTTGGAAGGGAGGTAAGGCAGCCGCTTTTGTGTTTTCGCTTATGGTGATAAGATTTATATAGCATAAAATCCACCATCTTAAAGGCCTGTGGTCCATTCACGACAGCGTGCAGCTATCACCACTGTCTCGTTCCAGAACATTTGCACCACCCCGAAAAGATAACCCCTGCCTTTTGGGCAGTCGCCCCCCATTCTCCCTGCCCCCAGCTCTGGACACCCACCCTTCTGCTTTCTGTCTCCGTGGATTTACCTCTTCTGGACATTTCATATAAAAGCAACTGTACAACGTGTGCTTTCGATGATACAGAGTTTTACTAGAACTTTTGGTAAGAGTCTGGCCTGACTCAGTCTGGCGTGAACTGCACGCTTTATTCGTTTAGAATGATAGGCAGTAGGGTTGGGGGTGAGGAGGGAAACCACACAGCCCTCTGACTCTGTCACTTACACGCGGCTCATCTCAGGAAAAATCACAGCCTCTGCTATTTCTTTCTCAAGCAGAGTCCACAAGGCTAAGCCACAGTGATATGTAATCCTAGCAGTGAACTTGGGCATAAAAGACAGAAGAAAGCAATATCTCTTGAAGCCCTCATAAATTTTTTTGTACAAGTTTTAAATCATTTTTGAACCTGACCATCTATATTTTAACATAGGTTTATGGTAGTGAAAGTGTTCTGGTTTAACAAGAGAAAAATATATTTATACAAAACCCTCCTTTGATCCTGTTAGAAGTATTTACCTTGAACCCCAGGTTTCTGCATAAGCGTGGCTGGGTACCTCCTGAGGGAAGGAATTCACAACTCAAAATGCATTCCTCCAGGGATACACCATCCCCTCGAGGGATTGAGACTGTAGAGAGAGTAAACCACCTGGTTTAATCTGCTGTGATAAGTGTGAACAAAGGGTCTAGCGATGGGCAAAGAAGAAACCCAGCGAAGCCTGGGGTGGAAGGTGATGGGAAGATGGAAACGGGATTAGCCGGTGGAGAACAGGGCAAGGGACGTTCAGGGTGGAGGGGAAAGCATATGCCAACACGTGGCCGTCACCATTTAGATGCGAGCACCGGAACCATGGTAAAAGGTGACCATGTCGCAAAGGGCTCACTCTGAGGGCAACTATGTGCGCTTCCCTGAGTCAGCTCTTCGGGAGTACGTACTCCACGGGAGAACGACAGGGATCCCACCTGCTCAGCCTCAGCTGCCTGGCTACCCTGTCCTGCCTCCAGACGCTTCTATCACTGGGCCTCATTTCTGCTCAGACCCCGAACTGGACTCAGCCCACATCAGGTGTGTGCGCACGTTCCCACGCGGGTTTCTTCTGAACCTACAGAACTGGCAGAAGCTGCTCTCTGAACGCCCCCTGAGAGCTGCCCAGTGTGGGTCGTCCGCCCCGTCGTCCGTGGAGACTCTGAGTCTCCTCCAGCCACCCCTGCCCTTAGTTCTGGAAGAGGAATAATTCTGGAAGCCCTCTCCCCCAGAGGGAATTCTCACCTAAAAACCTAAAGTCTGAGCTGTTAGCGGGGTGCCTGGATTGCTTGCCCAGCACGGGCAGGAGCCCATTTTGCTCTGCTCCTGCTGCTGGGCGGGCGGGATAAACGGCCTCTCAGAAGCTGTGTGGCTGGCATGAGGGGACCCACACTGCCATCAACCACGAGCGTCGTGGATGGTGCCTCTGGAAGTCATCAGGAATCGTCCCCTTAGGAGCTCCTGGGCCACTGGAGTCTGGATGGAGCTGGGAGCGCACGCTGCTTGCTTCTTGCTATCCAGGTTCTAAGACCTGGCCCGGAAAGGAGGTGGCAGGGCCTCGAAATCTCTGGATACTCCCTGTGGTCACCCCCTCACTAACACATGTCTGCTGTCTGAAGAGCAACAACCAATCTAACGGCCTTCCTAAATCCCGTCCCTCCTAAATGCTGCCGTTGGGGGTGCGGGGCTGCGCGTGCTCCAGACTGCTTCCCCCCTCTGTGCTCACACCTGTGCAAATGGTAGAAGTGGACTTGGGGCCTGAACAGATGATCGTTCTCTGTGAAAGCTAACGCTAGAAAAGTTCCTTCTGAAGTCAGGGGTCGGGTGTTGGCCTCGGCCTCCAGAGCTGGCTTGTCCACGTGCATTCTTACCATCTGTCTGGACATTTGCACTCAACTGTAACCCAGTGGAGAAGCTTGAGTCACGGCTTTATTCCGGGCCTGGGGAAGGCATTAAGGGGGGCACACATTTAATTATGTAGCAAATAATCGAACGGGTACAAGCCCTACTTAATGGGAAAACTTGTGTGACCTACTTAATGGGAAAACTTGTGTGAAACGGTCAGGGAAGGGCTTTGTACTAATGAGTCAGCATGAGGGAGCCACGGCCTGACGTGTGATCGGGCCCTGGGAAGTCCCAGATAGAGCAGCGGGCAGAGCGGGAGGGAAAGGGCCGGCCGGTGGGTGACGCAGCCAGCCCTGCAAGGCTATACCAGTGCCCGCGGCTGGTGGGCAAAAGCATCGTCAAGGGACAGCCTTGGCGGAAGCAGGAGTGATGGAGTTTTCCTTTTTACACCTTGTGTGAGATTCGGAAGCTGTCCCTGCCTGAAATCATTTGAGACCTTGGAATTGAACTCTGGGAAACTCCTGCAAAGGGCTATTGCATTTGAAGAAGAAAGCAGGTGGTCTTCGGAGGCCAAGGGATTGATTGGCCATATTTCACACTTGACAGTTATTCAGACAGGCCACTCAGACACCCCTGGAGGCCCAGAGCCGCGAACCCCCTTCCTTTACAGAGCTGGTGTCCGGGGAAAGTCTCACCCTGACGCAGCTCACCAAGTGCCTTGCCCGTGACTCTGGTTGCAGATGGCTGACCGCAGGAGCTGAAATTCTAAACTGTCCCTCGCACGGTGAGACTGTCATCACAGTGTGGGGCACCTGGCTTCCCTGTGGCCGCATTCAGAAGCTGAGGGAGAGGTATTTACAGTGGCATGGAGGGGTCACAACAGAAGCCCAGTAAGAAGGCCAAGAGTTTAAAGAACAGCTTGCTTGGAGATACTGATGCCTTGCACAGTGTGGTATTCATCTAAGTTGAGAACATTGAGTGGCTGGTGCGGTGCACGGGGGTGAGGGGTGGTAGGTCTAGAGCTGCGAGCCATCCTCGGTTTTCACGGGGCTAATTGGTTCACATCTGGTGCAGTATCTCTCGTTATAACCGTTCTCCGGGAAGGCTACGGATGAACCCCAGGAGGCCAGCCCGTTGAGATGGGTGTGAGTGCGTCCTCTGCTCGCCCCCCGTGGGTAGCTAAGGAAGCAAAGGAAGCCTCTGCCCCCATGCTGTCCCCAGATGGCAAAGGCATTTATGTTCTCACATCAGTTTTCTGACGCCTACAGTTCAACCCAGTTTCGACGCTAACTACCCAGAGTTAGCATAGGTCCCAGAGGCTGAGGGCTCAGTGCCACAAGACTGCTCCCACTTCAGTCACTAGCCACAAGTGGGGCTCCCCAGGCTCCCCACACTTCTGCCTGGCCAGCCTCACAGTCAGGATTTCCTCTGGACTCCTCTCAGGTTTGATAATTCGTGAAAATGACTCCCAAACTCAGGAAGCTCTGTACTTGGGATTGCCAGCCTATTATAAAGGATACGCATGAGCACCCAGGTGAAGCGACACATTGGGTGGTGGGGTCGGGGTGGGTGCAGAGCTGCCCTGCCCTCTCTGGGCATTCCACCCTCCCAAGCCCAGGAAGCCTCCAAAAACTGCCTATTCAAATTTTTACCCAAGCTTCATTATGTAGTCACGATTGATTAATCATTGGTGATAGTTACCCCACCCTTCTTCCCCTCCCTGAAGGTCAGGGGTTGGGGTGAAAGTTCAGGTCTCTGATCCTGTGGTTGGTTTTCCTTGTAAGCATCTCCCATCCTGAACCTATCTGTCTAGCCCCCTACCCCCAGGTCATCAGCATGACAAAGACACTCCTGTCATTCTGGAAATTCAAGTGTTTTTGAAAGTTCTGTGCCAGGAACTGGGGCAAACGTGTATATATATTTTCTGTCATAACACCACACACTCACGTCTTACGGGCAGCTACAACCTGGCAACACAAACAATACAGTTGATTATGAAGAAAACTCTGGGGCGTAGAGCGGAGGCAGGGGCTGGATTTTCCTTGGGGAGTGGGGAGGTGAAGGCTTCCAGGAGGAGGCAAATACCCCACCGACAGCTAAACGTTGAATCGACTTTTAGTAGAGAAAGGGGTGGGTGGGACAGACGAGATGAGTGTTCTTTCCAGGAAGAGGCACACAGACAAATCAGTGGGGCTGGAAGCAGAAGGCGGGTTTCATTGACATTTCATCAATTTAACGTTGATTGGTGCATGCTAGGTGTGCTGTCAGGGGTGGCTGCTGGCGTCAGGCTCTCCCCGTGCCCAGGGAGGTAGGAGGAATGTGCTGGACTTCAGGGCCTTCCCTGCATAGGAGTGGCTCTTTCCTCAGGTGTAGAACTAGGCACAGGCGAGCAGGGCCTTTTTACCACATTAAAGACTTGACTTTCAGGACTCTGAGGCCCTTGAAGGCTCCTTGGCTTCTAGAAAGTTCTGTCGTGAACACATTCTTTTGGATTCGATAATGACGTAGCTGAATACTTGCTAACAAGTGGCTGTTGTGGTTGGTCCAGGCAGGAGATGACAGTGACCAGGGCTCAGGAAAGCAGCCACAGGGATGGAGGGAGGCAGATGGGTCAAGAGCATTTTAGGGGAAATGTGAGAGAAAGAGGAGCTGAAGGGGATGCAGATTTGAGGCTGACGAATGGGAGAGTGTTTCTTTGACCACAGAGGAAGAATCGTGTCAAAGACAGGAGGATTCTGAGACACCGTGGGCGGTGAGCCACACGTTGGCATGGGCCGTTTCCTGGTTTCCTCTACTCTGTGCTTTGATGAAGCAGCTGATGGCTCAGGGACCAGCAAATCCTGGTGACAAAACTCCAACTTTTAGTGGAAGGATTATAGGATCTTTTGCATTTCTGTACATCAAAGAAGACATTGAACTGAAAGCTCATTAAAAAAAAAAAACAAAACAAAACTCGTGTGCCATGCAAACTGTCCCTGCTGAGGTGCCCAGTGTGGGAAGGATGGCTTCGGAGATGCCGATAGCACCAGACATGTACCGAGCCATCGCCACATACTGGTCGTTGTGCTACATGCTTCATGTGAATGAACTCATTTGGTCTCAACCCTCTGAGCTGGGTCCTGGTATGTATATCTCACATATGAGCAGACCGTGAGGCACAGCAGCTTGAAAGAATAACAGAAACTGAGCTTGTTTGAAAAAAATTTTAAGTCAAAAAGCCTCCCATCTTGTCTGATCGGACCCATCTTTCTTTTGATTCCTGGTTGTTTTCACTCTGGGGAATCAATCAGAAACTGCTACAGGCTATCAGGGTGGAGGATTTATACAGGGATCATAAGGATAGCCACCTTTTGATGGGGAAAGGGAATTCTTACTCCATTTCTCATCTCCAGCCTCCTCTTGCACATCCGTTTCTGTATTTGTATCCCATATTTCAGTATTTCTATCCCGTTTCATCAACTCTAGAATGCCGTGAGATACACACCATGATTTTCTGGACTGTGGTCAAAGAGGGGAAAAGATGGTGCCGACTGAACCCTGGCGCACCATTGACTGCAGGACACGTCCTGATTTGTGAGCTATAAAAACGTGAAAAAGTGGTTGATTCCAAATGAAGTACGGTGTGTGGTGCGTGCATGCGCGCGCGCGTGTGTGTGTGTGTGTGTGTGCGGGGCAGCTGGAAGTCATTGTGTAGGATTCTGATGGTTCCCCATACTTGTGTCTTAGGAAAATGAGATGACTTTGGGTATTTTCCTCACGGCGGTCTTGACCCAGCGTGTCCCGCGTTAGTTCTTCCCGGTTGAAAAGCCCTTTGCCTGAGAAGGTGTCCGTGTCCGCCATGGTCCAGCCCCAGGGCTCAGGCGTGGGCTGCAGCGTGTGGTGAGAAGGCTGTTAGGCCCCAGAGAATGTGATGCACAGTGGACCCGGTTTTTGCTTTATTCTGTCAAGGACCTAGAATGTTTAGCCCCTGACAGCTTGTTCCCAGGGCTTATGTTTGCCGAGAGAGTGAAGTACAGAGAGTGCGGGCCCCTGAACAGGAAAGACCTCCGGGTAGAGTCTGACTGGGCCCATCCCTGGCTCAGTGGCTCTGTGAAAGCCATGTAGCCTTCCTTGGTCTCAGTTTTCCCTTCTCTCAATAGGGAGTATTAATTCCTGCCTTGAACATTTACATAAAGATTAAGGAAAATAAACTATAAATATTTGGAAGATACGGCATCTTCATATCATTCCAGACCACTTTGTAAGCTCTCCCTACTTAATGAAAATAAAAAATGAAACCCTTTCTCCTTTAGGGATGCTGCTTTGGCCCCTGACACTGAGCCCATTGATGGTGCTTTGTCCCTGCAGCATTTTCCGTAAAGAGAATAGTCCTCTGACTTCTGGGGGGAGGGAATCAAGGGCTCCTGGCTGTTGTTCGTTAGAATCCTGCAGCATGAATACAACCAAGACCTGGAAACTGGCAGTGGGAAGACAATTGTCAAGACTGAGGTGACTTAGATTTTAGAGAAAAGGTCACAGGCAACTCTTCACTCAGGAGTTTTGTCTGGAAAGCTCCCTGAAGACATTCTTCTCCCTTCTTGTGGCTGCCTGGCAGTCCTGGGTCCCGGGATTTGTGAGTTTCTCAGTGTTAGGCTATTTAAGGGCAGGATGGTGGAGCCCATTGAGCAGACTTGGGCCGAGTTACCCTATCAGTGCCTCATTCGCACGTTCGCACATGCTTGGGCATCTGTCCTGCAGGCACACGTGCTCGGTCAGAAAGTACAGCGCGGAGCAGAAACGCCTGTCGGGTTCCCGATCAGTAAGGCAGACTGACCTCACTCAAAGAACTCAAGAGCTAGAGATGAAACTTGTACTGGGAAGAGTGTCCTGTGAGATCCATGTAGGGCACTTCTGAGAGCAAGGAAGGAAATCCCAGTCTAAAGAGGGTTCCAGAGGGATTTCCTGAAAGACAGAGAGTCTCCGGATGAACAGGCGCTCGGCGGGTGTGGAGGATCAGGAGAGCGTGTGTGAGGATTGGACGATGCCGGACCCTGGACTCTGGAGAAGGGCCTGCGCGGTGGAGTGAAGGGAGGGTGTGGCCTGAGAAGAATCTAACCCATGGGTGGGCTGACGCATGCATGCCGGGCAGGTGATGTTGATGACATTGGACTTTTCCTGAAAGCACTGGGTGGTATTGAGAAGTGGCACTTGGCCTTCTGCCGGAGTCTGGCTCTGCTCTGGGCCAGCATACTAGGTGACAAATTGGGGGACGTTGCAGCTCTCTAGGCGAGAGATCGAGGTGACCCGGTGAGGGTGGCCATCACAGAACTGAAACTAGAGGATGGAGTCAAGTCCAGTGGGAGCTGGAGCTGTGTTGGAGGAGCCCCGTGGGCGGGCTTTGGTACCGAATCAGTGTCCCTGCAACTCTGGAATGAATCTTAAACCTCGTGCATCCCGCCGGGACATGGAATAATGTCTCCCACAGTTGTGTGGGTTTTTTTTTTAATAAATATAATTATATATTGGTGAATTTAAGAAATATTGTGTTTTTAGGTTATGATATATCCTGAATGGAAATGTACACATCGTGCCTATAATTATAGCAGTCTTTACAGATTATACCTATTTTAGAATACTACAATTTGCAAGTCCTTTAATTACAATATAACACATATTTAAGATAACTTTGCTATAATTATAGAATAATTTAAATTTATATTTACCAGATTAGATGATACTTGGTTCCCGTCACTTTGCATTCCTATGTGCATATGTTTTCTAAAGTCAGTGTGATTAATTACAGATAGAAATGTGCCTTGTACCTTGTGAAAGGCAAGGAAGATACACATTTTCCTAATTTCTTATAGGCTGATTTGAAAAGACATTGCTACCATAATCGAAGTGCATCCAAGTGGGTTTGGTCAAGCATTGTGGGGTTTAATCCATCTTCCTGACTCTCCCCTCCACAGAAATTGAGAACATTCTGATAGCTGGGGCCCCTCATGTTCTGTTAGAACATCATAGAAGATCTTGAACCTGAGCTGAAATCAAGAGTTGGATGCCTAACCGACTGAGCCACCCAGGAGCCCCCAATTCTCACAGGGCTGCTGGCACCCCAGCCTTTCCTCCTAGAGCCTGTGTTGCAGACGGTGGATGTCCTCAGTGGGGCGTGCTTGTCCCCTCCCTAGACGGTCCCCAGCTCTCACAGGTTTCCCATCTGCTGCAAACTCGAGAAACCCATGGTCCGGGGCCAGGCTCAGGTGTGGGGATGGTGCCCCGCATCCTTGGGGAGGCAGCGGGGGAACCTGGAGAAAACGCTACAATTATCCTGAGGGTAGACAGTGACGAAACCGAGGGATGGGTGAGGGGTCACCTTGGACAAATGCCGAAACTGCTCAGATGCAAACTCTCCCATAATGGAATCATTGGCTAAAATCCCTGCACGGAATTCAGTACTGCCTGCTGTAGCCATCCTGAACTGGTGCTGGCTTGACTCGTGAGACTTCTGCAAGCAGCATGTACTTTGCCAGTCATCTAAGGCATTTTCAGGGCTGACCTTTGACTAGGCAGGACTTTCCCTTTGTGTGCCAACTTAAATCGTAGTCCCTGCCCAGGAAGTGACACTTCCTTCATAAAACCCAACTACCCTTTGTGTTGGGATGTTCTTGAAGCCTAGGTCAACCTCTGGCTCCATGTTAAGCTTTCTCATCTGCTTATGAGAGAAAATCTGGAACATGTATGTCCCTACTTTCAAGGGAATTTCCCCTGACCCTTTCCTTTTTCAAACCAAATAACACAATGCATTTAATGTTCTCTATAATATTTAACATTTTTTAAGTTGATTTATTTATTTGGAGAGGGAAAGCACATGCGCACACCTGAGTGAGAGAGAGGCAGAGAGAGGAGAGAGAAATTCCAAGCAGATTCTGCACTGTCAGCTCAGAGCCCCCACTCGGGGCTTGAATTCGCAGACCAGGAGATCATACCTGAGCCGAGATCAAGAGTCAGACACTTAACTGATTGAGCCACCCAGGCGCCCCTGTTCTCTGTACCATTTTAGAGAGGGCTAAATGGTGACTGCCCAGGCCCCTTGCTGATTCCTTCATGTGATTTGAGGAGGTGGGACAGAGGAGAAAGAGTCAGGCATGAGAGGGGTCAGGCTGTGTGGCCTCTGTCCTGACTCTCCAACTTTCCCTGAGTGGCGCTGGACAAGTCTCTCACCTTCTCTAGGCCTCAGCCTCTACTAAAGCAGAAGCAGGTTGGGTAGCCCCGAAGGCCCCTTCCATCTCTAACATTCTGTGTTTGAAATGATCAGACATTTATTGAGCACCTGCTGTATACACCCATGACATTGTACCAGGGGCTGGACTGGGAGAGTTCCAAGTCCCTGCTCTGAAGGAGTTTAGAAAATGTTCCCTGGTTCAGATGATACGTGCGGCCCCTGCACAGGGAGACCAGGATGGGTGCCTGTGGGCTGGGCTCTCAGGTGGTCACGCCCTTGTCCCCACCTCCAAATCAGATTTGCAGTAGCCTCTCCTTCTGTCATTGTACCTGTGTTTATCTTCTGGCACAGCAAACTTTTTCTCTAAAGAATCTGATTGTAAATATTCTTGGTCCAAGGGCCATATAGTATGTGTTCAAACAATTCCCTTCTTCAGTTATAGCAATAGGTAGAGACAATATATGAATGAGTGGGCGTGTTCTGTGTTCTAATAAAACTTTATTTGTGGACATAGTTTGCTAACTATTTTATAAAGTTTTAGTTTGAAAGGTTAACGCTCTGTCTTAAACTCTAGAAAGGGTTGTGTTATCATAACTGCGGCCTGTGGACGTGGCCAGACTATTACCGCACAGGGGTCAGGCTCAGCACTGACTCTCCCTTTAGACTTTCAGCAGCAGAGACCTGACTGTAGGTCATTTTGTTTCTGGGCTTGTTTTATAAGGGGAACATTCAGGACTCTCCACCAGGGTGTTAAGCTGACTGCCAAGGATTCCCAGGCGCACCCCCACCAACCATGGCCAGGAGAGTTGATGCTTGCCATCTTTGTCTTCAGGGACAGAAACTTCTGTTCTAACAGAGGTGCTTTGATTGAGGTTGACCCAACAAAGCCACCTTGTGCCCATTTTTGGAAACATCCACAGGCCCTCACCTTGTTCATCCCTTGGCCTCTTCAGAATGTTCTACAAAGAAAGAATACTGTCTGGCTGCCATGTCCTGGGGGTTGTTGGCAGACAAAGTCTCAGTAGGGGTTACACCAGGCAAGAAGGCAAGTCAGGAGGAGTCACCCCAGGAGATCTTCCTTGTCACGAGGGTAAATGTGCCCTTTGGGCACTGGAAACTGGAAATGGCTGGTACTGGACAAAGAGCTACCTTCAGTCCTTTCTGAGTATAACTGAATAATTGTTTTAAGTCCTGGCACCTTGTGGTTTCCACTCCAGCAAGGACTCGAGGGAGGAATGGCATTTGTTCCAGAAGCTGGTGTTTCAGCAAGCCGTGCTTGGGGCTTTGTTTTGTTTACAGGGAGAGGTGATATCCAGCCTCAGCTGGACAGCGCTCTCCAAGATGTCAACGACAAGTATCTCTTGCTGGAAGAGACTGAAAAGCAGGCAGTCCGGAAAGCGTTGATTGAAGAACGCGGCCGATTCTGCACCTTCATCTCCATGCTGCGGCCTGTGATTGTAAGTCAGTGGAAAGCTCTGGAAGGCTTACACTGCCTGTGTGTAGGAGACTTTCCTTTATTTATCCATCCATCACAGAGTCCTCAGGAATCTGCTGTGTGTCAGGGATCATGATAGTGGAATCGCTTCTGTAGAGCAGGGATTCTCCATGAGTTGCCGATGGCCACGTGGCCCACTCCTGGCACACAGTCTTAGCACAAGTTGTTTACTTACTCTTTCTTCCGCCAAGTTCAGAAGGCCTTGCACAGTGGTTCTTAACGTCTGGTCCTCTGGCCAGCAGTGTCACCTGGGAACTGGTCTGGCTTCTTGAGCCCAACCCAGACCCTACTGAATCCAAGCCTCTAGGGGTGAGGATCCAATTATCTGTGTGGTTTTTTTAAATTAATTTTTTTTTGAGAGAGAGAATGAGAGAGCAAGCAGGGGAGGGGCAGAGAGAGCAGGAGAGAGAGAATCCCAAACAGGCTCTGCTCTGGTAGTGCAGATCCCGATGTGGGGCTTGAACTCCCAAACCATGAGATCATCACTTGAGCTGAAATCAAGAGTTGGGTACTTAAGTGACTGAGCCACCGAGGTACCCCAGTCATCTGTGTTTTAAACAAGCTTTTCAGGTGATTTGGAGACCCAGTGGCCAGGTTTAACACCAGTGAGTGATCGTGAGGTTAATATGGGAGGGGCCTCAACAAATCAATTGATACTTTTTTTTTTTTTTTTTTGAGAGAGAGCAACAGCGAGAGCACACATGAGTTAGGGGGTTGAGGAGAAGGAGAGGAAGAGAGAGTCCGTGCCCAGTGCAGAGCCCAACCCAGGGCTCGATCCCATGACCCTGGGATCATGACCTAGGCTGCAATCAAGAGTCACATGCTTAACCAACTGAGCCACCCAGGCCTCCCTAGGCTTTTTTTTTTTTTTAGGTTTATTTATTTACTTTTTGAGAGAGAGACAGAGACAAAGAGGAAGGGGCAGAGAAGGAGTGAGAGAGAGAATCCCAAGTAGACTCCAAACTGCCAGCGCAGAGCCCTGTGTGGGGCTCAAGCCCACAAACCATGAGATCACAACCTGAGCCAAAGTTGGATGCTTAACCTACTGAGCCACCCAGGTGCCCCCCAGACTTATTTTTGAAGTAAATCATTTGCATACTGTAACAGAGAACTTTTGCTGTAGTCCTTCTTGAAGCTGATAAGAAGACCGCGGCCCTAGTCTCGTGGGCCTCCATGGCTCACTCTGGCCTAGGCCTGCGGTCCTAGCTTGACACTTTGGAGAAGGGAGTGACTTTCTTCTGTGGTCTCCCGCCCCCATCCCACTTGCTGTGTCTTGCTTTTGACTTGGTGGGAAAAAAATAAGAAAGAAAGGGAAGGGCATCGCTAACTCTACTGCACACGCATGTGCTGTCACAAAGAGCTGTGATCAGATCTGGACCAAAATTGCTCCAAATTGTGTCAACCATTGAAGCTGAGTGAGCTAGGAGGGCCTCAGCCTGTGGACGGGGCTGTGCCGCAGGGCCCCATGAGAAGATGCAGGCAGGCCATCTGGGCAGGTGTGCCAGCCCCCGACCCCAGGCACCACGAGGAAGGCCACATGTCCTTTGACTTGCTGACCACCGTCTAGGGGCACAGGTCATTCCATAATTATGGCAGATTCCCTTTTCCCTTTCTGTTTCCCACAAGAAAGGGCTGGTAGTGCCTTTAGCAAAGATGTACCAGTCTCGAGGTGACTTTTCTGGAAAGTTGAAAGGGTTGGACAGTGACCCTAATACAAACAGCTAGGCCAAGACCAGGAATGGATCACTCATGATGACATGTTGTACATTACTTTCCTTCAGGAAGAAGAAATCTCAATGCTAGGGGAAATAACTCACCTTCAGACCATCTCAGAAGATCTAAAGAGCCTGACCATGGACCCTCACAAACTGCCCTCATCAAGCGAACAGGTAGGAGTTGTGGGATAAGCACTTGGGAGAACCAGCCAAAGACATAAAGGTTCAAGGTCTTGAGGGTCCCTGGAGGCATTATCTCATTTAAAATCCTATCTGTGTTTCACGTAGTGATATATAGTAATCATCATCACCAGTCATTATAGAACACTAGCTGTGTGCCATGTACTGTTCTATGCTTTTTACGTAGACCTCCTCAGCTAATCTGCATGATTATTCCCATTTTATAGAACAGGACACTGAGGCACTGAGAGATAAAGTCCCTTAACCAGGTTCATCTAGCCAATTAGTGGTAGAGCTGGGATTTGAACCAAGCAGTCGAGAGCCCATGCATGGCCTTAACCACTGTGTTCATCTGTTCTCTAGAAATAAACTCTCACATGACATGATAGTGATGTGTCTTGGTCATTGTTAGCCATTTTCACTGAATTTCTCCCTTCTAATTAATTAATGCATGGGGCTCTCTCTTATGGAAAAGATGACATCTTTCATGCTTATTCATTTGGTTCATGACATTAACATTATATCAAGTGGGAAGGACTGTATTTGGGGAGTAGCTGTTGAATCACATGGTGGCTGTTGCCCTTTGTATAAAATTCTCATTGCCTCCCTGGAGAACCAACCCAGAAGACAAATACAGAGTTTACGTTTCCCATTCTATGAAAGTGCTTTCGTGAAACCACAGCAAGCATGTGTTTGCTCTGTAAAGAGACATTTATTGAGAATTTACTGTGTGAATGAAAGGTAGATCTCACATTCAAGTCATTATTTGTCAAGCAGGGGAGCCAGATATAGAAGTAACTATGAAAGAATTGGCTTGCTCTTGATTCTGTCAGGTTTTAAAATATCAGGGCCAGAAGTGACCCACCAAATATCAGGTGGCTGAAACACAAGATCAACAAATCCTGACACCATATTGAATTTGTGGTGCTGTAAGACAAAAATCCTATAAACTGTAGCCTTGAGTATACCTGACTCCTGTCAATTGCTAATCTGTAGCTGTAAATCAATCTCTCTCTCTCTCTCTCTCTCTTTAGACTGGTATTTCATGGTCCCCTCCCCGCCTTCCAATTCTTTATATTTTTTCTTGTCTCAGAAAAAGGACTATGACATTGATGGATTGGTACTGTTGTTCTTTAACTGAAGAAGGAACATTAACAACATTTTTTTTTACGTTAACCCCCACCTCTTGATGATGACAGAATTTTGATGTTAACGGGTTAAAGATTTGCTGGATGATGGTTCCCTTCCCAGCACTTCACCTCCCCACTTGGCTCTGTCCCCTTAGGTGATTCTGGACTTGAAAGGTTCTGATTATAGTTGGTCGTACCAGACGCCACCCTCTTCTCCCAGCACCACCATGTCCCGCAAGTCTAGTGTCTGCAGGTAAGTAAAGCTGGGCTCTGCTTCTACTCACCCACAGTGAGAATCATTTGGAAAGTTTGGCCATTTGCAAAATTGTTCGCTAGTGGTAGACCTGCCAGCTGTGAAGTGTATTCTCTTCTTGAAGGATGGAAGCTCTGTCTTATGTCACTAATCCTTGGTGTACGTGACCTGCCCATTTTTTTCTTTGACTTTTCAAAGCCAAGTGGATTTCCACTTCTTGCGGATTTAGCAGTGAGAGTAAAGAGCGGAGTAGACCTGCCAGGTCTGTGTATGGTTATGTCCCCAAATGTGTGTGTGTGTGTGTGTGATTTCACATTTGAGCCTGTGTGGTAAACACGGAGCAGTAATTTCAGACTTAAGATGCTACATCATGAAAATGTTGGTTGGTTCCCTGTCATCTGTTACGGGCTATATTATATATGTGTGCGTGTGTGTGTTTGACAAATCTGTTGGGTTTTTTGTTTTGGTAACAAAGAGAACTATCTCACTAATAGAAAACAAAGCTGCACGAGTTCTCTTTTCTTTCTTCTAGTTTTAGCTTCAGTCAAAAAATCCTGCGGCACCGCCAGCATCGGCCGTGAGCTTGCTGGAGTGCAGCTGCCGTGGGCTTCACTGTCAGTCCCCAAATGCCCTCTTCTGACTGATTGGCGGGGTTGGGGGGGTGGGGTTGGGGGAAGCAAAAATTATGGTAATTATCCCCAGCAGCAGTGATTTCCTCTGGCACACTCCCCTATATCTGTCGGAACACTCGTTGTCAAGTAATTCTAGCCTAGAACAGTCACGCAGCCCTGACTACCTCATCAGCTGTCAGGGTCTGTGAAGTTTGACAGGAGCCTCTTGCCGGGAGCAGACGCCACACACTTTCTAATCCCAGCCTGGGTTGTTTATTCTAGGCCTTCCGATGCTTCCCTTTGTCCGTTCTGCTCGTTTGGACCGTGGGGCTTTGTTCAGCTTCCTGGGTTTTATAATCTGAGTTGCTAGAGTGCATACTTGTTAGAACCGGAGACGGAACGCAGAGCACCCAGAGGGGGTGTGATGCTTCTCGACATCCTGTTTACTGTTCACCTCGGAAGCAATAGCTCAGCCTCATCTGCCTGTAGCTGTTGAAAGCTGCCTGCCTCTTACCAGGTGTGCTGTTCACACTGGGTCCGCAGATACTCTCACATAGAAATTCCTATGATCGGGGAAAGCCATTCATTAAAGCACCGACTCTGGTAATAGCAGGTAAAACACGTGAAAGCACTGAGTTGATGTGCTGATGTTCTTTACGACGGTCTTGAACTGGGCTCGTGGAGGATGAAATCTCCTTGAGAGGCCCCTTGGCACTTGCGTTCCCAAAGCGATGCTTGTCTTGGTTTCCTGGACCCAGATGGTGCATCTAAGGGAGAACTCTGAATATACTAACGAGCTGATGCTGGGGCTTTGGTGGCTTTCGCTCCAGGGTCAGGGGATTCTGCAAGCCGATGAGCAGATAAGATCATGCCACAGACATTAGGTCTCCAGCTCTGGTGGTAGATGACATGGCTGAATTCATTGGGTAGCCCTTGACTCTTTAGAATCCTGGGCCTCCGTGCTAGGGACACCTCACTGTACCATCAGAGAAGTGAGTCTTGGTGGACCTGCGTTATGACGGCTCCCACTTTTCTCCCCGCTTGCTCACATGAAGAAACCTCGTGTTTACTAGCTTAATGATTTGGTGTTTTGGAAACATGTCTTACCATTTGCCCAGCTTCTCTGTGGCACCCGGCTGATTACATTATGTTCTGCCCCCTCCCCTGTTCCGTTGTTTTCTGTTTGCCTCCTTCCCCCCCCCCCGTCCCTGCCCCTTAACCTTGCACGCCTGCGTCCCCTCCGCCCCCACAGCAGCCTGAACAGCGTCAACAGCAGTGACTCGCGTTCCAGCGGCTCTCACACACACTCCCCCAGCTCACACTACCGCTACCGCAGCTCCAACCTGGCCCAGCAGGCGCCCGTCCGCCTGTCCAGCGTGTCCTCCCACGACTCAGGATTCATTTCGCAGGACGCCTTCCAGTCCAAGTCACCGTCCCCCATGCCGCCAGAGGCCCCCAACCAGGTAAGGGGGCCCTGGGCTCCGGAAGCGGCTGTGACATCTGGTGCCCGGACCACCATCACTGGCCGGCTCCAAAGACAGATGTTGGCTCAGGCAGACCCCTGTCCTCTCGACGCAAGACACCTCTGGTTTAATTTCTCATCTTTAGATGTGTCCTTTCCCCAAAGGGTGAGAACTGTAAGTTGGGTTTGAAGCCTGTCTCCAGGGTGGTGATGGTCAAAGTCACCACATTGGTCTGGGGAGTCCTCTCAGGTAAGTAGGCGGATCCAGAGAAGTTTGGCTGCCCTCCGGCATCCCTGTAAGTGTCGGGCTTAGCATGACACTTCATTAACGGACATGAGTGCAACGGTGGCTCCTTCTCCACCGCCATGTCTGCTGCTCTCTGAGTGGCGGAGATTCTGTCCTTGAATGGTGCCTCGGAAACCTTCCTTCGCGCTCTCCGGTTCCTTTTAGCAATTGGTGTGAGGATGAGAATGAATCCTTAGAGCCCTTGCAGCTAATTCCCTTGGTGTTCTGCTCCTGGGAGAAGGGAAGGCGTGGAATCTTCCAGCCACAGTTGGGGCCGGCGGCTCCAGACCCAGCCCAGCGGGCCCGGCTGCAGCAGGAAGCAGGATCTGGACAGGGTACCGTGACGCCCTTCCCGCGCTGCCCTCGCCGACCTCTTTCCCTGAGAGCCAGGGCCCTGGCTTCCCACTCAAGTCATAAGCGGCACAAACAGCAGACGGGGGGCATCGCCACCGGCCAGGGTGCCCCACAGTGCCACCTGCTGGGAGCACGAGGCTCCGCGCCCGCTGTACACACTGAGGTGACCCAGCCTTTGGCCCAAGATCCTTTGGACTCGGAAGGTCACGTGCTTATCTCGTATCCAGGTATCCAGTTTGCTTCTCTGTCACCGACGCTGTGTCCCGGCACCACCCTAGGACGTCCTGTGTCTGCTAATCCGTGTAGTCCCCCCGACAGCCACGTGCAGTACCGTTATCCCTGTTTTGTTGTGGAAACGGAGGCTCAGAGATGTGACTCACCCAGGCTGCACAATGATGTGACCTGCAGGTTGGGGACCTGGACGAAGGGTCTCTCGCAACCAATCCAGAGCCCTTTCTGTTCTGTCTCAGCTGTGAGGTGCCCCTGGGAGAGTGTTCTGGGGGAACGCTTCATGTAGAGGAAGCAGCTGAGGTGTTTTGGGAATTTGAGCCAGAAGATTTCTTGCCTCATGTGTCTGACGTTGGTGAACCCACAGGTTCTCAGCTCCATGGTCCCTTTGGCGTTTTTCAGCTGTCCCAGGAGACTGTGGCCTGTCTTCCTGGGGTAGAGACTCCCTTTCAAACAGAGACGTTCTGGGCCAAGAGCCATGACTTTGAGTTCTAACACACTTGTCCTAGCTGGGGCGCTTTGGCTTGGTCTGAAAGGTGTCACCCGCCTGTCCCCCGCTATGTGGCAGACCTAAACCACACCTACCTGTGGGTCTTGAAAGCAGAGTGTGAATGGTTGAAAGGAAAACGGGAATTTGCAATTCTTCCAAGGCTATTCTAACGCGCAGCCTAATCCTGTGTGTGTTTTTAATCAACTGACAAATTAACAGAATATCGTGCGCTGACGCTCCTTTCTAAAATAAGAGAGGCCCCGTGCTCCAGCCTTCCTGCCAAAGACTGTGTGTGTGGATCAGGCCGAAGTGAGTGTCTCTGCTTCCAGTAGTGTTGAGGGAGCAGAAGTTGGCATGCTGGGATTTACTCAACTCTGAAAGCCGGTGCCTGAGTTCCTTGGCTAGCAACTCTAGGGTGCTGTACGGTAGTTTTAATAAGCTCGGGGATGCTGCAAAATTTAATAGAGAATTTTATTTTTTAAAAAAAGACATTACAGCTGCTTACAGCTGTAAGGTAGAGGGAAAGTTAAGGAAATTGTACAAGTCACGTGGACCAGAGAATCCAGTCCCCCAAAGTAATGACCTTATTTAGGATGAGAGGAAGGGCACACACATCTATAAGGGGCAGGAGCCCTTCATTTCTCCACTCGATCACATGGGTCTCAGTCAATGCCAAGTGACGGAATAGGTTAAGAATTCACCCATTTTCCTCCACTGTGCCCTTTTCAAACTCTGTCTTAATCCACTCGTGTCCAGGAGCAGGGGCCGTGTCTGTTGTGAGGGTCTCCTCCTGGAGCCATTCATTCCATCGAGGCAGGAGGTTCTTCAGGAAAAATGAACAGAAGCCAAAAGAAATAGGAACCTGCAGTCCTGGAGCGGTTCATTGGTTCTTTTTTTCAAGTTGAACATGCTTGAACTAGAGAGACCAAAATAAACAGGCCTAGTAAATTACAGTGATAACTGGCCTCTCTGTACACTTGATTAAGCGCTCCGTTCATAGATGGACGCATATAAAATTTCACGTTCTCTTCCTCTGTTAGATATCAGTGATCCCTATTCCAAAAATGAAAGAAATTGGAGATTTAGATTAAGGTTAAGATTCCTCTGCTGAGAAGTGACAGGAACGTAAATCCAAACCCTCAAACTTTGGCTCCTGAACCACCAACCGGACACAGAGTTTGAGGAGCCACCAGGGCGTCCAGTGGGTAGCCCGTCCTTGCCTTGATTCTGCGGGACCCCGTGCAGTGAAGTGCCTTCTTGGAGCCTTGCTGCTTGCAGGATGGAGAGCTACAGCTCTGTCCCTTTGCCAGAACCTTTCTCCCTTTGGCCCTGAAGGAGGTGGACAGAAACACGAATCTGGCCTCCTTGGCAGTGAATGCAGGAACGCTTTTGAGGAAGTAACAGTAGACCCCAGTAGGGTTGGGCTTACTTAAACAAAAGGATGAGCCAGAGACTGCAGTTAGCAGTGAACAGAACTTAAATTCTTGGGTGTGCCCAAAGCACTATCTCAGGGGACCCAGTTTATATTGGAAGAGATGGTCTTTGTCATTCATCCACTCAGTAGTTTTGAGCACCTGTCACGGGACTAGAGAGTTGAGACGTAATAGCCCACGGGCACGGTCCCTGCCTATGAGCCAAATGTCAGGAGACTGAGCTGGGGGCATGCACCCCGGTTGGCTCTGGAGACTGGCAATACTGGAGGCGTAACAAAGATCGGCACAAGGAGATGTTTCCCAAGTCAGACCTCCTTTCTGTAATTAGTGCCCCAGATCTCTCCAGATGCTCCGTCCCTCCCTAGATGGCCACAGGAAATGTTGCACTGACCTCAGGGCCTCACTGCCCCAAACCTGAAAATCATTTCCTAGGCAGAGAAACCTAAAAACCGGTCCCGTGAAGACGTAGCTTCATAGCTGGAAACCACCCTTCATGGGTGCAGGGGCTGCATGTGACACAGGGAGAGGCCAGGGACTGGAAAGCGTGGAGCAGAAGCCCAAGCTGGGGGGTGGTGGTGGAGGGGGTTAATCCTCAGGCACCAAGTATGCCTGTGCCCCTGGGAGATAGCAAAGGCAGGCCTCCCCTTGGACCTCGGCTTGTGGAATGAGAAGAAATGTCCAAAGGAACATGGAGAGCCGCAGCACCTGGCCAGTGTCCGGCACACACTAGACACACACACACCAGGGTCCTGGGGGGCTGCCCATCAGGCAGGCCCGGACCTTGCCGCGTCTCATGCTGCTTTTCGAGGGCTCGAAAGCCTCTGTGCGGGTGCAGCTTTGGCAAAGGGAAAAAAATAACCCTAACCCTCTGCTTCTCTCATCCTTCCCTCTTCTGTGTATGTGTCTGTCTCTCTCTCTGTCGCTCTGTGCGTGCACTTCCCTGCCCCATCTTCTTGTTTTGATCTCCTGTTACTGTTGGTGGCATGCGGTCCCTCCATGCTGCAGAATTCGTCCAGCTCGGCCTCCTCTGAAGCCTCCGAAACCTGCCAGTCCGTGAGCGAGTGCAGCTCGCCCACCTCAGTCAGCTCAGGCTCCACCATGGGCGCCTGGGCGTGCACAGAGAAGGTGACCGGCTGGGCCCCGGCCACCGCGGCCACCCCCCCTCCCCCGCCCACCATCACTGTCACCGCCAGGAACCTGAAAGTCAAAGTCTGCAAAGTGCACCCCCGGAGCAGCCCCTAGTGGGGACAGAGAGAGGAACAAGGCTGAGGGCTTTTTCTTGAAAGGGTGCCTGGCTCCTGGACAATGACCTTGCAGCGTCCTGAGGGAGAGGAAGGGGTATGGGGAGCCCGGAGGTGGAAGGCTTCTTCTCAAAAGTGTCATGTGCTCATCCATCCCCCCCCCCCCCCCCCCCCCCCCCCCCCGCAAGCACCCCACCCACCGTGGCCTTGTCGCTGTACCGTTGGACGGGGACGTCTCGCTGCATCAAAGGCTGTGCACTTTTCTGCCTTTTAGTTCGCCAGCCCCCCTCTTCACCCCGATTTGGAATCTGCTCCTGAACAGTGTGATGATTCCAGAAACCCAGGATGAACAGCTTTCAGTTGATGCTTGAGAATTTTTTTAATTTGCATAATGAGATGAACAAATCACTATGACCGTGAAATTATGCTCCATTGGTTATAAATCATCCAAAACGGCAAAAAATTAAGGACACCGATCAATTTCCAAACTATTCTAAAATGGAGATAAATTATTTCTTTGGCCGAACGCTTGTTTGGTGTCCACTGTGCGTTCTTTGCCCCGCGGCCCTTTCTCTCGCACCACTGGTCATCCAGGAGCAGCAGAGCCCGCCACCTGTTGTATTCATAAATACTCGGGTCTCCCTCCTCCCTTGAATGTCAATGCCATCTTGTACCTCCACACTCATCCTGTTATATTAATTTTATTTTCCTTCCCCCCCCCCTTTTTGTTTGTTTTGTTTCCAGTTGTCTAACGGGTTTTCTCACTGTAGTTTGCCAAGTGAGTCCCATGTGGGGCCCGTGGGGGCAAGCCTTTCCCCTCATTGCCTGCCTGCCTCCCGCCTGCTCCCTCGGGTCACCTCTGTCCACCTTCCAGACTACGCTCATTATTACACCATTGGGCCCGGCATGTTCCCGTCATCTCAGATCCCTAGCTGGAAGGTTTGTGTCTCTCCTCCCTCCTCTCTCCCCCTCCTCCCCCTCTCATGGCTCTGTGCTCTCCCCCCTCTTCTGTCCCAAGGTCCTCATCTTGATCCCCCCTCCCTGCCCCTTCCTTCCACACTCTGCCTTCCTCCCCATATAACACCTCTCCCTAAGAAAATTCCCACTGGGAAGAACCAAAAAGCAGCAGGCAGATCTGAGATAGAAATTTCCACGTGGAGCTGAGATGGGAGAGGCTCCCGTTCAGAAAGATTCATTCAGCCTGGTTAGAGGTTAGGCGGTGATCCCAGACACGGCATCGCAGGGCCGGCAAGCAGGTCCACGCTGCTGGGGGCCACTGTAGGGTGTCACTATTACCGGGGGCTGGGAGGGACTGCCCTCCTCAGCCATGTGCCCCAGACTTTTCCCTGGAGTCCCTTATTGGGCCATGGTAACGGAACCATAATCCAAACTATGTTTTTGGCTTATCATGTTTTATCTTCAAAATAAATGCAGACTTTTAGTCTCATTTGTTTTATATTAAAACACATTTGCTCTAATATAAAAACAAAGTTTTAAAATTATGTCCTAATGAGTCCAATTGACGTGAGGAGGATATCCTACTTTATTGTGAGAGGAGGTATCCCGAATTTGAATAGTAGAGTAGCCTAGGCTGTGGCATTTAGAACAGGTCTTGACTTAATCCCTCACAGGTAGTGTGGACCCCTCAGGCCCCTCAGGGTCTTCCTGCTGACCCCAGAGGCCTTTGGTTCCTAAGTGAAGGCCTCAGAGGGCACATCCTGAGGGCTCTTCGGTGGGGGGGGGAGGGGGGCAGGTCCAGTATCCCAGAAGCTGAGATCCAGCCTCAGGGCGAGTGGCTGAATTCCTTGAGTGCCCTCTGGTGGCCGTGTCGCTCAAGTGAAGACATTTGGGCTGCTGGAGCTGAGAGGGTTCCTTTAGACATCAGTACGGGGGAGGGGGCGGGCACCTTCCCTGGGGATGGGCTCTCCACTGGCTGGTGCCTTCAGACACCTTAGACAGTTGGTCAGCTGTTAGGTGGCTGAGTCTTGTTGAGGGCTTTTAATCTTTGGGCAGGTATGAGGAAAGGGGAGGTACCCAGGGAGTCCCCAAAGGATTTTCCACTCCCTTCTTTTCACGCTGGCTGGGGACGTAGAAGGGCCTGCTGGCCTGTCCTAGCCTGAGCTTCCCCTGAGGGGGCCAGCCGCCTTCTGCAGGCAGCTGTCCGGTGGGTTCTGTGGCCTTCCAAATGGAGGCCGAGGCCCTGGGGCTTGACCACACTTGTTCTGTTCAGGACTGGGCCAAGCCAGGACCTTACGATCAGCCCCTGGTGAACACCCTGCAGCGCCGCAAGGAGAAGCGGGAGCCAGACCCCAATGGAGGAGGACCCACTGCTGTGGGTGGCGCGCCTGCAGCTGCCGAGGAAGCTCAGAGACCACGGAGCATGACCGTGTCAGCTGCCACCAGGGTAATGCTTTTATTCTCTGCCCTCTGGACCTGGCCAGCAGCAGGGGGGCCTAGTCAGCCTTGGGGCTGGAGGGACCTGAGCCCTGCCCCCCCCCCCCCAACTCCCCGCTCTGTCTTGGTTAGAATGCCTTCAGGCAAAAGACTTGTATTGAAATTTCTGGAGCCTCGGTAGGGTCCACAGACGGTGATGCAGAAGGGCCCTGGGGACATCAGACAGGGGATTCATGGCCCCTGTGGCTTCTCTGTGTCTCTCTTTCCTCCCGCGTGCAGCCTGGAGAGGAGATGGAGGCTTGCGAGGAGCTGGCGCTGGCCCTGTCGCGGGGCCTCCAGCTGGACACGCAGAGGAGCAGCCGGGACTCGCTCCAGTGCTCCAGCGGCTACAGCACGCAGACGACCACGCCATGCTGCTCCGAGGACACCATCCCCTCCCAAGGTACGACGCGGCCCGGGGTTTCCGGGCGGGCTTCCTGAGCGCTGGCAGGTGAGGAAAGGGGTGCCCTCCCTGCCGGGAGGGGGCAGAAGAATGAGCACAGCAGCAGCCCCGGCCGGCACACCGGCTTCAGAACCCCGGGAACGCTCCGGAGAGCTGACCTGTGGCCATCAGGCGGCTACCATTTCAGGTGACCGTCCGGGCAGCTTCTCTCGCATCTCACCATCCGGGTGCAGGGTAGCTCCCAGTGTGAACTCGGGTGCTGCAGATGAGAATCTGGCCACTTGTTTCGCAGCACTTTGTGCTAAGCTTCCCCATTTAAGAGGAGCGGCCGGGCCTCGCTCCAGTGCTTCTCCCATTCACGCTTACGGAAGGGCGTATTCTCACCTTCATTTCACGCGTTGGGCGGCGAGGCCCAGGGCCTGGCCCACACAACTAACGAGCAGCGCTGGCGTTTGAACCTCAGGTCTGAAGGCCCAAGTTCTTCGCCTGTTCCCGCCAGCTCCCCTGCTAACCCCACCTCCCTCTCCGCTGCACACGCAGACCAGCAAGATCGCGGCCGGGGCTAAGGCGCATCAGGGGGCGGTGACCAAATGTTGCAGCCCACCTGCCAGAGCTTCGAGGACTAAGTGGGTGTCAGTGGAAGGCCATTTTACTGTCCAGGGGGCATTGAGCAATGTCTGGAGACATTTTCAGCTGTCACCTAAGGAGGGGGTGCTACTACCCTCTAGTAGATGGCCAGGGATGCTGCTAAATGTCGCGTAATACACAGCACAGCCCCCCTGCCCCAAGTGCTGGCAGCGCTGCTGCCGTCCAGAAACCTGCTCTAAGATTCACTCTGTATGCTTCTGCCTCCCGTGTGACTCCAGTGTTGAGAGGAGACACACCTGGCAGATGGCGCCTGTCTTTGTACCTGTTTTGGGGGGCTCGTTGCCAGTAGCTCCATTCTTTTTCCAGCCTTTGCCTGACCAGTCCCTTAAGAGATAGTAAGGTCTGTGGTCGTCTGTCTGAGGCTTGTTCCTCCTGTCGAATTCTGGACTGGAGTGTTTGTGGAGTTAGTTTCTTTTCTCTCCCCGTTCACCCCCTTTTTTCCTCCTGGAGCAGCTCGGCGGGTAGCCCTGCTGTAGCCCGACCTTCAGATGTGCTTCACCCCTCCACAGGGGTGTGTGCCCGTGATGTCCAGCACCGTTCTAGCGCCCAGGGTTACATCGGGAGCAGGACGAAGATCCCTGCCGGGGGGAAGGGGGGGTCTCAGATGTTGGGGGCCTCTAAGGATGGTGCAGAGATGGGGGCGGGCTGGGATGAGGGTGTGGGTAAAGCACCTGGCCTCTTGTGCCTTTCGTTCCTCCACAAAAGAATCAAAAGGCAAAGCTGCTGCCTTGGAGATTTCTAATCAGATCTTATCATCAGTTTCAGATTATGATTATTTCTCTGTAAGCGGGGACCAGGAGGCAGATCAGCAGGAGTTCGACAAATCGTCCACCATTCCGAGAAACAGCGACATCAGCCAGTCTTACCGACGCATGTTCCAGGCCAAACGCCCGGCCTCAACTGCCGGCCTCCCCACCACCCTCGGACCCGCTATGGTCACCCCAGGGGTTGCAACCATCCGACGGACCCCCTCCACCAAGCCTTCTGTCCGCCGGGGGACCATCGGAGCCGGTCCCATCCCCATCAAGACCCCCGTGATCCCTGTCAAGACCCCAACGGTCCCAGATCTCCCCGGGGTGCTGCCAGCACCCCCCGACGGGCCGGAGGAGAGGGGTGAGCACAGCCCCGAGTCGCCCTCTGTGGGTGAGGGCCCCCAGGGTGTCACCAGCATGCCCTCCTCAATGTGGAGCGGCCAAGCCTCCGTCAACCCTCCTCTTCCAGGCCCGAAGTCATGTATCCCGGAGGAGCACAGACAGGCGATTCCAGAAAGCGAGGCCGAAGACCAGGAAAGGGATCCCTCAAGTGCCACTGCTTCCCCAGGCCAGAATCCGGAGAGTGAGGCTGCAGACCTGAGCCCGAGAGATTCGCCGCAAGGGGAAGACATGCTGAACGCCATCCGAAGGGGCGTGAAACTGAAGAAGACCACGACAAATGACCGCTCCGCCCCTCGCTTCTCGTAGGCTCTCTTAGGCTCCCAAGAATTGCTGCCAGTGGGGAAGGAACTGTTTAATCCATAAAACCTAATTTGTCTCGATCCATTCCAATCTATAATCAGACAAAAGATTTTGTAGGCAACTCAGAATACAGCTCTTTTGAAAGTACTCGACACCTTTAGATAAGAATTAAAAGCAACATACGTAACTGACATAACTTTGATCTTTTAATTTGTAAATATTGACAGTTTTCTTTCTGCACATTTTAATCTTAGTTTCCCTTTTGATTTTTCTGAAGGTGCCAAATTCCATTTAACTTTTTTACAAGTCTTTGTAAAATTTTAAATGCATAATGGGGGGAGGGGTCGGGACAGGGGAACCACGAAGTAGTTAATTTCAGAAGAAAAGGATAACTATACTTTACTTTTTCTTTTCTCTTTTTTTCTGCAAGCTTTTGTAGATGCATTGTTAGTAGTCTGGCTTAGAAGCAAATTCAAGTTATTTTAATGTACAAACAAAACGGATAAAGGGGTAAAATCTTCACTTAAATGTAGTATGTTCTGGCTGAGAAAAGCAGGAGGAACAATTGATGAGCAATATTCAGAAACAAGTGAATCTGGAAATGGTAGACTCTGTTGGGATTGGGGGGAGGGCCGTGGGAGGGGCACACTGTCAACATAGCCGATCCTGTTAACATTTAAGAGTAGCCTCGTAGGTTGAATTTCTAGTATCTTCATGGTAAATGCATCCGAATAAGCCATACCGGATTGCAGTGTTTGTTTCTGTAGGGTGTTTAAGGACTTCCTTTCTCCCACGATTCCTCTTGACTGCACACAGCTGCCGCCTCCAGTCCCATGCATGCTGCTGCCGCCGGCTCGACCTAGACCCCCCCACTTCAGTTACTCGTCTCTTGTACCCACTTTCATGGGATCCAGATACATCCAAAAAGGGTAAGGCAGTTTGAAAAATGTGAAAGACATTTTAAAATGACGATAGCAGGGAATTCTTAGATATAGCAAATGCCTTTTACTTAACTGTGCCCAGCAGGCTGGGCGCATTGAAAAGCCCAAATATTTTGAAAAAACTCGAGCGGATTTAACAAGGGTAACCAGCTTGGAATCTAGCAACTTGCCAATGTGTTTACCAATCTGGGGGCTTGTTTTTCTTATCTTCTTTTAAACAAATGGCAGTGAATTGGCATCATATCAAACACTGAAGAGAGGAGGATTTATTTATTGTCACTGGGAATCTGACCACTATACTGTCCCTTTTTTTGTATTCTAGGTAATGTTTTTGGAACGGATTTATGTCTTTTCTTATTTTAAGTGAAAGTTCGGTTTGTTCTAATGCCCATTCCCTAAAGCCAACAGAGATTTGTAGGTTTACAGGGCATCTTGTTTGCAGAAGCCAACTGGGTTTGAGAAAACCCAGCAGGCACCGTAAGCAGTCAGGTCTGTTCCTCCGCAGGAATAGGAGCTTGGAGGGTCCCCCAGCCCCTGCAGGTTTCTGTTGGCACTAACCTTCAATTACATAACCTTATGCTTTAATACATAAGTGCATTGGATGTGAGAGTAACGTACCTGTATAGTCACTGTTCTGTATATTAACATTTAACACCGCTGTGATTGCTCAAGGGCATTTTCTGTTCCGGCTTTAAAGCAAAGGCATGATTATTAGAAACTATTTAAGCTTTTTTTTCCCTTTGAAAAACAAGCTCCTTCTACAGAATATAAGCAACAGTAGTGCCTGTGGTTTAGCCCACCAATCTTGATGACTAAAAGTAGCTGATGCATTGTGCATATGATGCTTGAGATGGTTTTTGCAAAAGCAGAAATCACTGCAAGGTAATTACAATAGATAAAAGTGGTATTTTAAACCTTCGAAATAAATGGATGTGACTGTACCTTGGTACAGCTTTTCACGTGTTTAGTTTTTAAACGTTAGTATAATCTGAATAAATTTAATATAAAATGTTGCCAAATTCAATGTAGAAAGAATGTGACGAAACACCTTGGGTAGTTCTGTTTGTGTTTTTGCATATTGTAAAAGCAGTGTCACAGCTAAAAATAAAGAAATCGTTTCTCAAGGTAAAATTATTGTGGTTTAGTTGCTAGTTTGTACTGAGAGTTGACCTCTCCCTGTGCAGTTTTTTGTTCTAAACTTGTATAAATAACAATTGTGTAATGTGTCTCCCTTCTACCTTGTAACAATTGCTTCAGCCTACATTATAAATAAAGAACCACTAGAAAAAAAGAAAACGGTATTTCAAGACTTATTAAAATTCAGTTGCAAGTCCTAGTTGGTTGTCAGCAGCAGCCCAGAGACTCGGGCTGGACTTCCTCAGAAAATCCACAGATCGTTTTTTGTGGTGGCTGTGAGCCCCCAACAAGACTAGCTAGCTCAATCAATGAACTATCTGAACCCAGTCCTAATGAGTTATCACCAACTAAAAGCAGGTGAGTTTGGCTGATGATTTTAAAAATGGCTCTAGCGTTTAAAGAAACTTCTTCCAACATCCCGAGTTCTCTGTGGGGGAATCGTTCCCTGTGAGTCTACAGACCATCCAGGCCACGGGAGAGGAAGCAAGGCTGGAACACTGCCTCCAAAATAAGTGTCCCAGAGTTTCATCTCAGACTGGACCCTTTCACCGCAAGCCCCAAACTGCACCCCCCCTGAGTGAGCCCCATAAACGCCATGCTTATGTGTTCAATGTGTTGTTTTGAGTTTTCCCTGTAACCAAACCAACATCTCATTCGTGGCATCTTTAGAAAACCAAAGATGGTGTCTCAAGTCCTTAATCCTTGCACACCTTCTCTGGACTTGATATTCCTTCCAGCCACCAAGCCTTCAACTAGAGTTTGTTAACTAATACTCACAGGGACTCCGTATCTGGTTCTGTGCGTGTCCCCGATAACCTGTGCTATGGACAGGACTCACTGCGGCAGAGGACACTTGACCACACTCCACATACTTCTGGCACAGGTGGTAGGAGATGACAGTGGCCCAGTCACTCGGTGTCACATTAACGCGCAGATGAACACGTCAGCCACACCATATGGAGTTATTTTTATTAGGGCAAGTGTGTACATGGTCTGGAACTTACTCCACTTGCAAGTGTAACTGGTGAGGCGTCTTCCTCTCAGTCTACATGGGCCGCTCCCGGGGCCTGGTCACAATATGCCACCACAGAGGGGGCAAATCGCCTTCCTTTCGGGCTGGGGGCAAAGCTTCAGTGTTGGGACCACCGAGTGGGGTTTCCTCCTGCAGCTGCTTAACCTACAAGGGGGAAGGGAGGAGCAGTTAGAGTCAAACTGACTGGGAAATACGCTGCAGGAAGTCTCCGCTTTGACTCTGTGTCACATTTACATGCTTTCTGGCTTTTACTACTGCGAAGGGTGTATATATACCTGCCTTATTTTTATACCCACAGTTTAACTAAGAAAAACAGTTCTCCTTAAAGGTTCTCCCATTTTTTTTTGTTTTGTTTTATTTATTTTTGAGAGAGAGAGAGAGACAGGATGAGCAGGGGAGGGTCAGAAAGAGAGGAGTCACAGGATCTGAAGACAGGCTCCAGGCTCTGAGCTAGCTGTCAGCACAGAGCCCGACGTGGGGCTCGAACCCACAAACTGTGATATCATATCCTGAGCCGAAGTCGGACGCTTAACCGACTGAGCCACCCAGGCACCCCAAGGTTTTCCCATTCTTAAAACAGCAAAGCCAAGAAACCCTCCTCCCCTGTCTCTTACTGAGCAAAATCGTGACAATTACCCCTTTTTACGGTCCCCCACCTGTACCCCCTCAAAAGACTTACTTCTGTGTCTCAGCTATGAGCTCTCCAAAAGCACCAATAGGAAACCTTAATTCTTCTATGTTAGAGATACTCATTTTAAAGCCTCTCAAACAGCAACCAGAACAAGACATAACATGAAATCACATGTGAAAACGTGCTCTATTCTGACTGATGCTGTCCAGTCACCACCCCCCACGCGCCCCCCCCCCCCCCCCCCCCCCCCCCCCCCCCCCCCCGCCCCCCCCCCCCCCGGTTCAGAGACCCCCAAGACTATCCCTGTCCTGACAGAGGACACGGAAGAGACCCACTGCCAGAGCCAAGATTTTCTGAGCTTCCTTCAGAAAAAGTTCTGGATTGGGGGTGGCCGGAGCCTCCAGCATATGGCTGTTGACTCCTGCCAAAGAGACGAGCGGGGGTACAGGAAGAATGTTTCTGCGGTCACCTCACCAGTGACTGACTGCTCTCCAGGAATAAATGTTCCCACCCGCCTCCCAAAACAGGACACGTTCCTCAGCGAACACTGCCCTGCCTGGTCACAGTGACTCTTCTTCCCCTCCTCCCTGGCCGAGGACTTCCCGCAGGCGACACCCTGGGCCTCATCACGAGATCCCATATGACTTTCAGAATTGTCAATCAAATGTCCCACTATCCAAGCACGGTGCCCGTCTCCAGCTCGTGCCTAAATGTCCCTGTGAAGATGCTCTTGAAACTTGACAGCTGGTTCACAGATCTTCTGACCCAACTTGCCCTTCTCTCTCCATCAGCCTCCTGTCTTAGTGCCTACTTGACCCACTTAGTTCCCGCCGGGACAATCATGGAACAGCCTCCAGGCTCCTGGCACTCTCCATGGGGCAAACGGTAACTGCCCACCTTCCGGGTTGCCCCGACAGCTTGTATTGCTGGAAAGAAACAACTGCTGCAGACTGGGATCCCAGCACACGAACCACTCCCAGCTTCAGCGGGGCCTTCTCTGCCCCGGGCCGGCTCCCTACCCCCGCCCGCTCCCCGCCCGCAGGGCCCCAACAGGCTGTGCCCACTTTGTGCCTTTCCCTCCTTGCCAGAAACCAGAGGCCACCCCACAAAACTCTCCTGCTCCTCTCACCAAAGCTTCTGGCCCAAACGTCCTTCCACGCATCTTTCGTCCAATTCTCTCGAAGGAGGAACCCGTTCTCCTTTCCAAGGCCTCCACACACGCCTGGGATCCCATCCCTCTCCTCAAAAGCGTTCCTCCTTGACCCGTTCGCCTCGCTTCGATGCTGTCAGTTTCGCCCCCGGCCTCACCGCACGCCCACCCGCACTGTATTTCTTATCTTATGCCTTGGCCTCCAGTGGCAGTTCTAGGGAACTTCACAAGAACGCCCCTCCCCCACCCCACAGCGGCCTTCTCGCTCTTCCACCCGCTCCCACCAGTGCGATTAAACCCTCCAAAAGGCTCTCAAGGCCACTAATGAATGCCCTTCCCGTGGCCGCAGTCTGTGGATGTTATTTCCAGGCCTCACTCTATTCCACCTTTTAGCAACTTTGAGCAAAGGTGACCAAGGCTGAGCGGCCATTCCTGAATCACTTTCTCCCGGCCTGGCTGTCCCCCTTCCCCCTGCTGGGTGCCCTGCCGGCTCCGTTCCTGGCTGCACAAGGGGCAGCGCCTGTGATTTTCTTCTCTCCACTCTCTTAAGGATCACTTATATTTCCGCGGCTTCTATTTTTTAATGTTTATCCGTTTATTTTTGAGAGAGAGCACAAGCTAGGGAGGGGCAGAGAGAGAGAGAGACACAGACTCCGAAGCAGGCTCCAGGCTCTGAGCTGTCAGCACAGTGCCCGACACGGGGCTCGAACCCACGAACCGTGAGATCATGACCTGAGCCCAAGTCAGCTGTCCAAATGACTGAGCCACCCAGGTGCCCCTCTGTGGCTTTTAAAACAATGGATAGGTCACAAATTTCTATTTCGAGCTCAAAGCTCTCCTTTGAGTTTGCAATTCCTACACCCAAAGTCACCTACTGACATCTGCACTTAGGTCTCACAAGATTCTCAAATTTAACAAACTGAAAACCAAGTGCTTGCTTGTCCCTCTGACTCCTGTTTTCTCCTCATCTTCTCTAGCTCAATAAACCATCACCGAACTCCAGGTGCTAAAGCTTGAAACCTGGAACTCATTCTCGATTCCTCCCTGCCCCTCACGCACCCCCACACTCAGCCACCCTTCACGTCCCTCCAAATGACATCCCGAATCAATCCCTGCCCTGTCTGCCACATCCGCCCTGCCGTGGCTGCCATGGTCTGACTAAGGGTGACACCCCCCGGATGGCCTCCGCACCCCCTCCCGCCCTCTCCAGCACGGCCTTCTCGTCACAGCAACGCTCAGCTTTTAAAAATGTAACTCGAGGGGCGCCTGGGTGGCTTAGTCGGTTAGGCGTCCGACTTTCACTTAGGTCATGATCTCACGGTTCGTGGGTTCGAGCCCCGCGTCAGGCTTTGTGCTGACTGCCAGCTCAGAGCCTGGAGCCTGTTTCAGTCTGTGACTCCCTCTCTCTCTGACCCTCCCCTGCTCACGCTGTCTCTCTCTCTCTCTCTCTGTTAGAAATAGATAAAACAATAAAAAAAAAAAAATGTAACTCGGACCTGAGGAGTGAAAAGTGTCTGAGGCGCTGGTGGAGAGGTAAGTTAAGGGACAGGCAGGGATGGAAAGCAGGTCAGACTGAGGAGGAGGAAGAGCAAAATTAACAGAAAAGCCAGACATTGTCACCTGTCTGCGAGAAGGCTGTGAATGCCACATTTAACACACCCTAGAACGGCAGGACATCTGGGAGGCAAGGGGCCACGGTGACTGTCATCACCGGAACCTGGGCCTCTGTGCACGGGGAACAACACCCGAGCTCCCTCCCGGGGCCGAGCTCCGCGGCGAAAGGCAGGGAGGACTCACCTCCCGCTCCCAGCTCTCCCTCCGCAGCTTCTTCCACTGCTCTCTCTTGGCAAAGTAGTCTGGGTACATTGCCTTCTCGGACGGATGCCAGTCATCTAAGCACCACTCAGGAACCTGTGTGGAGAAGAAATCACCGTGTTGGCCCAAGGGAGGCACTGACGTGCCAGCCACAGGGCCTGCCCGGGAGGCGAAGGCAAGAGTGACGGGGTAGCCTTGCAAGCACTGCACGCACCAGACTTCCTGGCACTGCGCAGCGGGCAGCAGAGGGCTCCTCAGAGTCCAAGAGCCCAGGGCCCAGAAACCTCCAGGCCGGGCCAGAGGGGACTGGCACCATGCCTCCCTGACCCGCGCTCTCTTCACGCTCTGTGGAATCCTTACCCACTAAGCACCAATCCAAATTGGTTACCTTTAAGATGCAAAAATGGGTTTTATATACCAATTTAGCACCTTGCTTTCTCAAAAACGATACCGCAAGACCCTGGAGCTGAATTTCGAAAGAAAAGCCTAAATGTCACCTGGGAGAGAGGAAACAGACACCCGCAGAAAAAGTATTCACAACTGTCAGAACGTAGGCCTCGCTGCCCCCCGCAGGGCAGGTGGTTTGGGGGAACAGTGTCTGTGGCCGCCCCCGCGACGCTCGCCCACCTTGTAGCACTCGTATCTCTCGTAGGAGGTCCCTCCTGGAGACTCGGGGAAGGTGTAGGGCTGAGGGTGCTGGTTGTGCCAGAATTCTTCCTCGGCCTCCCTCAGCAGTTGGGTGGCCTTCACCATATCCTTTTCATTCTTATGTTCTTCAAACCGGGCTCTCAGCAAACAAGCAAAGTAGCGGTATTTGTCCCTTAAATCAAAATGGTTGTGGAGATGAGAAACGTGATCTACTCCACTGAGCAGGATTACTGCCTGACAAAGAGGCTGTACTTCCACTAACCCCTCTGGACGTGTAGCATGACTGCCTGGACCTTCCCTGGGCCCTGCCAACAGAGGAGCCACATCGTTAGGACTGCCTCCTCGGCAGTCCCCTGAGACCCACAGTAAAAACCAACAGCCAAAAAGCAAAAACAAACTAAAAAACACACCAAAAAAACTGTATTAGGGGCACCTGGATGGCTCAGTTTAAGATTCCAACTGTGGCTCAGGTCATGATCTCCCTGTTTGTGAGTCTGAGCCTTGCATCGGGCTCTGTGCTGACAGCTGAGAGCCTAGAGCTGCTTCGAATTCTGTGTCTCCCTCTCTGTCCCTCCCCTGCTCACGCTCTGTCTCTCTCTCAAAAATAAACATTAAAAAAAATTTAAAACACTGTACCAAAAACCTAACCACCTTCCCCACACTCTCCTTCAAAAGAAAGAATGCAGATTCAAACAACAAAAAAATAATTTGCAAAAGAGAAAAACTATAGCCTCTGTAGGATCATTCAACACTCATTCAGTGACAACTTACTGAGTTCCCTCCTACTTTGTGCGAGGCACTGTGCTAAATTCTGGAGATACAAAGATGAGCAGGAAGGGAGGGGTTAACACGGCAGCTACACTGCCTGAATCAGTCACATCTGAGTTTGAATCCTGACTCGGACACTAACTGCAGGTCTGCAGGCAAATTAAAGTCAGGTTCTAGAAGAAACGAAAGATAGAGATCATTTCGCCTTTCAATAACCCAAGCCACAGATGAGACGGGCCTGAAGCAGGCAACTGAGACGCTAGGAGACAGAAGAGAGACATTTACGTTACAGAATCATGAGCACGTCCGCTAAAATCGGATTGGCTAGGACTCAATCTTAGCTTACTAGCCATGTAACCTGGGGTAAATTAATGTCTTTAGGCCATGGTTCCTCCTCTACAAGTACCTAGATCTTAGAGTTTACCTAAAGATTTGATAAGCCAAATCATATCACACTTCCGACAGTACTTCCTCTGCTCTATGTCAACTACTAATATTATTACCGTGAAGAGGATTTACAAGAATCAGTATCCAATTATACACAGCACACAAGTACACGTGTCACTGGCAGAGCGGTAAGTAGGGAGTATGAGAACGATTCTAAGACTTAACGCTGTGTGGCTGAGTAATGCCATTACTAATAATGCCATTAGCGGAGACAGGGAATTTGGGAAGAGGATCAGAAGGAGGCAGCAAAAAAAGAGTTGGGTTTTCAGGCATTAAGACAAGTTGACTTACAGAGAACAAAACAATTGGCAAACAGCTCTACACACAAGTGAGTGTAGGTGGGAACTCAAGTCCTAGCATTAAATGAGGCTCCCCGAAGTATATACACCAATAACCAAGGACCTGGGACAGAACCATGGAGAACAAACAGCACTGAGGACAAAGGGAGGAAGGAAAGTCCCAGGAGAGGACATCAGTATGACTTAAAAAACGCTGAGTCAATGTTATCACAGGAGATGCTTTCATTCTTTCCTCCATAATATTCCCAGATGCAGGGGCGCCTAGGTGGCCCAGTCAGTAAGCATTCGACTCTTGATTTGGGCTCAGGATAGGATTTCACAGCTTGTGAGTTCAAGCCCCACATCAGGCTCTGTGCTAACTGTGGAACCCACTTGGGATTCTTTCCCTCTCAGGTGCGCGCTCTCACAAATAAATAAATAAACTTAAAAAAAAATCCCCAGATGCAATTCAGTGTTACCTGAATCCTTGAGAGCTCAACTTCCCTCATCTTTATAAGACTGATAATTCTGTTACCTGTTTACATGTCCATCTTCCCCATTAACCCATGAGCTGCTACAAAGGAGAAAGAGGACTTACTAATTTTTGTTTATTTTGTAGCCAGCACAGAACCTGAACTGCAAATTGTCAGATGAATGAATGACGAAAATCAGGGAAGAGACTAACAATTCTACAATGTTCAGCCTGCCCACCTCTCTGTCTACAGCAAAGCGAAATAGGTGAATGGCTTTCCAATAATCACAACTATGCAATCCGGGCTTCAAGGATACCCTCCACAACTTTTTCAGACCCACTTGGTTTTCCATCATTTAGCGCTTTTTCCCAGGTAAATGGGAAAACTCATTTTAAAATAATTTAGCTCGTCTCCTGGCACCAGGCTTTAGGCTTCTTATGAGGCCTGGCATCTACACATCTTGGGTTGCTACCAGGCACTGCATCTAGGTCATGAAAATCTAAGTGTTTGAAGACTATGTCCTAAGACTACTCTCGGATGGAAAGAGAGAAGAAAGACGAGAACTATGTGGCTGGTAAAGAATTCTGTGAATGTAAAAATGGTGGAAAGGGCTGGATGAAGCTAAGGAAAGGAAAGCCGACTCCAGGGGTGGGAGACTGATGATGTATTGGGGTTAGGCATCTGTTTAAATCCTGGCCCAGCCCCCAGCTGGAGGGATTTGGCAAGTTACTCTCCCTATTTCCTTACCTGCAAAATAAGGCTAAATAATCCCTGACTCCTAGAGTTGTTTTGAGGGCTAAAGAAAACAATATACTATTGCTAACATTAAGAATAAGAAGCTCTTATTTACTAAGCGCTGGCCGCATGACGACAGCTTTAGGCACTTTCCTTTATTTCATTTAATCGTCATGCGACCCTCTGAACTGGTCTTGCATCGTTGTTCTTGAACAGATAACTGAGGCCTAGGCTAGATAAACAACTCTTCAAGGTCTCGCTCGCAGCTAGGGGCGACGAAGCCTGCATTCGAACCCGGGTCTACGGCCGGCTTCCCACTTCGTCCTCCTTGTCCTTGAGCCGCTCAGTCCCCCGAGGCCTGAGGATCCCAGGGACCACCTCCCCGCGCCCTCGGTCCCCCTCTCCCACCTGTGAACACAATACGACTCCAGGTGGCGCAGCGCCCGCTTATAGAGCCGCAACACCTTCTGCTGGTGGGTCAAGTAGGCACCGGGCGCGCAGAACGCCATGATCGCCCGCTTCCACCAGCGGCCGCGGGGGCTCCCGGGAAGCCGGAGGCCTGGCCGAGGGGCGGGGCGGCCGGAAGGGCGGGACGACGGACGCCACTTCCGCTTCCGCTGGGGAGGAGCCTGGGCTGCAGCCATGAGTCGCTTCAAGTTTGTGGGTGAGTTCCTTGCGGATTCTTGGGCTTTACTGACCGCACGCGTCTCTCACCGCGGCCGGGGACCCAGGATTTGAGGTCTCCCGCCTCTTGACGGTTGAAAGGGCACACAGTGGAAGAGGGGCAGGGAGGCTTCTGGCTGCCGTTAATGTTCTGGTACTCGGCCTGGGGGCTGGTTTCGCGGTGTGCGCATTTGTGAAAATTAACAAGCTGTACAGTTACGATTTATGCTCTTTTCAACATATGTATTGTATTCAGTAACAAAAGGTAGCGAAACTACCAAAAGAAGAGGCCATTTACTGTTTTCCCCTCCCCTTGACGGGGAGGATGACAGCTTCGAGGGACCCGTTCACTCAGTAATTCGTGCGTTCGTATCACAGTTACTGGGCGCCTCTGGTGGGCCAGGCACCGGTCTAGGAACTCAAGGCACAGAGACCGTCCCTTATCGGCTGGGATCACCATCCGGTGGAGAAACTAGAGGACGCACATAGTGGGGTGTTACTTGACGAGGACAATAATCCGCTCACCATCGGTACGACAAGAGGGAGAATGCGACAGGAACCGAAGGGGGAAGAATATTTACTACCTGGCACCTAGAAAAACTTGAGACATTGTGAAAGCTAGGGTTGGAAAGGTAACTTGGGACTTAAATGTCTGGCTGATTTTACTTTTACGGCGTATAGAGTGGAGCTTCGCAGGCTTCTAACCTAGAAGGTTAAGTAAATCGTGGGGTGCCAGTTATGCCCCAGGAACCTTGGGCTGTGCGTTATTACAGCAGTGAGTGAAGCTGGGCATGATTCTTGTCATTGTGGCGCTTGCAGCTACTTGAAGGTGGGAAATGGCAGTGATCACATCTCCGCTTTAATAAGGCAATCCTGACAGCTACTGTAGGTTTGGTGGGGGAAGGGGAGAGCTAGGGAATCGTTTCCAAGCTTGAACTAGGGCAGTGGAAAAGGGAGAGAGAAAATACAAGAGATGTCTGTATGCAGCATTTGGCAGCAGAGTGTTGATGGCAGTAAGAAATGTGCACAGTCAGATGACTCAGGGTTGGGATAAATACCTAAATATGGATGGAAGCATGATTAGTTTGGCAATGGGGAGGAGATGTATCGAGAGCCATGCGAATTAGGTTAAGTTTGAGAGTCTTAATAGGATATCCAGCTGAAGACGTTCACTGGGCAATTGGAAATGTAGTCTGAGAGAGGTTAGGATTATAAATTGAGATCTGAGAGTTATTTATTTTTAATAAATTTGTCAGTTCTACTTTTTTAAAAACTATTTATTTTGAGAGTGTATATGTGCAGCAGAGGGGGAGGGAGAAAGAGAACCCCAAGCAGGCTTTGCACTGTCAGCGCAGATCCCGACGTGGAGCTAGAACTCCCACACCGGGAGATCATGACTCAGGCTGAGATCAAGAGTCGCTCGCTTAACCGACTGAGCCACCCAGGTGCCCCCAATCTGAGAGTTATTTTGAGCAATATGTTTTACCAAAGACTTTGTGCTAACTTTGTCGAACTATGAGAGAATCTAGGGGTGCAGTTAATTTTCAGACTGAAGAGGTATGTACAGTCAGAGTTCTGTACCATCAAAGCAAGTGCAGGGGAGAGTGTGTTAAGTGCCACAAAAGAAATTTAAAAATGGTGTAGGAGAGCCTGGGGTGGGGGTGGGGGAACAATCCTCTATGGCTGTAGACCTTTTCCAGGTGTGGTACCTGTCCGCCTCTCCGCTCCCATCTGTGATATAATTGATGGGAAGATGGGCCAAGAGCCATGAAGCAGTACACACAGAAAAGACTTATTTGTGACATAAAACTAAATCCCCGTCTCCAGTCATGTCTCCTTCAGCCCATCGTTCATAGAGTCTCCAATGTGGTCAGTATAAAACTCGACTACATTTTTCTTCTGCTTCAAATCCTTCAGTTCCTGTCCTCGGGAGAGTTGAAGTACCCTGACAGAGCACACAAAACCTTTCCGCGTTCTGGTCGTGCCCACTTTTCCACTCTCATCCCTGCTATCCTTGAAACACTTGGACATGTTTCTTGCCTCTGACCAGGTTTTACAGTGGCAGTTTGGGGCCATGAAGTCACTTCTGTCTCTAATATCCTACTGACTCCCATCTTGCCTGGTTGATTTTTACTTGCTTTTTGAGACTTCGTAACTCTACCCTTTAACACATTATTTTATGATATTTATGTGTCTGCCTTTCCCACTAAACCTTTTTTTTTTTTTTAGGCAGATAACCAGTAGTATGTCTTTGTTTCCCAGGGGCTTAGTACAGTGACTGTTCAATTGAAATAGGAATGGGTAAAACAATATATGTAGTTTTGGTACTATGGTGAAAGAAAATTAATGAAGGAATTTTAACCAGAGACGCTAGGAAAGACTTCTTGAAGAAGGTGGGTATAATTAGGATACATTCTTTTTCCCGTATGATCTTCATTTCTACTTTTCTGAGATAGCTGGTGTTAAAATTTTTAAGTACAGTAAAACCTTGGTTTGAGAGCTTAATTTGCTCTGGAAACATGTTTGTAATCCACAGCACTTGTATATCAAAGTGAATTTCTCTGTAAGAAATAATGGAAACTCAGAAGATTAGTTCCACTCAGAAGAAGATTTGTAATGTACAAAATAAAAAAGAAAATACAAAATATAGAGAAAAAGAAATTAACCAGCACTTACCTTTGGAGACCATCATAGCTGGTATGAGGGAGACGGAGAGGAGGGTTATAATGTAGGATGACTTTCACTATCACTATTGGATGCTGACTACAGAACAGTAATAATAAACTCTTGTCACATAATGTATTTCATGTAACTGGCCATAAGGCAGCAGAGGAAAGGGTCTGTATCTGCAGGCATCCTCACCTAGAATGAAGCAAATTACTCCTAAGCTTACTCTTGTCCGGAAAAGCAAAGGACTGTCCATAGGTGTTTTGAAGTGACAAAAAATACACGAGTGCCAATTGTGGTTCCCTTACAACGTTCTGAAAAATCACTGATTTTTGCCAAACACCGCAGTCTGAGTCCGAGCATCCGAGCATGGGAGACGATCACTCACAGTCCCGCAGTGAGAGGGAGAGAGAAGACCCACTGGTTCAGTCGTGAGCATATGACGTGTCACGTACTACTTGTATTGCAAGATGTTGTTCGTTTATCAAGTTAAAATTTATTAGAAATGTTTGCTTCTCTTGCAGAACACTCGCAGAACAAGTTGCTCACAATCCAAGGTTTTGGTGTGTATTCTTCCCTTGTTGTTTAATAGGTTTATACAAGAAAGTGTTTTCCAGGGGTGGCAGGGGTGATGTGTAACTCTTGACTGTTTACATTTCTTTGGATGTTTTGTGTATATCTTTGGAATAACACAGTGCTCTTTTTAAATTAAGATATTTTGTCCCCTAAATCTTCCAAAGTAAAATTGATACTTCAGGAAATTTCAAAATGTTACATACTCTGGAACACCCCTAGTTTGAGAAGCACAGCTTTAGATGATTCTTATTCTAGCCCCTCCCCCTGCCGCTCCCATGAGAGCAGCTGGCAGTAGTTAGTAACTACCTCTTGGGACCATCCAGCTGGGGCTTTTAGGTACCTAAGATTTATTTGTAGTTGTTGTTTTTCAACAGGATTCTAATCCTGCCCTGTGTCCCTAGAAGCAGGCTGGTTGGGAGTTGTGGCCACCTTTTTTGTATAAATTCTGTTTCCCTAGGGATGGGATCCTATTTCCTCTTTTTCATCTGCAATTCCCTTGAGCAACCTAGTCATTCATTCATTCAAAAATATTTACTGATTCTCTACTGTGCCATCCAGTATGCTGAATGCTAGGAATCAATGGTGGTCAGAAACTAGGTCGCAGTCTAGTGGGGGATACAGCCTCATAAGTGCACTAATGGCTTTACCACAGTTACAGAGAAGGGGCAACTGAAGAAAGGGAACATGGTTCTCTGGGTATTTGGTGAGGAACAAAACTTACCCTGGTGGGTTAGAAAAGATTTCCTTGAGGAAGTGGCCTAAGCTCTGAAAGACTGAGTTAAGTAGGCAAAGAAAGGCAGAGAGCAGGTTCAAACAGCCTGTGCAAATATCCTGTGTCAAGAGGCTACATGATACTTTTGAGGAGCTGGGAAATGACCAGTGGGTCTGGAGCAGAGAGAAATGGGGAAGGGGCTAAGTGGTTAGGAGGATGGTACAGAATGAGCTAAAGAGATTAGCAGAGCCAAGATCATACCAGGTTAGGACTTTATTTTTTATCCTAAGAGTGAGGAGTCCCGTTGAGAGTGTCACGATCTGATTTATGAATGAAACAAAACTTGGATCAGGTAGAGAACAGAACGGAAGAGGGTCAGAGTGGCATTCGGACTGGAGTCGGTTGACTGGAGTGTTACGGTAGTGGGGCAGTTGCACAAGAGAGCACAGGTTTGATTCCTACTCGGTATGTATACCTTGAGAGAAAAGGCGATGTCATAGATTGCTTTAGTCGTTATGGGAAGATTGGGTAGCTTATAAGCAACTGTATTTCTCACAGTTCAAGGGGCTTGGAAATCCAAGATCAAAAGTGCTTATGTCCAAAACAGTATCCAGTCCAGAGCCATGCTTCGGGATGCCCTTCAGTTTTGTATCTGGCACAGAGATTGGCCAACTTTTTCCTTAAAGGGCCACGTAGTATATATTTATTTTGTGGACCCCATGATCTCTATTGGAAACACTCTGATCTTGTCACTCAAAAGCAGCCACAGACACTATATAAACAAAAGGGTGTGGCTATGTTCCAGTAAGACTTTTTGGACACTAAAAGTTGAGTTATCATTTTTATGTATCACAAAACAGCATTATTCTTTTGATCCCCCCCCCCCCCCCCCCCCCCCCCCCCCATGAAAGGAGCCT